>NC_053394.1:234451561-234795993 GCF_905171765.1 Bufo bufo
ATGCACTACAGTGTTGATTTCTAGTTGAAATCAATAACATGCAGATTGTGGATAATAATTTCACATGTGAACATACACTGAGGCTACTTTCACACTAGCGTTCGGGTGTCCGCTCGTGCACTCCGTTTGAAGGGGCTCACGAGCGGTCCTGAACGCAGCCGTCCGGCCCTAATGCATTCTCAGTGGAGGCGGATCCACTGAGAATGCATCCGCCTGCCAGCGCTCAGCCTCCGCTCCGTGAGCGGACACCTGAACGCTGCTTGCAGAGTTCGGGTGTCCGCCTGGCCGTGCGGAGGCGAGCGGATCCGTCCAGACTTATAATGGAAGTCAATGGGGACGGATCCGCTTGAAGATGACACCATATGGCTCAATCTTCAAGCGGATCCGTTCCCCATTGACTTTCAATGTAAAGTCTGAACGGATCCGCTCAGGCTACTTTCTGACTTAGAAAATTTTCTAAGTAATAATGCAGACGGATCCGTTCTGAACGGATGCAAACGTCTGCATTATCGGAGCGGATCCGTCTGATGAAACATCAGACGGATCCGCTCCGAACGCTAGTGTGAAAGTAGCCTAAGTTATCAAGTGATAAGGGTGGGTAGCATATTCCAGACATGTTGGAACTGGTAACACAGGTGACGTGGCAAAAACAGAGTCCAAGGAAAAAGAATTGCAGACTGTTTATGAGGGTCCAACCACACGGCACGGCCATGGTCTAGGACCACACTGTTTAGTCAGTTCTCATTGTTAAAGTGGTTTTCCGAGACTTAAATATTGATGACCTGTCCTGATCGGTGGGTTTTTGACACCCGGGACCCCTGCTGATCAACTGTTCGAGAAGGCAGCAGAGCTCGCAGTAGCACCGCAGCCTTCTCCATGTTTCTCTAGGCAGAGTGATAACATGTTCATTAGTGACATGGCCAACTGCAAGAAAATTTAGACTAGCACATCCAATGTCACAGGTGCACATTCATAAAGCGAACATGCTGACAGCAAACGATACGTATGGCAGCACACTGTTATACATGCAAACAAAAGAACTAGGGATTATTTTTGGATTACTGTGGAACTCCAAACACACTGCAAAAGGGTAAACTGCCTCCTTTAGATTGAGCACTCCCCACCTATCTGCCCAGGGCTTCTGAGCAGAGTATAAATATAGCTGTTCCTACACTGCCCTGAACATTGTAGGCTTAGGTCAGGCTCAGGAGAGGCAGCTCTGTTAGTATTAGGTACCCATCTGCAGAAGCCACCCTGACGCCGGTATATGGGCACAACACACATTTGATCAAAAATGTGAGTAAAGAGCTTTAATTTTTCATGTATAGTACCACAGTAATCCAAAATAATCCCTAGTTCTTTTGTTTGTAGTCACTAGGTCCTAAGTGCAGCTCAGCCCCATAGAAGTGAATGGGGCCGAGCTGCGATACGAACCGCAACCACTATACAATGTACGGCGCTGTGCTTGGTAAGCTGCAGGAAGGCCATGGTGCTAACAGCGAGTGCCGGTGCCCTCTCAAACAGCTGATTGGCGGGGGTCCTGAGTGTTGGATCCCCACTGATCAGATACTGATGACCTATCAAGCGGTAGGTCATCAGGGTAAAGATCTCGGAAAACCCTTTTAAATCACCACTGGGTATTGTGAGCGCTGCACGGCCATTAACAATGCAGACTGACTAAACAGTTTATTAGTTCAATTAGGGGCCGATGACTGTGCCTTGTGGTCGTACCCCGACAGAAGGTGTGAACTGATCCTCAAACATACTGATTCATAGGTGTGGGGAATGCCTACCAGCTTCTAAATCTACTATTACATGTTCAGATAAGATGGTATGGACATATAAGAAACGCTCTGCATTTGTAACTAAGTGACTAAGGACCAAGAGTTATATTTGGGCAACGTGAAGTGAAAGTGAGAAGCATAATGTGCAGTAAAGGAAAACGTTCTATACGAGAGGCTTCCTCTACAGTTGCTCAATGCACAGGGTGCAGGAGCTCAGGATGTGGGTGCGGTTCAACTTGGGTAACACAAACAAAACTGTAACGAGCCAGAATTTCCTTATAAGTCCAATGCTCGGGGCTTATGACACACCAGTGTAGTATAGTGAAGTTCTTTATCACTCCAATTCATGTACCTACAAGTCTTTATAGAATGATGGCCTACTTACTAGAAGGATTCTGAAATACAGGTAAGGTAGGATGAGGGTGTTTTGTATAAATGTGATGAAATAATTATACCAATCTTACAATTAACATATTCTATTCACTGCTTAGGAGAAAGCAGAATGATTTGACCTCGTATTTAAAGGGGTTCTCTGAGAATGATTTAAAATGGCTGCAAGCAGCCTGTCCTAGAATGTGAGCAGGACTGGTTGCCTTCACTTGCAGAGCTGCCTAGGGAGGTGAGGGGTCGGGACCTCACTACAAATTACACTGCTCTACAATAGATGGTAATGATGTGATCTTGCCTACAAGAAAAACTCACCAATATGTAGCATGGGCCAGTGCCAGAATGTAGTGAGGCCCTGTCCCCTCACCCTCCCAGACAGCTATGCAAGTAGGGCAACCAGTACTGCTCACATTAAGGGTCCATTCACACGTCTGTGAATGTGTCCGCACCCGATCCGAAAATTGAGGAACGGTTGCGGACCCATTCATGCTCTATGGAGCAGGAATGGATCGATCCGCATTTCCGGAGCGCGCCCCCTAAACTTCCGGACCGTGGCTCCAGAAAAAAAATAGAATATGTCCTATTCTTGTTCGCAATTGCAGACAAGAATAGGCAGTTCAATGGGAGTGCCGGCCGGGTGTATCGCGGATCCGCAATACACTACAGACGTGTGAATGGACCCTAAGGGCAGGTTTGCTTGGAGCCATTTTAAATAATTTTTGGAGAATCCCTTCAAGACCCCTAGACACTTTGTTGGCTGGTTGCATCCAGTTCAGCCAACAATCTAAGGCTGCAGTCACACAAGCCAATGTATTTTGTGGACTGCAAAATGCGGATCTGCAAAATACAGATGACATCCATGTTGCATCCGTATTCAATCGGTCTATGGTCTGCATTTACGCCCAAGAATAGGACAGGTTCTATCTTTTGCGGAATTCACATACGGATGCGGAAAGCACACAGAAGACATGAATGCACCCTAATGCGTATGAGGAGCTTCCTACTCGCCACCAAGAGATGATGTAAAGGGAAAGAAGGATCAGGTGCATTGAATTTCAACATGCGATCCTTTTGTTCTCTCGGGAGAAAAGCTGCCACCAGATGTGTCTCACAGCAGCTTTCTCCTCTCTCCAGTCAAACCAAACATGTATGGGGGAGTAGGGAGAGCGCTGTCAGACAAAAGAGCATCTGGCCAACAGCTATTGAAGGTGTTTGGGGACCTTTACAGAATGACCATATGGCACCATCGTGAGCTGTTCAGGGTGTGTCCGGCTGTGGTCGAGAACGGCGCAGCCAATTACGCCGAAGCTGCCTTTTATTTAATTATTGAAGACCACACTGTATAGCCAGTCATCATTGTTAATGGCTGCGCGGTCTTCAATAGTTAAATAAAAGGCAGCTGCGGTTCTTAACTCCAGCCGGCTGCCCATGTGGTCGTACCCTTACAATGTACCCTTGAATATTACGATATGTACTTTTAGGTAAATAGCAAATATCTGATAAAAGTGTTTGCACAATTTGGTATTAAAGGGTTTCTACCATCAGAATTTCTGTTATGTAGCTGACTGACATTAGCGATGTGCTCCTCTTGATTGATGTCCAAGTTCCATGCATCGTTGAGGAAATCCCGCACCTTCACTTCTGTATTCGGCGCAGACGCAGTGAGGAAGCCGGCACCATGAGCGCGGCCTTCACTCACTGCGCCAAATACAAAAGTGAACGGCGCAGGTGCAGGATTTCCTCAACGATGCATGGAACTTGGACATCAATCAAGAGGAGCGGGACGGACAGAACGGAGGACCTGGGCGGGATACATGGTTAGTTTTTCGAGCCTCTAGGTGCTGAATCTACACCCACATAGCACCTAGAGGCTCATTAGCATATTGTAAAAGTGTGTATTTTAGCAGAACAGCTGCAGGGACAAATGTAAAAAACACACTGTTACGTAGTGCTGACGTTAGCACATCGCTAATGTCAGTCAGCTACATAACAGAAATTCTGATGGTAGAAACCCTTTAAGGGCTCTTTCACATCAGCGCTATTTATTTTCCTAGAACGAGCAGAAGAACACAAATAACAGAAGTGCCAGGTTTGGCACATAACTGACAGGAATGGAGCCTAACAGATCCCACTGACTATAATGGGTTCCTTTTGGTTTCTGTTCGGGAGAACATATTTTTTTTTGTGGAGAAAAAAGTCCTGCATGCAGAACTTTTCTCTCCGCTACGGATGCCCCAAACTGAGCTTCTGCTGCAAATGTGTATGTAGCCTTTAAGGGTTGTTTTATCTTGATGACCTATCTTCAACTGCAGTGAGCAGGTGTAATTACAACTACGCCGTCCCATTCACTTCAATTGGACAAGTGACTGAATATACACGAACAGGAAGGAGCCGTCTCATTGAAATGAATGGGACGGTGGAGATGATCTCATGAAGACAAAGCCTGCCCCTTGCTCAGGACCTCACCTGTAAGTGTCATACTATGATTCCAAGAACCATAAAATTTCTTTACTGCCGACATAGCTGTATGAGAGCTCGATTTTTGCAGGGTAAATTGTATTTTTCAGTGGTACACTGAAGCGTTTCATTAATATGATATACATATACAGGGTGTGATCACAAACTATCACAAAACTTTTACATTATTTTTCATTCTTACTTTTATTTTCTTCTCTCCAGGGAATTTTACTGCAGAATTTTTCGTAAGAAAATAAAAAATAATGCGTTGGAATGATGCATTGGTTAAAAGGCCAGGATCCCAGTTCTCTCCAATACCAACCATTACCGCAGGATGTTAGCTGTGTGTTATAGCTCGTCATGTGAGTGCAGTACAATAAACCTGCGATAAATGACTATGATGCAGGGGAGCCACGGTTGGCCGACACATGGCTTGTTTTTCCTGGATCGAGCACAATCATGTGAATCAGCCCTAACAGGAATAACTAACAAATTATGAAGGGAGGGGGCAGTAATACCAAGAAACATTCAAGATTAAAAAGTACCGGTCACGTATCTTGGCACATCGGTTTAAGAAAATAGTTACATCTTTTATTAGATCTGTGCTGTACCTGTGTTATTTCTACTAGTAATCTATGAATAAAATGACATGTCCAATTAGTGCTGTCAGTATCCCCATTGACAAGGAAAATGGTTACACCCAGTTTTCCATTTATTCATAAATATTCAGAAGGAATAACTGTGCCATTCCTCTGAGTGATAAGGTAAGATTCTCCAGCATTATTTCATGGAGAATACAAGTCAGAAGAGGTGACAGGTCCTCTTAAACATACATTTCTGACTACTACAGACATCACAACAATGCTTGTACCTTATGGTTCAAAAGCATTTTAGAATCGTTATGCAGGAAAGCATTTAACAGAACTAGGGCTGCAGCTATCGACTATTTTTGTAATCGAGTATTCTATTGATCAAAACAAAAAAAACAAATTAAAAAGTACATTTTTCTTTATAAAACCTCATCAGCCCCCCCATGCCCCATCAGCCCCCCCGTGCCACCAGCTTGCCTTCCAGTGAAACCAGCTGTCCCCCAGTGCCACCAGCTTGCCCCCCCCCCCCCCAGGGCCACCAGCTCACCCTCCTAGCCATGTCCCCAGCGCCAGTGAAATAAAATACTTACCTCTCCTGTAGGGGCGCAGCTCCACAGCTCCTCCATCTTCTTCTCCGTGCGCTGTCCTGACATCAGACAGATTTGGGTCATAGTGCATGCTTACGTGCACTATGACCCGACGATGTGTCAGGATACAGTGGAGCCCGGTACGGGCCGGCGGGTGAGCACGGAGTGGTGAGTAATAGCAAGCACTTCACTCCCGCTCCGTGGTCACATGGCACAAACGAATCGTTGATGCAAAAAATTTGCAGAGGATTTTTTTGTGTCTAATTAATCAAGTAATCGTTTCAGCCCTAAACAGAACATATAGGCATTCTGCAGAAAAAAATATAAAAAAAGAATTTTCTTTCAGACCGATCAGAGACTGAAGATGACAGTAATTCAGTAACAATAATAGCTTAATCAACAGTCTCTAAGACACTTGCAAAATAAGAACTCTCCAAGGAACACCAACCACTTGCGATGTTATAGTGAAGGAGGTTCCTTTAAATCAAACCATTTTCTTGTTGCTTGCAGTTGAAAAGATGCAAAAAGCTTCTGACTTTATAGTTTCTTTATATTTACAGACACAAAGCCCAAATATGTAGATTTATCTGCAATGGGCTGTGTTCACATCTGTATGATTAGAGCCTTAAATGGTTCGGTAATTAAAGAGTTAATATTAACAAAAAAAATTAACAATATATTGCTTTGCTACTGAGCTGTACTTATTTCAAATTGACTTGAAACAGAATGCATGATCAGAAAATAACTTATTATGTTCCACATGTTACAGGCAGGGGTGTGGAACCACTGTGCCAACCAACCAGTTTGACTTTGAGCTGAAACTAAGGGCTTTATCCTAGCAGTCCCCTGGTATTCACCCTTTAACCCCTATACAGGGATCTGGATCTGGCATTCGCTGCAGGGGAGCCATCAGGCCACTACCTCTTGGAATAGTCCTGGTGTAGTTGGCAGCTGACCCAGTGGAGTCAGTGACACCAATCCAAAGCACATAGAAGTCAGGCAACACTCGTAGTCAGGAAACAGGCAGAGGTCAGGGCAGGTAGAGCAAGTGCAAATCCATGAACTAGTCCAAGGGCAGGTAGCAAAGGGTCAATACGGTAAACAGGCTAAGGTCAGGCAGCGGACAGTCACAAATCGGTAGACAGGCAGAGGTTGGTAGACAGGCAGACAAACAGAACAGCAAACCTTCTCTTGATACTAGAACGCTAGATAACCTAAAGGGAAGGTACTTTACCTACTCAGATCTGATATTAGTTGGGGGAAGACTAGGGCATACGCTGGATCTTTAAGAGCTGGAGAGGCTGTGCGCACTTTAGAGGCAGAGCTGAAAGCCCTCGGCAAGAAGTTCAGACTGCAGCAGAGGAGACCACATGGAATGCCAGTGGTCAAGCCCGCTGCCTGTGGGTAGAGGCGGAGAAGCGGACAAAAGATAAGTGATGCAGTGCCTGTCCCCGCTCAGGGAAGTGGGGCAGTGGTGGGCATGGGTCACAGATGCAACACCACATAAAATGTATATTTTTTAATATTCCAGTTTTCATACTGTCCACTATAACAGACACAAAGATTGCTTATTAGCCGAGCTGAATAGATTGGGACAGGGTCAGTAGATTCCCATAATTATTAGAGGACAAGCAAGTTGATATCAATTTTACTGCACTGTCTGAAACAAAGATATGGCAACACAGCAAAACTATACACACAAATAAAACCCTGAACGCATCTACTCTGCCACTTCTTGGTCCCTGGGAACCATAATAATATATTATATTTATCTGGCATTTGACTTCTTTATAGTACCTGAAATTAATAGAACATCCACCTTTCAATTTATACAATACATGACAGGTGAATTCATAAAATGACCCCCCCCGCCCCATTAAGTTTCTACAGACTTACACCTAATTAGTGAAACTAAAATTAAATACATGAGACATTCCAAGGGGAGGACTGGCCATAGACCCTACAGGGAAATTTCCTCGTGGGCTGATGACCAGGGAGCCGCCCAAGCCCTTCTCATGCCACCGGCCAGGTACATAAGAATCAGATGCTGTCAGCATTCATTTACTGCTAGGTGCATCAGGTACTTATGAACCTGGCTGAGGATGGTGTTACAGATGAATAATCCGGCGGGGGCAGCAGTATGTTGTGCTGAACGGTGTTTTTTGGTTCTGCTGGGGTGGTATTTTGTGCTGCACTACGGTACTGCTGGTCCCATCTACTTGGCCCTGATTACTTGTGTTGCCCTACCTTTTTTCAGTCTGGACTAGCATACAACATGGGGCTTCCAAGTCCACCCCTTGACATTCCCTTTAAAGCAAAGCAGACAGCCAGGTAGCCAATTCACCTTGACATTTCACGCTGACTGCTAACTTTTTGGTTGTTTCCCATTGATCTAAGTCTATGAAATGTTCTATTGCTACACTACTAAAAATACAAAGCACACTCCTATAATAGCCTAAATTCTACAGTAAAAATACAGTTGTCAAAAATTGTATTAAAGGGGTTGTCCCATTACAACAACTTATCACCTGTCCACAGAATAGGGCATACGTGTCTGATCGGTGGGGCCCCGGCCACTGGAGACCCAGATGATCACATAATGAAACAGCGGACATACCCGTGCTTGTACTCGGCTATCTCCAGCAGTTCCATAGATTTACATGCATGCGTGTCTGCTGCTCTATTCAAATATGTGAACACTGGCCCCAATTCTTGTAAGTGGCAGGTGCCCCTACAGTCAGACCCCCTCCGATCAGACACATCCCCTATCCTGTGACTGAAGGATGAATTGCTTTAATAAGACAACCCCTTTAAAACCAAGATGAACCGCTTCCAATGAAACCTACATAGAAGTTACTGGTTCCTAACTGTAGTTATTACAGTACAATCAGAGCTCTTCCTTAATTAATGCAAAACTCCCAATACAGCATCAACAAAGGCTAATGAAACCTAGATCCCTTTAATGGCTGGCCATTAGAGTTCAGCAAATCAGGTTCGGATTGCTGTATCCAAACCCAATTCTATAAAAAAAACTACGTAGGGTCCGTCCTACTGTAAAATGTATGTCCTCCACGGAGATCTTTCCGAAGTTTCTCCAAATATTGCGAGACTTACTCCCTCCCGCCTCGATCACGTATTACTTTGTTTATTCGCATAAATTACTGTATCAAAATACAAAGCTGACCGCTGCTTCAATAATGAGGCGGGAAGCAGAGTTTGGCTTAGTATTTTGATACAGTAATTTATGAGAATAAATGAACTGACGTGTGATAGAGGTGGGATGGAGTAAGTCTTGCGATATTTGCAGAAACTTTGGAAAGACCTCCGTGGAGGACATACATTTCACAGTAGGACGGAGCCCACATTATTAACAAAGTCTTTAAACGAATCGGGTTTGGATGCAGCAATCAACCCTACTGGCCATGCATCACGAGACACAACAGTGGGATCTACCATGCAGAGGGATGTGTATAGTTAAGCTCTGTGCCCTCTTAAGTTTACCTATTCTACATAAACCAGTAGTTAGCATTGCATGGCCTATAGGACTCCTTACAAGAAACTTTGTAGCAGGGAAAAGTTGCATCTTCCTCACCTTCCAGAAATCTTTCCTGTCTGCAGACTTTCTGTGAATGTTCAGAAACATCCATACTCACTAGAATGAAAGTGTAGATACCAAGCAGGGAGAGCGGGAAGCTGCAGAAATATCTCCACCCCAGTGTCCGGATGCCACCAGGGGAGAGATATGCAATTAACGAATCACTCCAGGAAAAGCTCATCCAGTCAGCCACAATGGAGCGAGAAAGTGAACACACAGAAATGTAGGAAGTTGCATACAGGTTATACAATATATGAAAGTCACCCATGATGCTGGGGAGGCTGGTCACTGTCGTGGCCCGATATTGGCGCTGCAGCCGCATTGCCGGATGTTTTGATCCATGCGACGGAGAGATGCAGCGGGGCTGTGCAGGGATCCGGAGTGACACGGGTGCAGCGGAGCGGGGCAAGTATGATCTATAGGAGGGGCCCATTTTTATTGGGTTAACCACTTTCTCCCTATAATACTGGCTTAACAGGTAGCGATATGCCAGTATATTATAGATAAATGTACCCCCATGTTACCAACTGGAATTGCTAAGATGGAAATCCCCTTTCGAGAGAAAAAAAAAAGATTAAGTCCCGTATAGGACAAAAATATAAATAAATAAATAAGACATTGATGCAAAATAACATCACAATAAAAGAAATAAACACATTAAAGAAAATGAATAAACTATTGAATAAACATGACAAAACTGTAAAGTAAATAAGGATCGGAGGTACTGCCATAACAACCTGTAGGAGGATAATAAAACAGGAAGTAAATGCTTCACTGTGCATGCAATGCAAAAAGTGCAAAGTTCTACAACAGAACAAGGCCTTACACTGCTAGATAAAGTGGTTACCCCACAAAAATATCCTCTATTGAAATAAAATTATAAATACACAATTTGTATTTTAAGTGCATTTAACGAGCCTCTGTCAGCAGTAACAACCAGGCATACCGCCTAGTAGGGTTGAGTAAAAATCATACCTCAATTACGCAGATCTGTCTCGGAGTATTTTCACTTTTTATTAATCTATAAGTGAGGTCCTTGGAACACCAGAGCTCCTCTGCTCAGTGACATGGCCAGGCAACTCATCTGGTCCTGTAATCTCACACCGGTGTTGTAGATCACACTGTCGGCGCACTTAGGCACATCAGATGAGCAGCAGATTGTCGGGAAGGAAGCGTTCCTTCCCAACGGTCGGCTGCTCGTGAAGTGGAGGTGAAGCGCTGCATTTACATGCAGCGATCACCTCCACAGTATGAGGACGAGCGGTGGCTGCTGCTATTGCTCCGCCACATACAAAAATCATTGTTCCTGGGTAGTAGAGTGCTGTTTACACAGTACGATCTGCTGCCCGTTAGCGATGACTGAGGTGTCCGCACGTACGATCATTTCAACCAATTAACGAGTGTTATCTGCGGCACCTTTACACGGGAAGATTATCAGGAACGAGACTTCTTTCCCGATAATCAGCCTGAATATTCCAGTCAAAGTTATTTTTTTGTTCTTTGTATGTTTCTAAATAAGTAAATGTAAGGGGTTTTCAATTCGCTTCATCTACAGTAGCCCCGTTCTCTTAGTTAGATGAGTGTCACATAGCCTGCTCTGATTAAATTTCATGCACAAGCCTGAGGGAGGAGGAGGAGGAGGAGCAGGTCGTCCTCTGTGCATGGAAGGTCACTATGAAGGCTGTGCTGGATGGAGTGACAAGTCACACCCCCTGCACTGCCTGATCTGCTGGCTGAGCTGTCTGCCCTATGGCTCCCCTCCCACTGGATTCTTCAGCAGAGTTTACCCCTTCTACCATAAGCAGCACAGACTCAGGGTTGGAGGCTCTGTCTTAGGTGCTGAGCAGCTGCAGGGTTTCCTCTTCTCCTGGCAACGAAGAAACAAATGGTGTGCACAGGATCTGCCCTCCCGCCTCACCCTGCTAACACAGATCTGACATAGACTGGAGGAGTTCTCTCCTCTACTTATCTGCTGTCTGCAGAGCATTGCACAAGAACAAAGGGGGAAGGGGATTCCTGTATGTATCAGCAATATCATTGTACTGTATAGCTAGGACTTGTAGTCCCACACGTACAACACGAGTATCCCAGCAGTCAGACTGCAGACAGGGCAGCAATTGTATTCATTCCTTTTGCAGAGCAGGAGGAGGGAAAAGGCAGTCTTTGTTGACACCTGCAAATATTTATGAGGAGAACGTCAGAGATTGTTGTTACATGCCCCCGCAGCTCTGCAACTGCACATCAGCAAAGGGCCAGAACAGAACTAGGGAAATGAGGAAATGTCATTTTTTGCCTTAAATTTGCTTAGCTTATGTATATATTGCAGATAATCAGATTTAGGGCACATTCACACGACCGCGCCATGTTTTGCGGTCTGCAAATTGCAAACCTGCAAAACACAGATGCTGCCCGTGCGCATTTCACAATTTGCGGAACGGACGGCACATTATAGAAAAGTCTATTCATGTGCGCATTGCGGACAAGAATAGGACATGCTCTATATTTTTTCAAGGGCCACGGAATGGAACAAAAGATGCTGACAGCACACTGTGTGCTGTCCGAATCTTTTGCGGCCCCATTGAAATGAAAGGGTCCGCAAAATTGCGGAACGGATGCCGAACCAGTCATACAGTCGTGTGAATGAGTATATATATATATATATATATATATATATATATTTAAGAAAAAAAAAAAAGTAAGGCTACATTAACATGAACTTGAAAAATGGCTGTGTGCTAGCTGTTTTTGTAACAGCCGTCACATGGCCATCTTTAGAACCAATTGAAGTCAACGGAGGTATTCACATAGCCATTTGTTCAACAACCAGTGAATAGCAGCCATCAAAAAATAAAGGAAGTCCTATTTTTGGCCAAACGGACCCCATTGTAACGGCCATTTAGATAGTAATGTAAGTGGATGAGGAGAGTATTTTCTTACTTTGTTTATGTCGGCACTAGAGATGGGGGGGGGGGGCAACTGGGGGCTATTATATATATTATATTATAAAAATGAGTTTCTGTCTGTCTATCCCGACGTCTGTCTGTTCTTTATGCGCGACCAAACGACTGGAGCGATCTTCACCAAATTTGCCACACAGGTACATCAGGCGTCCGGGGAGGTTTTAGACCGGGTCTCAGCTCTCTAGCACGTACTGTTCCTGAGATATTCCCAAAAAATGACCTGCATTAGCCAAAAGAAGCCTGCAAGTCTTTCACTTATATCCCAACTGCCATACACACGGTCACATTTGCCTTATCAGCCAGTAGAAGCTTGCAGGCCCTTAGTCTACCCATACACACAGTTTTACTCCAGGTTTCCATAACAACCCAGCCATTTTTCTTCCCTGCTGTAGGTCAGCTTTAGGCTAGGGCTACACAACGACAATAAGTTGCACGACACATAGGGCACAATTACACTGCTACCTGCATCTATGATGGAAGGGGCTTAAAGGGCGGGCCAAGCAAGAGGCCGGGGAGGAGTTATGCGAGAAGAAGACAGACCGGCCTGGTCACTTACAGCCCGAACACCGCCCCATGGCACTTGCGAGCCCTTATTTTAGGGCTGCAGCAAACGATTATTTTAGTAATCGAATATTCTACCGATTATTTTTATGATTAATCGAGTACTCTAATAATCAGACTGTTTTCCTTTATAAAAACTCCTCATACCCCTTGCCATCAGTCCCCAACATCCTTCGTTCCCCCCTGTGCGATCAGCCCAAGTGCATCAGTACCCCCCAATACCATCAGCTCTCCCACACCCCAGTGCCTTTAGCTCCCCCCCCTGCCTTCAGCTCCACTCCCCCACCCCAGTGCCATAGTCTCGGCTCCCCCTGACACCCGGAGTGCACAGCGTCATTGGTTGCTATGACGCTGTACACTCCGGGCACCCGGCCATAGTCGCGCCTCGGTGTCACCAACTTACCTTTCCAGCAGGGGCACTGCTGACACTCCATCGTTCCATGCTACTCTGGGCCTGACGTCACACAGCGTGTCAGGTCACGGCGTGCGTACGTACGTCAGTGCAGCACGGGACCATGGACGTGCTGTGGAGTGTCCGGAGGCCCCCTGCTGGAAAGATGAGTATTCTAAGTGCATTGCGGGCCAGCGGGAGTAATAGCAAGCGCTTCACTCCTGCTCCGTGGTCACGTGACACAAACGAATCCTCGATGCAAAAAAAATGTATGTCACCTGTGTGCGTTACGCAATTTGCAAAACGGAACAGGCCGCCCATAATAGAAATGCCTATTCTTGTCCACAAAACGGGGCGACAGTACGGATCAACGGATGCGGAACAGCACCTGAAGTGCTGTCCGCATCTTTCGCAGTCCCATTGAAGTGAATGGGTCAGCATCCGATCGCCTTGGATGCGGACATGTACATGAGCCCTAATCATGGAAAACCTGCTGGCCATACAAATTAGACAATGGTCTTCTGTATGAACGATCACCCAGCAACATGCCAGACTGAACTGGCCAACCAGGAAGACAATTTTTCTTTGAACTTCCTGTTTTTTGAGCAAAATGGTAAATGATAGCTGGATGTGGCCGATCATGGCACACACACATGTAGTTTTGGTGTTTTAGTCAGACAGAAGTCGGCTATTGGCCATATAGCTCTTACTAATTTATCCAACTAGGAGTAGCTGAAATCTGTCGACTTACCTGATTGATCAAAATTTTCCATGAAAATATTAACACTGATTGATTTGTATTATAATAATATCTTTACTTTTCCTATTTACATACTGCAGCGGTAGATACGTTTATACCAGCCAGCAACAAAAATATAAAAACTTGACAGAAAAAAATATATATATATTCTATTTTACACATTATATCAAGGAAAAACAGCAATGAAAGAATAGATTAAACATTTTCAGATGAGACAGTACGGAGCATAAGTCATTCATGGAGTCATGTTCTTGGCCTTCCTGCTACATCAATCAGTCACACTCTTATGTAATCAGGAGAAATTCTCAAGACATTTCAAGTGTCGGGGATTAGACACTATAGAAATGGATTTATTAAATCCGTAAGTAAATCATCCTGAGAAATCCTTGGGGTAAAGTGGCGTAAGAAGTACAGAATGAATGGACATGTCAGAAACACGAACGCACACAATGCCCGCCTGACCAAGTGAACGCTCTGTCCCTTTAAGAGGCCTAGTGACAAAACCTCTGACACCAAAGCCTGCAAACCCAGACTAGCCCTTAGAATCGGAAATCCGTAACAAACTGCACCTGGTATAGGTCAAAGGCGGAGGAAGCCCCCACCTCTCCCCCCCAGGTGGAGCCTCCACTGCCTCATCTCCACCATGTATACAAAAGGTCACATAATGCAAAGAGACAAGTCAAAGGCCATATTCTTCCAAAACAGAGGGACGTGAAGGCCTGGCAGGGCCATTGTCAGCACAGGCGGGAGGAGGCTACAGACACACAATGCCTGCTCACGGACACGTAGAATTACAGTCAAAAAATGCCCAAAGTTTAAAAAACTAAACTGAAATGGTAACATTCCAGCCCAATTCCCGGCAGCTGTGGCAGGCCCAGGAAGTGGCCGACAATGCCAGCTTCTCCACACATGTAGAGACTAAGGGGTTAACATGTGGCCCATCCATGTACGTGTACATACACACCGCGGGGTCTCCTCCCCTCCGTGCAGGGTCACGTCTGATGGCAGCCGGGCTTACAGCGGGGCGCGTCCCCTTTAAACGCCTGGTATTTTTCCGCAGCCATTCATTGAAAGCGCTGTGTAAAGCAGGCTTACCTGTCTGCACTGCCGCTCGTGTGCGCCCTCCAGGAGATGCCAGGCTGCCACTCGCTCTTCTCTTTAGTCTTCCTATTGTTATTGTTTTGTCTTTTGTGGCCTTTTGTATTATTTTCTTGTTTTCCCTCCCCCCCCACCAGTGTGTAAATGGAAGCTCTTAGAGCTGATAGTAAAACCAGGAGGTGGGACGCGGAGAGAAGGGATGTGGGCGGAGCGGGGCGAGGGGCGGCGCTACGGGCAATGGGGCATATTCAAATCCGCGGCCTCCGGGGGGCGGAGTCTCCGGGCTGTCTGGAATGTGTTGGGGGCGGCGGCTGCGCTCCAGGTTCCGTGCGCTCCTCCGTCCTCTCGCGGTGTGGGGCCTGCTGATAAGCGGACTTGTAGCCGTCCCTCCCTCTCTCCCCCCAGCCTGTGCTGTCTGGAATGTGTTGGGGGCGGCTGCGCTCCAGGTTCCGTGCAGTCCTCTCGCGGTGTGGGGCCTGCTGATAAGCGGACTTGTAGCCGTCCCTCCCTCTCTCTCCCCCGAGCCTGCAGTGAGAGAGATACCTCGTAGTCACTGTAACACGGAAGGGTCCACAAGCTTCCACTCATACAGTGGAGTGGTAGTGTCACTAAAGGTGGGGGAGGAGGTTACAGGCCTCTTGTGGTGGAGATATTGCGTTTCTCTGAAGTTATCGCGTATTTGAATGAAATTCAGCAACAATGTACAGTGTGGTCCCAAAATGAATGGGGTTTAACAAACAGAAAAATTTCCAGCGGATATACGGGGTATGGTCTCGATTAAAATCCACGAGATTCTGTTGCGGAAAACGGCCATTTCCTGCTGCGAAATCCGCGATCAAAGCAGTAACAGTAGCTTTCCATTGACTTCAATGGGAAAACCCCACCTTGTGCAAACAATGGCCTTTTTTCAGCCACTAAATTGCATGTTAAAGGGGTTGTCCAGGTTCAGAGCAGAACCCGGACACGCCTCCATATTTTCACCCCGGCAGCCCCCCTGACTTGAGCATCGGAGCAGTTCATGCTCCGATGCTCTCCTTTACCCTGCGCTAAATGGCGCAGGGCAAAGGCATTTTTTGGAGATCTGGTGACGTACTAGGGCTCTCCATGGGGCTGCTAGGAAGCCCGATGACGTCACCGAACACACTGCCGGGCGGAAGCCTCTGCCCGGCAGTGTGTTATGATAAACAAAAGAGCCTGTGCCCTGAGCGATTTAGCAGGGCAAGGGAGCGCAGCTGAGCATGAACTGCTCCGATGCTAGCCTCAGGAGGGCTGCCTGGGTGAAAATAAGGGTATGTCCAGGTTCAGCTCTGAACCCGGACAACCCCTTTAAGGGCACGTGACCGTGGCATGTTTAGCGGTCTGCAAATTGTGGATCCGTAAAACACGGATGCTGTCCGCTTGCGTTCCACGATTTACGGAACGGGAGGCCCATAGTAGCTTATTCTTGTCCGCTAAACTGACAAGAATAGGACATCTTTCTTTTTTAGGCTCCACGTAATGGAGCAGCAGATGCGGCATGTTTCTTCTGAGAAGTGGAATTTTTGTATTGAAGGCAATGGGGAAGCAGAAAAAATACCATAGTGGTTTTAGATGCGTTTTTAGTGGCGTTTCCACCACCCATGAACTGGAGAAAAATGCTGCAAAAAAAGCTTTGAAAAACTCTTCTAAAACACTTGTAAATAATCCTCTAAATCTGCACAAAATTACAAATCTGCCACCAAAAGTTACCAGTTTTCAGCTGTGGATTTTGCTGTGTGAACCTGTCCTTGGTTTCACCACGGATTTCCTTCACTTCAGTGAAATCCATGGCTTTGTCTGCCTCAAAGTCTGCAATGCGATCTTGTAAGGGTTAATGCACACAACCGTATTATCTGTCCACGGATCGAATGCGGACCCATTCATTTCAATGGGCCCGCAAAAGATGTGTTGTCAACATCCACACGTCTGTTCCGTGGCCCTGCCAAAATAAATAGAACATGTCCTATTCTTGACCAGTTTGCGGTCAAAAATAGGCATTTCTATCATAGGGCCGGGTCCTTTGATCTGCAAAATGAGGAGCGCACACAGCTGGTATCCATGTTTTGCGGATCCGAAAAAAAAAGACACAGTTGTGTGAATGAGGCCTAAGAACGCGTTCATTGCGGATCCATCTAAGGCCACCTGCACACATTGCTGCTCCTGCATGCGCCCCCCTAAATGCTGGCATAGCACAGGGGTACCTGGTAACCATGTGCTGTGCCAGGATTAGCGGAGCAAGCTCCTCCCTGTGCCTACTTAGCTAAGAGTACTGCTCGGGATAGGAACCATGGTCACTGATAACGGGAAGAACATTCAGTCTGTGCTGCATCAGGGAGGGCTGACCCATGCGCCTTGCCTGGCGCACATCTTCAATCTGGTTGTTACCCAGTTCCTGAAGTCTTCCACCCAATCGCAAGACTTCTTAAAAATGTCAAGGAAACTGTGGATGCACTTCAGTCACTCTTAGGCTCCATTCAAACGTCCGCAAAATTGGTCCGCATCCGTTCCGCAATTTTGCGGAACGGGTGCGGACCCATTCATTCTCTATGGGGACGGAATGGATGCGGACAGCACACAGTGTGCTGTCCGCATCCGCATTTGCGGTGTGCGGCCCCGATCTTTGGGTCCGCAACTCCGCAAAAAGATAGAGCATGTCCTATTCTTGTCCGCAGCTTGCGGACAAGAATAGGCATTTCTATGGGGGTGACGGGCTGGTGTGTTGCGGACCCGCAATTTGTGGGTCCGCAACACAGCACGGACGTGTGAATGCAGCCTTACCGTGCAAAACACACTCTTCTTGAGCTGCAAAGCAGAAAGGTATCCCCCTTCATCGCCTCATATGCCACGTTTTCACATGTTGGAACTCCACCCTCCACATGTTGGACCGACTGTATGAGCAGAGGAAACCTGTGACCGATTTCTTGATGATACAGATGGATAGGACTACTTCCTGGTGTAACTTTGATGTTAGTGGCAGCTCATGCGTGACACCTTCCGTTTGCATAGGCCCTTTGAAGAGGCCCCTTTATTTGTTTGTCGCCAGGACTATTGGATGAATGATGTCATTCTGCTCCTTTACGTGCTGGCGGGGATGCTGATAAATCTGACTGGCAAGGGGAATGTAGAAGTGTTGCCTACATCTCATGGCCACCTGAGTCCTGTGGAGGCTGAACTGGCACAGGTAGCCAGTTTTTAAACTTTAGAGGGTTAAAAAACTCAACTACTATCGAGACATCCTTTGTAGTTGGTTGGTCTCTGCCTACGTACCCCATCACCGGTCCTCATAAAGGTCTAACCAGGGGGATTTTCTGTGCTCATGTTCCATTGCCATGACTGCTGGAGGGGGGTGGGGAACAGGACCAGCTCCATCAGCAGCAACTAAAGTCTTGAGTCTCTGATGAGCACTTTTCTTCACGTCTACTGAAGAAACCACACAGCAGCAGGACATGGAGCAGAACTTTAAGCAGCAGTTCCAAGATCCCCAGGACTACTGGCAGCCAATCATGAATTGAGGTTGCAACTGGTCAAGTTTGCTATGGGCAAGCTTTCCTGACCGTTCAGTTGTGTGGCATCACAGCAGGTTACCCCAAAGAGAACTCATCTTTTAACCCAAAATGTTGAGAGACTAACCTTTTTTAAAAATGAATCAGGTCTGGATCAACCCGGATTTCAAGACACTGGTGTCTGATACAACAGAATTGATCATTCTGGCAGTAATCTGACTGTAGTGTGCTGCCACACCAGAACATTGTGACAAATAGTCCGTTACTTCTGCCCACGTCCTGCTGTCACCTGCCTACTGCCTCAAATGCCATCTGCTCCTACTGTGATCTGTCACCATCTTGTGCTGTTACTGCCAGTGCTTTTGCCCCAACCTCCCCGTGTCACGACGGACAGGATATAAGATACATAAATCACAAAACAAGTTTTCTAGGCGAGAAGCTGGGGATAAGGTCACCTCCTAGCTAATCCCTAACTGCTCTCCCTATTCTGCTTTGCCCACATTCAGACCTTGAAGGTAGGAATAATGTGTCCTCGTGCCTGGGCTGAGAATACCCTAGAATCCCTGAGATGGGGAAAGGGGAAAAAGGGACAGCCTGCTCCCTCAGAACCAGGAGGGGACAGACGACACACAAAAGCCAAGACAGCAAACCAAAGAAATAAGAAACCAACTTATCTTATCTGAGCCGGAAAAGCCAATCCTTCACTCCTTCCACAGACTGACTGAGCTATAACCCGCACGGCCCCCTGGGAGTGAAAGTAATTTAAGCCAATGACCCCACCCAGAGACCTGAAGGGAGGCAGATCTAGCACGACTCCAAAACAAATGATTAGACACGTGATGCTAATCTGACAGACCTCCGCACATCGTCTGAGCAGGGCATGACAGTACCCCCCCCCCTTCTACGGGTGACCTCCGGACATCCCGGACCAACCTTATCTGGGTGGGATCTGTGAAAAGCCCTAACCAGTCGGCTGGTACTGACATCCAGCGCCGGAACCCACATCCTCTCCTCAGGGCCGTATCCCCTCCAGTGTACCAGGTACTGAAGGGAACCCCGAAGAACTCTAGAGTCAAGAATCCTGGAGATCTCGAACTCTAAATTTCAATCGACCAGAAAAGGAGGAGAGGGCAATGGCGATGGTTCCACCAGTGTCACATATTTTTTCAATAAAGACCTATGGAATACATCATGGATCCTCCAAGTCTGCGGAAGATCCAGCCGAAACACTACTGGATTGATCACCGCAGATATTTTGTATGGGCCAATAAATCTGTATGGACCCAGTTTCCAAGATAGCAGTCTCAGTTTAATATTTTTGGTGGACAACCACACCAGATCACCCACACACAGGTCCGGACCAGTCACACGTCTCTTGTCAGCCATTCGCTTATACCTCTCACCCATCGTCTCCAAATTCACTTGGATCCTCCGCCAGATAGAAGACAAGGCAGAGGAAAATCTCTCCTCCTCTGGCATCCCAGAGGAACTAGTCCCAGAAAAGGTACCAAACTTAGGATAAAAACCATATGCGCCAAAAAATGGCGACTTACCCGTGGACTCCTGCCTACGGTTATTCAAAGCAAACTCTGCTAGGGACAAGAATGAGGACCAGTCCTCCTGATTCTCCGCCACAAAGCACCTCAAGTAGGTCTCCAGGTTTTGATTAGTACGCTCTGTCTGTCCATTCGACTGCGGATGAAAAGCCGAAGAGAATGAAAGTTGAATGCCAAGCCGAGAGCAGAACGCCCTCCAAAACCTGGAGACAAACTGCGTGCCCCTATTAGAAACCACATCCGAAGGAATACCATGCAATTTCACTATATCATCGACAAAAATCTGCGCAAGAGTCTTGGCATTAGGCAGACTAGTTAACGATATAAAGTGAGCCATCTTGCTAAAACGGTCAACTACAACCAAAATTACTGTTTTACCGGAGGAACTCGGCAGATCCGTAATAAAGTCCATAGACAAGTGCGTCCAAGGACGAGACGGAATAAACGAAGGAGTGAAGCAGCCGCTCGAGTATGAGCAACCTTAGATCTTGCACAGGTTTCACAAGCTGCCACGTAATCCTCAATGCTCTTACGTAACCCGGGCCACCAGAACCTCCGGGACACAAGGTCACAGGTGGACTTACCACCAGGATGTCCAGCAAGGACAGTATCGTGATGTTCCTTGAATACCTTGTATCGCAGTTCTTCGGGAACAAACAACCTCCCTGGGGGACAAGAATCAGGAGCCCCCTTCTGGGCTCCCAACACCTCCATCTCCAATTCGGGGTACAGAGCGGAGACCACCACCCCATCAGCCAAAATCGGAGCAGGATCCTCTGAATCACATCCCCCAGGAAAACTGCGAGACAACGCATCTGCCTTGATGTTTTTAACCCCCGGGCGAAAAGTAACCACAAAATTGAACCTGGTAAAAAACAGTGACCATCTGGCCTGTCTAGGGTTCAGACGCTTGGCAGATTGCAGGTAAGCCAAATTCTTATGATCCGTATATACAGTAACGAGGTGAGACGCCCCCTCCAACCAGTGACGCCATTCCTCGAAGGCCAACTTGATGGCCAGCAACTCTCTATCTCCCACATCATAATTCTTCTCAGCGACCGAGAGCTTCTTGGAAAAAAAAGCACACGGGACCCACTTGCCAGGAGATGAACCCTGCGACAGCACCGCTCCAACCCCCACTTCTGATGCATCAACCTCCACCACGAATGGTGGAGACACATCGGGCTGCACCAGAATGGGAGCAGACGCAAAACACTCCTTAATAGTCGAAAAGGCCTGCAATGCCTCATCCGACCAAACAGAGATGTCGGCGCCCTTCTTTGTCATATCAGTCAGAGGTCTTACAATGGTAGAATAGTTCAAAATAAATTTTCTATAATAATTAGTAAACCCCAAAAACCGCATCAAAGCTTTCTGATTCTCTGGTCGGTCCCATTCCAGAACCGCCCGGACCTTTTCGGGGTCCATACGAAAACCAGAGTCAGAAAGCAGATATCCCAAAAACGGAAGCTCCTGCACAGAAAACACACATTTCTCCAATTTGGCATATCATTTATTCTCCCGAAGGATCGTCAAAACCTGTCTCACATGATCCTGATGGGTCTTCAGATCAGGAGAGTAAATTAAAATGTCATCCAAGTAAACTACCACGAACCTCCCCACCAAATGATGAAAAATGTCATTGACCAATCGCTGAAATACCGCTGGCGCGTTCGTCAACCCAAAAGGCATAACCAGATTCTCAAAATGACCCTTGTGCGTATTGAAGGCCGTTTTCCACTCATCCCCTTCCTTGATTCTGATCAGATTGTAGGCCCCTCTCAAATCCAACTTGGAGAACACCTTGGCACCAATAATCTGATCAAAAAGGTCGGAGATCAAAGGAAGGGGATTCGGATCCCGGACAGTAATACGGTTCAATTCCCAGAAATCCAAACAAGGTCTCAGCGATCCATCCTTTTTCTTTACAAAGAATAAACCTACTGCCACCGGAGACTTAGATGGCCTTATATGACCTTTTGCCAAACTCTCGGCGATATACTTCCGCATGACCTCTCTTTCGGGTTGAGAAAGATTGTAAAGCCGAGACTTTGGCAACTTAGCCCCAGGGATGAGATTAACTGGACAATCATAGTCACGATGAGGGGGCAATTCCTGAGCCCCACCCTCCGAAAAGACATCCGCAAAATCTGAGAGATATTGAGGTAGAACCGTAGTGGACACACCAGAGATAGATGTGCCAAGACAATTATCCGAACAAAATTCACCCCAACCAATGATTTGTCTTGCTTGCCAATCTATAATTGGGTTATGTTTTGTCAACCACGGTAACCCTAAGACTATAGGAGCGGGCAAATCCTTCATGACAAAACAAGACATAATCTCAACATGTGAATCACCCACCCTTAACTGAATACCATGAGCAATATGAGTGAGACTCCTTTGAGAAAGAGGGGAAGAATCTATTGCAAACACCGGAATCTCTCTTTCTAAAGTGCAAGTACTTAGACCCAGATTTTGAAGAAAAAGAAAGTCAATAAGGTTTACCCCAGCACCACAGTCAATGAATACCTCAAAAAAAATAATTCTTGAGTCTAGCGCCACCATAGCTGGAAGGAGAAAACGAGTATTACAGGGAGCTTGCATACCTGCTTGCTCCACCACTCCATTCACGCTACCAAGAGTCAGGACGGTTTTATTTTTCTCTTTCTTATCATCATGCGGTTTAACAAAAGGACAAGCAAAAACAAAATGACCACTTTTCCACAGTAGTAACATAGTTTATGCAATCTCCTAAAGTCTCTACTACCAGAACGGAAAGATATCTGAACCAGCTGCATGGGTTCCTCCCCTACCCCAGAGCTATATGTAATATCACCCTGGGAAGCAGGTGAGACGAAGCCACTCACAGAAGGGATCCCTTGCGCGGAGGGAGCCTTACACCTCTCTCTGATACGTCTATCTAACCGTACTGCCAAAGACATAGCATTCTCTAAAGTATCCGGGTACTCATGAAAAGCCAGGGCATCTTTTAACCTCTCAGATAACCCTTGACAAAACTGACTACGTAACGCAGGGTCATTATACTCTGACTCTGTAGCCCATCTCCTAAACTCAACGCAGTAAACCTCTGCAGTATGTTCACCCTGTAATAAATTACGCAATTTAGATTCCGCCATCAAGACCCGATCTGGGTCATCGTAAATTAATCCCAGGGCTTTGAAAAATTCTTCCACCGACCGGATGGCCAGAGAACCGGGTGGCAGAGAAAAGGCCCAGGATTGCGCGTCCCCTTTAAGCAGAGAAATGATTATACCAACCCTCTGACTTTCATCACCTGACGAAGATGGACGCAGCCGAAAATACAATTTGCATGACTCTTTAAAGCGGATAAAATCATCCGCACCCCCTGTAAATCTCTCAGGAAGAGCGACTTTAGGCTCCCCACAAATTTGACCTGCACCTGACGCCAGAACCCTTTGACACCGTGTGACCGAACTATGCAGATCCGCAACCTCTAGGGATAATCCCTGCATGCGGTCAACTAGCGCATCAATTGACGCCATCACAAAACCTCTGAGTAATGGCAGTCACAGTATGGCGGGTTATAATGTCACGGCGGACAGGATATAAGATACCTAAATCACAAAACAAGTTTTCTAGGCGAGAAGCTGGGGATAAGGTCACCTCCTAGCTAATCCTTAACTGCTCTCCCTATTCTGCTTTGCCCACATTCAGACCTTGAAGGTAGGAATAATGTGTCCTCGTGCCTGGGCTGAGAATACCCTAGAATCCCTGAGATGGGGAAAGGGGAAAAAGGGACAGCCTGTTCCCTCAGAACCAGGAGGGGACAGACGACACAAAAAAGCCAAGACAGCAAACCAAAGAAATAAGAAACCAACTTTGCTTATCTGAGCCGGAAAAGCCAATCCTTCACTCCTTACTTCCACAGAATGACTGAGCTATAACCCGCACGGCCCCCTGGGAGTGAAAGTAATTTAAGCCAATGACCCCACCCAGAGCACCTGAAGGGAGGCGGATCTAGCACGACTCCAAAACAAATGATTAGACACGTGCTGCTAATCTGACAGACCTCCGCACATCGTCTGAGCAGGGCATGACACCACGCTGTCTTCCGGGGCCACTATTGTGACTCTTCATGCTGTTGCCACTCTCACAACTCTGTTGTGGTGCCACTATTGTGACTCTTCATGCTGTTGCCACCCTCAACAGTCTGTTACGGGGCCCCCAGTGTCTCTGTTTGGTTGTGCCGACATCACTGTTTATTTTTCAGCTCTTCAGATCCATCAAGAACAGAAAAATAACAAAAAAGGGGTCCTGTCGTTTGAGCATCCAGAAGGCCTCTATCACACGGTCAGTATTTTTCATCAGGATTTGATCATGATTTGGAAGCCAAAAGCAGGAGTGGGTCCAAAACACAGACAACTTGCTAATGTTTCCATCACATGTTATCTCTGTTTTGGACCCACTCCGGTTTTTGCCTTACTAATACTAATAAAATACGGACTGTTTGAAGGCTGATGCTCCAGGATCCGCTTTTTTGGTCAGTTCTGATGGATCAGAAGAACGGAAAAATAAACAGTGATGTGAACACAGCCTTACTGCTGATACCCTCCCCACTGTCATGGGGCTACTCCTTGAATTTTGGGCAACTTCAAGGCGATAAATCAGACTTGATGCTAACATTGACCTGTAAGTCTGAGTTTCCACTTCTATTATTTGGTCAGTTATTTCCATCACTACTTATGAGGCAAATCCAGGAGCCAAGCCTACTCTCTAATTAGGTATCAAGAATAGATCTGCACCTGTTCTGTGGGTTTGACTCACACCTGCTTTGGGCTGACAATTACAGACCAAATAAGTGAATATTGACCTGTAAGTTCACACGTCTGTTATTTGGTCAGTTTTTTCCACCACTTAGGCCTCTTGCACACGACCGTATGTATTTTGCGGTCTGCAAAAAATACGAATGACATCTGTGTGCATTCCGTTTTTTGCGGAACAGAATAGCTGGCCACTAATAGAACAATACTATCCTTGTTTGTAATGCGGACAGTAATATGACATGTTCTATTTTATTGCGGGACGGAAATACGGAAATGGAAGGCACACAAAGTACCTTCCGTTTTTTTTAAATGAATGGTTCCATATACGGTCCGCAAAAAAAAGTAACGGAAACGGAATGAAAATACGTTTGTGTGCAAGAGGCCTTATTGTGAAGCAAATTCAGGAGCCAAACCTACTCTCGGATTAGGTATCATGAATAGGTCTGCACCTGTTCTGTGGTTTTGACCTGCACCTGCTTTGGGCTGACAATATCTGATGAGAATAACTGACCAAATAAGTGAAATGTGAACTAAGTATAGTGACGTACAGTCATTCTACATCTATCAGAAGTGACTCAAACGCATGTGTTTGCACTGCCACAACATGAATTAAAAGAACCTTTTTTTCTCTGCTACTTTATTTTAATTTTATTTTTTGCTTTGCTGAAGGATGCTGTGTGCTTCTTTTTTATATTTTTTTTGTTTAGCTAGGAATGTTGGTGGCCTGCATGATGATGTGCATGGCCATATATGTGACCTGCCTGTCATTCAAATGCACAGTAACTGTTTTGCTACCTGAAAGGGCTAGCTGCACAGTGATGTACACCAGAATAGATTTACCCTGAAGTTTAACTGCAGGCTGGGATAGACCTGATTTAACGCGCTTTGTGACAAACTAATTTGGATCTAAGCAAATTTTGTTGAAAAATTCAGTGAAGCGACCAAATAGAATTTTTGAAAACTTTGCTCAGCCCTAATTATAATAATAATGCCCAATGACCTGAGATTTGACTGACTACTTTAAATTAGGCCAATCCTCAACCACTAAAGTACCCAGATTGCTGAGGTGAACACTCACGAAAAAATCTTCTGGGTAGACAAGTTTCTTATACATTTTAAAGAGAAGGTAATATTCTTCCAATACTTGCCCAGCAAGAGGGCAAGGTATGGCATTAAAATGTATAAGGTGTGCCAGAATACCTCTAGGTACACCCACAGGTTTCGAGTTTATTAAGGGAAGGACACTCGGAATGAACCCCCAGAATGCCCCTCTATCCTAGGAGTTAGTGGATATTGTGTTTTCTGTGATTTTTCTTTTATAAATGTAGCCATGTACATCCACATATTCATTTATCATACAGTATCATGCAGAATGTTTTTCTGTGATTTTTTATTAGTTTGTAGTATACTCTTGAAGGAGTAGCACCTTCAAGTGTGGATGCACTTCTATTTTATCTTGGGAGTAGCATATTTGTGCACTTTTTTCCTGCCTGTCCCACAGGTGACCTTGCTTAGGTGGTACATAGATCTGTGTGGGCTCCTCCTTTCATTGACTGCTTGGTGCACACAGAGGTAACACGAAGCAAAACACTATATGTGCAGAATATACTCTCCTGAATGTAGATGCCCAATGGCATAGAGAGGTTCAGAGTAGGACATGCCTGACTGAGACCACCTTGGTGCTGGTAGGCAGGCACAGATATTTTTTGATCAAAATATATTGGCTAAGAATCTCAGATTTTATCATATCAGAGTGAGGGCTTAGTCCATATATAATGTTTGCATCTATTGTGTTTGCATCGAAAGTGCATTATTTTAGGTGATTTTTTTTCTTTTGGAAAATAGTGTGGGACTTAAAGGGGTTGTCTCATCATAGACAATAGGGGCATATCGCACCTACATAGAGAACGGAGCCCCGAAAGTGAAGGAGGGCGCACTGCGCATGCGCAGCCGCCCTCCATTCATTTTCTATGGGGCTGGCGAAAATAGCCGAGCGCTGGCTCGGCTATTTACATTGAGCCCATAAAAGTGAATGGGAGCAGTGGCTGGACATGCACAGTGCGCTCCAATTCACTTCTATGGGGAGCCGGCTTGGTGGTGGCCGACCGGAGTCCTCCAGCCACCACCTTGCGGGGCTTCGTTCCCGATATAGGTGCGGGTGCCACCACTCATCCATGGGTTATTCATTTTATCCTTTATGTAACCTGTCATTTTACCACTTTATTACATTCTTATATAGTCTGCACAGCTTACATATTCACTTTTCACCATCTACCTATACATTAATTTCTGGAAAATGCTTGAGAGGTCAAAATGTCCACTATACCCCTTGAAAAAGTCTAGCGATATGCCCCCATTGTCTA
Organism: Bufo bufo; assembly: GCF_905171765.1. Lineage (NCBI taxonomy): Eukaryota > Metazoa > Chordata > Amphibia > Anura > Bufonidae > Bufo > Bufo bufo. Next base: position 234,478,980 of record NC_053394.1, read on the forward strand.
TAATGAGACAACCCCTTTAATGCACCCACTACTGGACCAAGGTTACCACCTCTATGTGGATACCTATTACACTTGCTTACTACTATCTATTTAAGTCCCTAAGTTCCTGAGGTACTGTAGCTTGTGACGTGGTGCACAAAAATAAGAGATGCCTCCCTAGGTTTCTGCTCTGGCAAATACTCAGAAAAGGCGACAGCAGGGCTCACCCCAATGGGAACATTAGTGGTTAAGTACAAGGACAAGAGGGATGTCCTTGTACTGACAACAGTTCACGGGAACAGCATTCCTGTATGAGGTACCACTACATTCAAGACAGACTGCATCCTGGACTACAATAGGCACATAGCAGGGGTTGATCTTTCAGATCAAGTGCTGAAGCTATACAGAGAGATATGGAAAACAAAGGTGTGGTACAAAAAGCTAGCTGTGCACATTCTATAGATGGTGCCATTTAACTCTTATGTGTTATTTCAATCTGCAGACCAGACATGATCCTTCCTTCATTTTTAAGAAGTGGTGATCAAGGCGCTAATTTTGGAAACCAGGAAGGGGAGGGCTCCAGTACTTCTGAAACTGATGGTGCCCAAATTGTACAAGGGCAATATTTCCCTGGTGAAGTCGCCCAAACAGCAAGCACGGGAAGCACCCAAAAAGATAGAGTGTGTTCCAAAAGGTAGATATGAAAGGATATAATTTATAATTGCCCCGAAAAACCTGGCCTCTGTATAAAGGATAGCTTCAAAGTGTACCACTCATCCATGGGTTATTCATTTTATCCTTTATGTGACCGGTCATTTTACCATTTTATTACATTCTTATATACTCTGCACAGCGTACATATTCACTTTTCGCCATCTACCTATACATTCATTTCTGGAAAATGCTTGAGAGGTCAAAATGCCCACCATACCCCTTGAAAAAGTCTTTGAGTGGTGTAGTTTCCAAGATGGAGTCACTTCTTGTGTATTTTGACTGTAGGGTTACCTCACAGTCTCTTCATATATGACATGGCGCCCAAAAACCATTCCAGCTAAATTTGTCTTCCAGAAGTCATATAGTGCTTCTTCTCTTCTGAGCCCTGCTGTATGCCCATACACCAGTTTATGACCACATATTCTCATGCCGTATTCAGGAGAAATGAATACGTTTTAGGTTGATTTTTCTCCTGTTAACCCTTGTGAAAATGAAAAAATTGGGGCTAAAGGAATATTTTATTGCAAGCAATATAATTATTCCTTTTTTAAAGCAAAGTGTTATTAAAGGAAACCTGTCATCTCCAAAACACATTTTAAACATCATTACCTTACAGTAGCCCCCAGTGTGTTCCTAATCATGTTTTTCATTCCTCCACTGGTTGTATATGCTGTTTTAATCTGTGTTTTCACTATCCTGAGAGTCAGCTTGAAGTCAAGGGGGCAGCGGCCTCCTTGCTTCAAGTCAAGCTAAGCCTCCCCTTACCCATCCTCACTTCACTGTGATTGACATCCTGCTGTGAGGCTGGGATCGTGCAAGTCTCCCGCATGTGCGGTGCGCTACTTGTCACTGCGCAATCACATCTCCGGCTCCCGCACTCAGCCGGCCGCTTTCCTCTCTGCGCATGCGCCGGGCTTTTCCATCGTGCGCGCGTGCCCGGCGCATGCGCAGAGAGAGCAAAGTGGTCGGCTGAGTGCAGGAGCCAGAGACTGGATCGAGCAGTGACAAGGAGCACACCGCGCATGCGCGAGACTTGCACGATCCCAGCCTCACAGCAGGATGTCAATCACAGTGAAGGGAGGACGGATAAAGGGCGGGCTTAGCTTGACTTGAAGCAAGGAGGCCGCTGTCCCCTTGACTTCAAGCTGACTCTGAGGATAGCAGATTAAAACAGTGTTTTTATGAAGTATACAACAACCTGTGGAGGAATGAAAACATGATTAGGAACACACTGGGGGCTACTGTAAGGTAATGATGTCGGTGTCACGAGGCGCCGGCTTCAAATTTCCCCTCCTCAGTGCCCCCGGCACCCTGCGGCTAGTACGGAGCGAGGACGTGCGCTGCGTCCTCGTCTCCACAGCAACGGGAGGCGGGGAGGACCCAGCTGCACTCACCTCCATAGCGCGGTCGGCGTCCGCTCCCGTGGCAACTGTAAGGAGTCCGAGCGTCGAGGTGAGTACTCGGCGCTTGGCTGGTTGCAGGGGAATAAGTCATGTGGTGCTGGCCACGTCACATGACTGCTCTTGCTAGGAATGAGTCATGCGGCACTGGCCACGTCACATGACTCCTCTTCCCCACTATATATACAGGCAACAGGCTGAACACAGGTTGCCTTTGAATAAGGTCCTATCCAGAGTTCCTAGTGTGATTCCGTGGGTTTTGACTCCTGACTTGTTGATCGTCTCCGTCCTTGTTCCTTGTATCTGCTTCGCTTCTCCTGGTTTTTGACTTTGGCTTGTTTTTGAGCCGTCTTTGCTTATCCTCTTGTACTTTGGTTACCTCTTGGTTCTAACTCAGCTTGTTGACCATTCTATGTTTGTCTGTCTTTTTTTTCCCTCCACACTTACAGAGGCTAGGGAATGCTGTTCAGTTGCGCTCCGTTACTTAGGACGGATAGTGCAAGTAGGCAGGGACAGGGGTGTGGGTGGAGTCAGTGGTGCACCATCTCCTCCCCCTCTTTGTGACAGATTCACAGGCCCACTTTACCACTATGAATCCCTTGCAAAATCTGACGGATCATGTCCTGAACCTGGCCCAGGTTCAGGAGCTAGGAGAGAGGTTACAAGTTCAAGAAGCTGGCCGTAACCTCACTGTCTCCTCTCAGTCCTCCTTTGTCATGCCGGTGACAGGTTTGAGAACGTCTGAAAGAATATCTGCACATTAGTTATCTGACAGCCTCTTTTGGTTTCACTTTGTCTGTGTGTTGCTGGTATGTCCACACCCCCTGTTCAGGTGTGGATCATGTGACCTTCACCTCCCCCTATTTAGTCTGACTTTACCCATCACTCCTTGCTCTGGATAGCTTCATTTGGTTTTTGGAAGAGCTGGAGTGTGGTTCGTGGTGAAGTCCTGTTCGTCCATCATCCATCAGCCTCAGAAGTTAAGTGCTCCGCTTGTTGTGTTTTGTATTCCCCCCCACCTTTGTTGTTTACTAGGCTTCAGCGAGACGCTGGTTCCTTCACCAGGGAAGGAGCGGGTTGTCTCTGCCCGGTCATTACTATTAGGGCAACTGAGGGCCACCAGGGTTTTCTAGGTTCCTGTGTATGGGCATCTCTACCATCAAAAGGTGCCCATACGGATAGAAGTTAGGGCCAGGAGCAGGGTTTTATAGGTGGTGACCCTTTTCCTTCCCTAGCGATGAGGCCTAGTGTCTTTTCCCTTTCTTCTTGTTGTCCTTTGGCGTTCTCCCCTACAACATCCGTGACATTATCCAGAGCCAATACCGCAATTTTTTGTTCTGATCTGTGCAGCTATGGATGCTATGACTGCACTGGTCAAACAGCTGTTAAATTTGACTTTCGAGATAGCAGACCTCCTTGCGATGGTTTTGCAGATTCAGAGCCCACAGGCTGCTTGTTCCGGTGGTGGGTTCCAGTCCTGCCCTGAACTGAAGGTAGCTCTCCCGGACAGGTTTTCCAGGGGTAGTGACAATTTCATCCGGTTCAGGGAGTCATGTAAATTATACTTTAGGCTGCGTCTATACTCTTCTGGGGATGAGTGTCAACGGGTAGGTATGATTATTTCATTGCTAAAAGAGGACGCCCAATCTTGGGCTTTTTCTCTGCCGACCGGATCACCGTCCCTCCGGTCGGTAGATGAATTCTTTAGAGCCTTGGGTCTTATCTATGATGACCCGGATCGGATCTCTCAGGCCGAGACCAAATTACGGGGTTTGCGGCAGGGAGACCTATTGCTCAGAATTTAGGAGATGGGCTACGGATACAGAGTGGAACGATTCTGCTCTCCGTAGCCAATTCTGTCAGGGTCTCTCTGAGAGACTGCAGGACGCATTGGCTTTTCATGAAAATCCTGAGTCATTGGAAGCAGCTATGTCTCTTGCTGTACGTCTTGATAGACGCCTGAGGGAGAGATCTAGGGGTCCTCACCTTCAGGACGTACTGTTCAATAAGGGTACTGCTTCCTTTGACACTTATGGTGGAGAGACACGGGTGGTTGTGCCTTGTGATGAGCCTATGCAGTTAGGAGGAGCTACTCCTGGAACTATTGGCAAAAGCTTGGGTCATGTGAAAGGAGTCTGCTTTTGTTGTGGCAAGAAGGGACATTTAGTGAATATTTGTCCGTACTTGCAGCATCAAGGTGTAAACAAAAAGAAAAAAACGTTTAATCCCCAAATTACTATTGGTAGTATGGGTGGGGAGCAAGAAAACCTACTTTTGTCTTTTACTGGTAGTACCCGTTTTCTCCTGTCTGCCGAGGTGGTGCTAGAGTCCAAAACTGTGAAAATCGAAGCATTTATCGACAGTGGGGCAGGAGTTAACTTGATTAATGGACAGTTTGTACGCTTTCACGGGTTGACTACTAATGCATTAAAGAATAGTATTTCTTTCTTTGCAATTGACTCAGCACCTCTCGCCCAAAAATGCCTGTCGCAGGTAGTGAATGACATTCAAAAAAATATTGGATGGGGCGGCTCACCCTGCTTTCTTCCAAATCAAGAAAGAGAGATTTATAATAGAAATGTAGAAGGGCACTCAGCATAAGGAGTCACATCGAATCATGAAAGTTCGAACAGTGCGATTTATTGAACACCTTTACAACAATAAAACCATATAAAATAGCAACTATAGTAAAAAACAATAATCTACACACCATAAAACATAAGGGCAATTAGCACAATATAATACATAAAATGAAGACTGTCCAATGTAAAAAAGGGAAAAAAAAAAATCGAATAAAATGTCCTATATCACAAAGTGACGCACTTGAGCTTTGAGGTAAATTGTATATATGCAATCATGGGAATTTTTCGAATCCAAATTTTTTCGAATTGAATAATCGACTTAAGCTATCTTGATTAGAGCCAGTTCGTGGCGTCCCACGTTTTCAAATAATATTATAATCGATATGGGAAAACAATGTTCGTCGAATAAACAATCACAAACTTTTACTTAGCTTATTCGTAGCCGGCACTGTAGTATGCATAGAGTTTTCCACTATGACGTACTGGATCTAGGATTTAGCGTCCCACATGGTATGGCCTATTTGCGGCCTTCTGTTGGTCAGCAGTATAACACAAGTCGAATCTTTCTCTGTAAAGTATCGAACTTGAATTTTGGTATCCCACGTGTTCGTATTATTCATACACAGATTCAATAGTCGACCCAGGCACTGTAATTATCGAGTCACGCACATTCACATTCAATGGACCTTGTTTAGTTGCAGCAAGATTTAGTGCTTGCCTTTTCCTCGATCCTGTGGGCGTTCCTCTCCAGGTGTTGTGTCTTTCGGGTCTTTATAATCTGTTCAGTTGTATCTTTTCCAAAAATTGTGGGTTATGGTTATAATCCCACTATGCAAGTCCATAAATTGAGCACCAAACGCGTTTCGGAGTGTTGCCTTACTCCTTCCTCAGTGGTAATGCTTGCATAGGGTGTTGACTGTCTTTTATATCCCTTCTTCATAAGTTCCTAATAAGATATGGACCAGATTCCCAAAAAACGGAATGACATTCATTAAAGAGTGGGTGATTTGCATCAGGAATCTATCTCCTGTTATGTGTTGGAGGGTCTGCCTGCTCCATTGGTGTTGGGCTTACCATGGTTAAGCAAACATAACCCTAACATCGATTGGCAAGCGAGACAGATTCTCGATTGGAGTGATTTTTGCATGGACAACTGTCTTAATGCATCGTTCTCTATGGTTACCACTAAAACTGTACCCTCGTTCATTTCAGTTATTTTCTGATGTTTTCTCTGAGAGTGGTAATCAGTAGTTGCCTCCAGACCGGGAGTATGACTGTCCCGTTAATCTTATTCCCGGAGCTAAATTGCCCAAATCTCGGTTGTATAATCTTTCGGAACCCGAAAGAAAGGCTATGCGAGAATATATCACCGAGAGTTTGGCAAAGGGACATATTAGACCATCCAAGTCCCCAGTGGCTGCTGGATTTTTCTTTATAAAGAAAAAGAATGGTAACCTGAGACCATGTCTGGACTTCCGTGAGCTCAATCGTATTACCGTCCGTGATCCTTACCCCCTTCCTTTGATTCCGGATTTGTTTAGTCAGATTGTCAGTGCCAAGGTGTTCTCTAAATTGGATCTGAGGGGGACATATAATCTGGTAAGGATCAAGGAGGGGGATGAGTGGAAGACCGCATTTAATACCCCTGAGGTTCATTTTGAAAACCTGGTCATGCCCTTTGGGTTAACCAATGCTCCTGCGGTTTTTCAACACTTTGTCAATGACATCTTTCATCATCTGGTGGGGAGGTTTGTCGTTGTATACCTTGATGACATACTAATTTATTCACCTAATATGGAGACTCATCAGGATCATGTGAGACAGGTGTTACAGATCCTAAGAGAGAATAAGTTGTATGCTAAGATGGAAAAGTGTGTATTTGCTGTACAGGAAGTGCAATTTCTGGGTTACCTGCTCTCATCCTCAGGTTTTCGTATGGATCCCGAGAAGGTCCGTGCCGTGTTGGACTGGGATCGACCCGAAAATCTGAAAGCGCTTATGCGGTTTTTGGGGTTTACCAACTACTATCGTAAATTTATCTTGAACTATTCATCAGTGGTTAAACCTTTAACAGACATGACTAGGAAGGGTGCTGATATTTCTATCTGGTCTGATGCGGCATTACAGGCCTTTTCTACTGTGAAAGAATGTTTTGCTCCGGCCCCTATTCTGGTGCAACCGGACGTGTCTCAGCCATTTATTGTTGAGGTTGACGCGTCTGAGGTTGGGGTAGGAGCAATATTGTCGCAGGGTCCTTCACCCAGTAAATGGCGCCCATGTGCATTTTTTTCTAAAAAACTCTTGACTGCTGAAAGGAATTATGATGTGGGGAATAGGGAATTGCTGGCCATTAAGTTGGCGTTCGAGGAGTGGCGGCATTAGTTGGAAGGAGCAATTCATCCTATTACGGTAATTACGGATCACAAGAATCTGGCCTACTTAGAGTCGGCTAAGCGACTGAACCCAAGGCAGGCCAGATGGTCATTGTTTTACACCAACGGAAAATGCAAATGTGATCGCACACTACATCCAGCACTCTGCCCTCCATGCTGGACGAGACATTGGTTTATATTTTGGCCAAAGCATAGTAAGCCACTCACCGCGTCAAGGTTGTCTCATGAGTGGTCCCTAACTCTTGTTCCTACCTGTTCATGGGCCATGACAGCCACATAAAATCCAGGGAATGCAAGCCAAGTACACTTTGCTTGTAACCCCGTCCGGTGCCATTACAGCTTTCATCGGATCCAGGGATGCAAGTACCAACATGCATGCTGAACCCACCATATACTTCTCCTGGAGCCAGATGGCTAATGGTAGGTTCTATACAAGCAGACTCAGTTTTATACTGACTTTAAAACCAGCCTCAAGGACAGATTAACTGGTCAGGTGTGCAATGACTCCAAGGAGATCGCCACGCCTCCAATATATACTACAAAGAAAAAAATAAGGGGTTGGGTCAGCACAACCTGCCTGTAGGTGCACATCACTATGGCGAAATACATATACAAACGGAAAATGCAAATGTGATCGCACACTACATCCAGCACTCTGCCCTCCATGCTGGACGAGACATTGGTTTATATTTTGGCCAAAGCATAGTAAGCCACTCACCGCGTCAAGGTTGTCTCATGAGTGGTCCCTAACGTGGAGGCGTGGCGATCTCCTTGGAGTCATTGCACACCTGACCAGTTAATCTGTCCTTGAGGCTGGTTTTAAAGTCAGTATAAAACTGAGTCTGCTTGTATAGAACCTACCATTAGCCATCTGGCTCCAGGAGAAGTATATGGTGGGTTCAGCATGCATGTTGGTACTTGCATCCCTGGATCCGATGAAAGCTGTAATGGCACCGGACGGGGTTACAAGCAAAGTGTACTTGGCTTGCATGCTGACCTGCATTCCCTGGATTTTATGTGGCTGTCATGGCCCATGAACAGGTAGGAACAAGAGTTAGGGACCACTCATGAGACAACCTTGACGCGGTGAGTGGCTTACTATGCTTTGGCCAAAATATAAACCAATGTCTCGTCCAGCATGGAGGGCAGAGTGCTGGATGTAGTGTGCGATCACATTTGCATTTTCCGTTTGTATATGTATTTCGCCATAGTGATGTGCACCTACAGGCAGGTTGTGCTGACCCAACCCCTTATTTTTTTCTTTGTAGTATATATTGGAGGCGTGGCGATCTCCTTGGAGTCATTGCACACCTGACCAGTTAATCTGTCCTTGAGGCTGGTTTTAAAGTCAGTATAAAACTGAGTCTGCTTGTATAGAACCTACCATTAGCCATCTGGCTCCAGGAGAAGTATATGGTGGGTTCAGCATGCATGTTGGTACTTGCATCCCTGGATCCGATGAAAGCTGTAATGGCACCGGACGGGGTTACAAGCAAAGTGTACTTGGCTTGCATGCTGACCTGCATTCCCTGGATTTTATGTGGCTGTCATGGCCCATGAACAGGTAGGAACAAGAGTTAGGGACCACTCATGAGACAACCTTGACGCGGTGAGTGGCTTACTATGCTTTGGCCAAAATATAAACCAATGTCTCGTCCAGCATGGAGGGCAGAGTGCTGGATGTAGTGTGCGATCACATTTGCATTTTCCGTTTGTATATGTATTTCGCCATAGTGATGTGCACCTACAGGCAGGTTGTGCTGACCCAACCCCTTATTTTTTTCTTTGTAGTATATATTGGAGGCGTGGCGATCTCCTTGGAGTCATTGCACACCTGACCAGTTAATCTGTCCTTGAGGCTGGTTTTAAAGTCAGTATAAAACTGAGTCTGCTTGTATAGAACCTACCATTAGCCATCTGGCTCCAGGAGAAGTATATGGTGGGTTCAGCATGCATGTTGGTACTTGCATCCCTGGATCCGATGAAAGCTGTAATGGCACCGGACGGGGTTACAAGCAAAGTGTACTTGGCTTGCATGCTGACCTGCATTCCCTGGATTTTATGTGGCTGTCATGGCCCATAAACAGGTAGGAACAAGAGTTAGGGACCACTCATGAGACAACCTTGACGCGGTGAGTGGCTTACTATGCTTTGGCCAAAATATAAACCAATGTCTCGTCCAGCATGGAGGGCAGAGTGCTGGATGTAGTGTGCGATCACATTTGCATTTTCCGTTTGTATATGTATTTCGCCATAGTGATGTGCACCTACAGGCAGGTTGTGCTGACCCAACCCCTTATTTTTTTCTTTGTAGTATATATTGGAGGCGTGGCGATCTCCTTGGAGTCATTGCACACCTGACCAGTTAATCTGTCCTTGAGGCTGGTTTTAAAGTCAGTATAAAACTGAGTCTGCTTGTATAGAACCTACCATTAGCCATCTGGCTCCAGGAGAAGTATATGGTGGGTTCAGCATGCATGTTGGTACTTGCATCCCTGGATCCGATGAAAGCTGTAATGGCACCGGACGGGGTTACAAGCAAAGTGTACTTGGCTTGCATGCTGACCTGCATTCCCTGGATTTTATGTGGCTGTCATGGCCCATGAACAGGTAGGAACAAGAGTTAGGGACCACTCATGAGACAACCTTGACGCGGTGAGTGGCTTACTATGCTTTGGCCAAAATATAAACCAATGTCTCGTCCAGCATGGAGGGCAGAGTGCTGGATGTAGTGTGCGATCACATTTGCATTTTCCGTTTGTATATGTATTTCGCCATAGTGATGTGCACCTACAGGCAGGTTGTGCTGACCCAACCCCTTATTTTTTTCTTTGTAGTATATATTGGAGGCGTGGCGATCTCCTTGGAGTCATTGCACACCTGACCAGTTAATCTGTCCTTGAGGCTGGTTTTAAAGTCAGTATAAAACTGAGTCTGCTTGTATAGAACCTACCATTAGCCATCTGGCTCCAGGAGAAGTATATGGTGGGTTCAGCATGCATGTTGGTACTTGCATCCCTGGATCCGATGAAAGCTGTAATGGCACCGGACGGGGTTACAAGCAAAGTGTACTTGGCTTGCATGCTGACCTGCATTCCCTGGATTTTATGTGGCTGTCATGGCCCATGAACAGGTAGGAACAAGAGTTAGGGACCACTCATGAGACAACCTTGACGCGGTGAGTGGCTTACTATGCTTTGGCCAAAATATAAACCAATGTCTCGTCCAGCATGGAGGGCAGAGTGCTGGATGTAGTGTGCGATCACATTTGCATTTTCCGTTTGTATATGTATTTCGCCATAGTGATGTGCACCTACAGGCAGGTTGTGCTGACCCAACCCCTTATTTTTTTCTTTGTAGTATATATTGGAGGCGTGGCGATCTCCTTGGAGTCATTGCACACCTGACCAGTTAATCTGTCCTTGAGGCTGGTTTTAAAGTCAGTATAAAACTGAGTCTGCTTGTATAGAACCTACCATTAGCCATCTGGCTCCAGGAGAAGTATATGGTGGGTTCAGCATGCATGTTGGTACTTGCATCCCTGGATCCGATGAAAGCTGTAATGGCACCGGACGGGGTTACAAGCAAAGTGTACTTGGCTTGCATGCTGACCTGCATTCCCTGGATTTTATGTGGCTGTCATGGCCCATGAACAGGTAGGAACAAGAGTTAGGGACCACTCATTAGACAACCTTGACGCGGTGAGTGGCTTACTATGCTTTGGCCAAAATATAAACCAATGTCTCGTCCAGCATGGAGGGCAGAGTGCTGGATGTAGTGTGCGATCACATTTGCATTTTCCGTTTGTATATGTATTTCGCCATAGTGATGTGCACCTACAGGCAGGTTGTGCTGACCCAACCCCTTATTTTTTTCTTTGTAGTATATATTGGAGGCGTGGCGATCTCCTTGGAGTCATTGCACACCTGACCAGTTAATCTGTCCTTGAGGCTGGTTTTAAAGTCAGTATAAAACTGAGTCTGCTTGTATAGAACCTACCATTAGCCATCTGGCTCCAGGAGAAGTATATGGTGGGTTCAGCATGCATGTTGGTACTTGCATCCCTGGATCCGATGAAAGCTGTAATGGCACCGGACGGGGTTACAAGCAAAGTGTACTTGGCTTGCATGCTGACCTGCATTCCCTGGATTTTATGTGGCTGTCATGGCCCATGAACAGGTAGGAACAAGAGTTAGGGACCACTCATGAGACAACCTTGACGCGGTGAGTGGCTTACTATGCTTTGGCCAAAATATAAACCAATGTCTCGTCCAGCATGGAGGGCAGAGTGCTGGATGTAGTGTGCGATCACATTTGCATTTTCCGTTTGTATATGTATTTCGCCATAGTGATGTGCACCTACAGGCAGGTTGTGCTGACCCAACCCCTTATTTTTTTCTTTGTAGTATATATTGGAGGCGTGGCGATCTCCTTGGAGTCATTGCACACCTGACCAGTTAATCTGTCCTTGAGGCTGGTTTTAAAGTCAGTATAAAACTGAGTCTGCTTGTATAGAACCTACCATTAGCCATCTGGCTCCAGGAGAAGTATATGGTGGGTTCAGCATGCATGTTGGTACTTGCATCCCTGGATCCGATGAAAGCTGTAATGGCACCGGACAGGGTTACAAGCAAAGTGTACTTGGCTTGCATGCTGACCTGCATTCCCTGGATTTTATGTGGCTGTCATGGCCCATGAACAGGTAGGAACAAGAGTTAGGGACCACTCATGAGACAACCTTGACGCGGTGAGTGGCTTACTATGCTTTGGCCAAAATATAAACCAATGTCTCGTCCAGCATGGAGGGCAGAGTGCTGGATGTAGTGTGCGATCACATTTGCATTTTCCGTTTGTATATGTATTTCGCCATAGTGATGTGCACCTACAGGCAGGTTGTGCTGACCCAACCCCTTATTTTTTTCATTGTTTTACACCAGATTTAACTTCATCGTCACTTATCGGCCTGGGGTTAAGAACGTCAAGGCGGATGCTTTGTCACGTAGCTTTCCTGGGGGGGGTTGAGTCTAATGACCCTAGTCCCATTTTATCTGAAGGGTTGGTTATAACCGTTATTTATCCTGATCTCGAGGCCAGGGTGTTGGAGGCACAGGACGATGCTCCGGACTCTTGTCCTCAGGGGAAATTATTTGTTCCCTCCGAATTACGTCACAAGGTGTTCGAGGAACATCACTGTATGGTGCTTGCTGGGCACCCTGGGAGCAGATCGACTGTCGATCTCATCTCTCGCAGATTCTGGTGGCCGGGGTTGCGTAAGTGTATTGAGGACTATGTGTCAGCCTGTGGTACCTGTGCTTGTGCTAAGGTGACACATACTCGGCCTTCCTGATCTCTGCTTCCATTGCCTATCCCGTCCAGACCATGGACCCATTTGTCCATGGATTTTAGCACGGATTTACCGAATTCTTCGGGAAAGACTGTGATTCTGGTGGTTGTCGATCGTTTTAGTAAAATGGCACACTTTATTGCATTACCTAGTCTACCCAATGCTAAAACTCTTGCACAGGTGTTTGTCGACAACATTGTGAAACTACATGGCATTCCCTCTGATGTGGTGTCCGATAGAGGGACTCAGTTTGTTTCCAGATTCTGGAGAGCGTTCTGTACTCGTCTCGGTATACAATTGACAGACGGAGCACACTAATCAGAATCTGGAGACTTACTTGAGATGTTTTTTTTCAGAGAATCAGGAACAGTGGTCTTCATTTTTGTCGTTAGCTGAGTTTGCTATAAATAACCGTAGACAGGAATCCACTGATAAGTCGCCGTTTTTTGGGGCATATGGGTTCCATCCACAGTTTGGTACATTTTCTGGTGCTCAAAATTCCGGCATTCCTGAGGAGGAACGATTTTCCTTTTCTTTGTCCAAAATAACCTGGAAAAAATGGGCAACAGGTATAAGCGTGCGGCTGACAGGAGATGTATGAGTGGTCCGGACCTGAGAGTGGGTGATTCTGTGTGGCTGTCTACAAGAAACATTAAACTTAAGGTACCTTCTTGGAAGTTGGGACCAAGATTTATTGGTCCATATAAGATCACTGCCATTGTTAACCCTGTAGCCTTCCATCTTGAACTTCCTCAGGCATTGAAAATCCATAACGTATTTCATAAATCGTTGTTAAAGAAATGTGTTGAACTTGTTGAACCGTCCTCCTTGCCTCCCGCTCCTGTCATGTGGACGGCAATTTAGAATTTCAAATAAGCAGGATTGTGGACTCCCGAGTTCTCCGGAGATCCCTCCAGTATCTCGTTCATTGGAGAGGGTATGGACCAGAGGAGAGGATGTGGGTTCCAGCGACCGATGTTAATGCTAGCCCTCTGGTGAGAGCATTCCACAGAGCTCATCCTGATAAGGTCGGTCTTGGGTGCCCGGAGGTCATCCGTAGAAGGGGGGGTACTGTCACACTGGTGACAGGTTTGAGAAGGTCTGAAAGAATATCTGCACATTAGTTATCTGACAGCCTCTTTTGGTTTCACTTTGTCTGTGTGTTGCTGGTATGTCCACACCCCCTGTTCAGGTGTGGATCATGTGACCTTCACCTCCCCCTATTTAGTCTGACTTTACCCATCACTCCTTGCTCTGAATAGCTTCATTTGGTTTTTGGAAGAGCTGTAGTGTGGTTCGTGGTGAAGTCCTGTTCGTCCATCTTCCATCAGCCTTAGAAGTTAAGTGTTCCGCTTGTGTTTTGTATTCCCCCCCACCTTTGTTGTTTACTAGGCCTCAGCAAGACGCTGGTTCCTTCACCAGGGAAGGAGCGGGTTGTCTCTGCCCGGTCATTACTATTAGGGCAACTGAGGGCCACCAGGGTTTTCTTGGTTCCTGTGTATGGGCATCTCTACCATCGAGAGGTGCCCATACGGATCAGAGTTAGGGCCAGAAGCAGGGTTTTATAGGTGGTGACCCTTTTCCTTCCCTAGCGGTGAGGCCTAGTGTCTTTTCCCTTCCTTCTTGTTGTCCTTTGGTGTTCTCTCCTACAACACCCGTGACAGCCTTACAGGTGGAACCCCACATTAAACTTCCTGAGCAGTTCTTGGGGTACTGCAAAAGTTTTCAAACCTTTAGGGAGAGTTGAAAACTATATTTCAGACTGCGACCCCATTCGTCTGGCCTCAGGCCGTGTCTTGAGTAGTGATGAGCGGGAGGTGTCATATTCGATTTAGATGAAATTCGCGAATATTCGCTTGAATATTCGTCCCATATTCGTCCAAATCGAATATTCGTCATTATTTTAGTTATCGCGATTAATATGCGAATTAAATAATCACGTATTGCGATTTTAACTTAAGGTAACTCTCCTATTGGTTTGATATCTAGAATTAGCGAAGATGACGAATATGACGAATGTATTCGTCATATTCCTCAAAACGAAGATAACGAAGTATTCTCCATCTTCGTTTTAGCTCCATATTCGTCAACTTCGCTAATTCTAGCAATCAAATAGGAAGGTTGACTATAGAGACAGCTGTGTTTAATTCGCTATGCGATAATATTACTTAGCTTTTTTTTAAATAAATAGAATAATTATAATAATTATCAAGTATTATAATTATTTTATTTATTGAAAAAAAAAGCGAAGTAATATTATCACATAGCAAATTAAAAACTTAGCTGTCTCGACTCTCTAGTCAACTTTCCTATTTGATTGCTAGAATTATCGAAGTTGACGAATATGGAGCTAAAACGAAGATGCAGAATATTTCGTTAACTTCGTTTTGAGGAATATGACGAATACATTCGTCATCTTCGGAATCGTCATCTTCGCTAATTCTACCAAGCCAACCATAGTAAACCAGGTATAAGTTGAAATCGCAATGCGATTAATTCAAGTTATATTAATCGCATGCCGATTTCAACTTAGCAGCACTGCTATATTCCATATTCGTAGAAACCCAGCTCTAAGTTGAAATCGCAATGCGATTATTTAAACTTAAATTACTCGCATTGCTCTTTTAACTTACAGCTGTCCAGATTTAACCTAATCATAACCAACCAATATAGAGAATCCTACTCTATTTTCTTATTTGTTAATTTTAACAGTCAATTGTTCACATTAGTCAACTTTCCAATTGGTCCCCCACTATAAGTTATAATCGCGTACGAATGGAACATTAGAGCTATTAGTCTGATTTACTATTGGTTGGCTCAATGGAATTAAGTTTCATTCGTACGCGAATACAACTCAGAGCAATGTACCAATATGAAATTTGCCTGCCTATACAGTCTACTATGTTTGTTTTGTTATCACGATAATACGTCATTTAAATAATCGTGTACGTGCATCTGTACGTGCTTTCATCTGTATGTGCGTGCCTGTCTTTGGATCGGAAAGAGAGTGGATAGAGACCGATTCTACAGAGGCAGATTTTGAAACTGATCAAAAGTAAAAGTACTGGGCACTCTCGCTCTATGTGAAACCATATGATTTATTAACATAAAATCAGTGACATATAATGATATATACTTGATTTAAGACGTACTGAAATCAAAAAGTGGAGATACTTTAAAATACCATAAAATACAAAAAATCTAAATTAATACATAAATATTATATTCCCAATATCACATATGACAATATAATTATTTTGAGGTGTAATGAAGTAGGGCTCCGTATAAGATAATGTATCATCCGTCTGAGTGCTACTTTGTAACTTGTTAATGTCCTCTGTGGATCCTATAAATCTCAGAGTTCGCGTATCCTCTGAATTACAGTGGTAATTCTTGTAGTGAGTCCCAGTGACTGTTTAAGCGGCGTCCCGCTATACTCACTGTTCAGCGGCGTCCCGCTGAGTTCTTTCTATTGGCGGCTTTCCTCTGCTGGTGTTGCGGTTCAATGTGCTGCTGTAGCAAAAACTTTTTAGATGCCTCTGCCGTCACCCTCAGTCGCTCTAGATGCCGCTCCGTTATCGCTGGAAACCGGTGTCTTACGAGCTTCAATCTGCCTTCTCCCACGCCAGTTTTGGTAATTAGCGTGTCAGGTCTTCAATTTTCGGGGTTAAATCGGCATCAAGTTCTTTCAGCTGATATTCTTACAGTCCATCCTGGGGGTCTTGAGCCAAACACGTTTCGGGGCTTACTGTCACCCCTTCCTCAGTGGACTTCCTCAGATTTTGAAACTAACTTCGGATTTTCGGAAATGGCAAAAAACAATTTCAAACCAGAAGAGCTGGAAGCTTTGATCACTGTAAGTAATTCTACCTAACAAGTATGTCACTCTTAAAGGGGCGGCCACTGTTCAAGTCACTCTTAAAGGGGCTGCCACTGTTCAAGTCACTCTTAAAGGGGCAGCCACTGTTCAAGTCACTCTTAAAGGGGCAGGCACTGTTCAAGTCACTGTTAAAGGGGCAGCCACTGTTCAAGTCACTCTTAAAGGGGCAGGCACTGTTTAAGTCACTCTTTAAGGGGCAGCCACTGTTCAAGTCACTCCTAAAGGGGAGGCCGTTGTCAAAGTCACTGTTAAAGGGGCGGCCACTATCAAAGTCACTGTTAAAGGGGCGGCCACTGTCTAAGTCACTGTTAAAGGGGCGGCCACTGTCTAAGTCACTGTTAAAGGGGCGGCCACTGTCTAAGTCACTGTTAAAGGGGCGGCCACTGTCTAAGTCACTGTTAAAGGGGCGGCCACTATCTAAGTCACTGTTAAAGGGGCGGTCAGTGTTCAAGTCACTCTTAAAGGGGCAGCCACTGTTCAAATCACTCTTAAAGGAGCAGCCACTGTTCAAGTCACTCTTAAAGGGGCAGCCACTGTCAAAGTCACTGTTAAAGTGGCGTCCACTTTGGAGTTTAGTTCTGATATTTGCCTTGAATATAAATGTTTTTATTTTTATTTTACTTTCATATAGTTCCATAGGGAACTATATAAATATCTA
The DNA here is from genome assembly GCF_905171765.1 of Bufo bufo. NCBI lineage: Eukaryota > Metazoa > Chordata > Amphibia > Anura > Bufonidae > Bufo > Bufo bufo. Next base: position 234,495,930 of record NC_053394.1, read on the forward strand.
CTCTTTTACCGTTTTGATATAAAATTTTATTTTTGATGGTTGACATGACTATAATTACTGATAATTGTATTTTACAACTTTGGGATTACATCCTTTAATTGTTATCTTGCAGACTATGTTGGAGAAGGGTTATGATGATCTAAAATGCCGTTTAGAGAAACAGGCCATAGTACGGAGAGAAGCACGCCGGCTGTGGCATTTGCATGGAAAGATTCATTCCAAAAATGCTATGTTAACAAAATGGTCGGACCTTAAACGGCATCAGATGGATCTTATAAAAGAGGTCAGAGACAAAAATTGTCCAGGTACGATGCTTACATTAATTTTCTATCACCCACCTATTGTTATTTATGTGTTCAGTTATGCAAATAAGTATTTCTATCCCTTTATAACTGATTACTTAGTACAGTGGTGTCGAACCGATGGAACGGGTGCTAAAGGCGGCACTCAGAGCCCTCTCTGTGGGCCGCATACCTTTGAAAAGGTCTAAGGCGTACTAATCGGCTTTAGACATTTCCTACCATACAGCTTCGCAGGCACACTATTAACAGCACAGTCAGCATATTGAATGTAGGCAGGCTGTTACAGCAAAATGATAATTGTGTGGAAGACAGACTATACTGGTATTCAGATACACTGGTAGCGTTGGCTATTTGAGATAAATAATTTAGTTGGTTTTCTGTTCTGCCTCAAAATTCTCCAGCACGATTTAGTAAATGCTGGGACACGTAGCTGATTATTCCTTTAAAATATATACATACACTCACAGCGAGATACAGATATGATGTAAACCCTTATCCAATGTCAAAACAGTTGACTTGGTCCACCTCATTGGAATAACCTGCAACAGTACCTTGCGAACCAATACCCCCCGGTACCTCATCCTAGATATTAACGTACTCAACTGTAAACCATCTGAAAGACTTCATTTATAGTTTCATCTAACACCAAATCAAGTGAAATCAAACATAGGGGTAATCATTATGCCATCCAGATCCCACCATAGATTAATTTGTGTACCGTTACCTTTTTTTTTTTTTTTTTGCTTTCCATGTTTATCTTGGTATTTTTGAAAAATTTGGTCATTACAGGGGTGCCTCTTCCAAAAGTACGAGCTAAGCGCTCTAAAAAGAAGGTGGTGTGGAAGAGAAGGAGATGACGGAGGATGAGGAGCAGGAAGAGGAACAGGCAGGGCCATCAGGGCATCAGGCCCATAGCCCACCTGAGGCAGATGAGGTCCAGGAGGATGATGAGGAGGAAGAAGACGAGGTGGTGACCACCCCCCACACACATACAGGTGTCAATTTAGTCTTCACCACAGGCAGATTTTATTCAAGCAAAGAATTATAAACAAGTTCAAGTTCAACCTCTAATTTTTATTTAGACTTCAGATATTGTATTAATCTAAAGTCCCACACTTTGCTTTCACTCCAAGCAGTGTAACAAAAAGATTAGTATATCACCACTCTTTAGGGTCTGTCAGAGACCATGCTCATTTCTCTGCAGGTTCAGTTTTCACATCTCCTGTCCACACTTGAAAAAAACTGAATTTTTAATCCCCACTTTATAAAAACCCTTGATGGAGTACGGGAGTGACCTGTGCCACTATATCTGTCTGGGCACTCAGTCCAAATACCCGGACCCCAAATCCACGTAAAAAGTTTATTTTAAAGCAAGCTGATGTTACTGGTGTACTGATTTCCTTAAAGTATCTCAATGAGGCATACAATTTAATTAAGATGTAACGAGCATCCAATATATAAAATTTTTCTTAGACTAAAAAATAAAGTCCACAAAACCATATTAATATTTATCTAAAAAATGGTGTAAAAACTATAAAACAGTCAACAAAAAACGTACAACACACAACAGTAATATAAAACATGAAAACTATAAAGTAATTAATCTACATATCTACAAATTCCTTCCCGACTCCAATCAGGCAATCAGACTAACTCCCTGGATCAACGACCCCTCTCTAGTAGCTATAGCCTGTAATATTATTACACTCCAGAAATACAACCAGACCCCTCTTGAATTCCTTTATTGTACTCACCATCACCACCTCCTCAGGCAGAGAGTTCCATAGTCTCACTGCTCTTACCGTAAAGAATCCTTTTCTATGTTTGTGTACAAACCTTCTTTCCTCCAGACGCAGAGGATGTCCCCTCGTCACAGTCACAGTCCTGGGGATAAATAGATGATGGGATAGATCTCTGTACTGACCCCTGATATATTTATACATAGTAATTAGATCTCCCCTCAGTCTTCTTTTTTCTAAAGTGAATAACCCTAATTTTGATAATATTTCAGGGTACTGTAGTTGCCCCATTCCAGTTATTACTTTAGTTGCCCTCCTCTGGACCCTCTCCAGCTCTGCTATGTCTGCCTTGTTTACAGGAGCCCAGAACTGTACACAGTACTCCATATGTGGTCAGACTAGTGATTTGTAAAGTGGCAGGACTATGTTCTCATCACCGCCATCTATGCCCCTTTTGATGCAACCCATTATCTTATTGGCCTTGGCAGCAGCTGTCTGACACTGGTTTTTGCAGCTTAGTTTGCTGTTTATTAAAATTCCTAGATCCTTTTCCATGTCAGTGTTACCGAGTGTTTTACCATTTAGTATGTACGGGTGACTTGCATTACTCCTTCCCATGTGCAGAACTCTACATTTGTCAGTGTTAAACCTCATCTGCCACTTATCTGCCCAAGCCTCCAATCTATCCAGATCCCTCTGTAGTAGTATATACTGTCCTCTTCAGTGTTAATTACTTTACACAGTTTAGTGTTATCTGCGAAAATTTATACTTTACTATGCAAGCCTTTTACAAGATCATTAATAAATATATTGAAGAGAATAGGGCCCAATACTGACCCCTGAGGTACCCCACTAGTGACAGTGACCCAATCTGAGTGTGTACCACTAATAACCACCCTCTGTTTTCTATCATTGAGCCAGTTATTTACCCACATACAGACATTTTCTCCCAGTCCAAGCATTCTCATTTTATATACTAACCTTTTATGTGGTACAGTGTCAAATGCTTTGGAGAAGTCCAGATATAAGACATCCATTGATACGCCGCAGTCAAGTCTAGAACTTACCTCCTCATAGAAACAGATTCCATTAGTTTGACATGACCGATCCCTCATGAAGCCATGCTGATATGACGTTATTTGCTTATTTCCGTTGAGATGCTCTAAGATAGCATCTCTCAGAAAACCTTCAAACAGTTTACCCACAACAGATGTTAAACTTACCGGCCTATAGTTTCCAGGCTCTGGTTTTGCACCCTTTTTGAATATTGGCACCACATTTGCCATGCGCCAATCCTGTGGGACATTCCCTGTCAGTATAGAGTCCGCAAATATCAGAAATAAGGGTCTGGCTATGAGATTACTTAATTCCCTTAGGATACGGGGGTGTATGCCATCCGGTCCTGGCGATTTGTCTATTTTAATCTTTTTAAGTCGCTGATGTACTTCTTCCTGGGTCAGACAGGAATTCATCTGCTTTATACACCAATCAATGATTGTCTTTTAAAGTACATTTCAAATTTTTATTTCCTTTACTTTTACAGCTCACAACAACATGATGAAAAAAATAAAAAAAAATGCAGTGGGAGCAGCGCCAACGGATGAGGGAGTTCAGGGCGCTGCAGATGCGCAAGGGAGCTGAAGCTCCAATTGTCACACGAGCTCACCCTAATGGAGGAGGCCAACCAAAAGGCCCTTGATGAACTGCTCCAAGAGCAGAAAAAAATGAAAAGTTTACCATAATTTTTTTCATTTTTTTTTTGGCTTCTGTTATTTATGTTATTAATATTTTTCATTATTTAAAGACTGTTTTATTAAACTTTATTGTTCTATAAAATTTGTTGCGTTTTGTTTTATTGTAACCAATGGGGTTACAGTACGGACAATTTAGTCTGGGCCCAAGTAATAATTCATTATCATTACATACAGCAGCCGCCGTTACATGGAAACAGGGTAATAGACATGGCGCCGCTTATGGTCGCACCACTTATTCACTATGACTATTTTCTTGTGCCGATGGTCATGTGTGTGCCACAATTGAAACCGAATACTGCGGTCTGTGGCGCTCTTAGCAGCACGCGTGACGGGACCAGGTCCAATCATAGACCTTGTACAATATGCATACATGTAATCCAAAACTTTTAAAATACAAGTATTAGTAATTAATGTGATCATGTCATTAAAAAAAAAATAATTATTATGGCTATAAATGGAAAATATTAGATTTTAGGTTACCGTTATAACATTACATTGTATTTAAATTGTATGTGTGTGGGGTATGAGCAATGGGGTATTGGCCAATGGCCATCTGAGGAGAGGTGTACCTGTGTAGTGAGGTGACGGTATGGTATGGGGTGTACAGCTGGTTCACCCTGGGTTATGGTAAATGAACCAGCGAATACTGAAATACTGGAGGTCAATCATTACTTCTCAAAAACTGTGTGTGAGTGAGGAGGTGGGGGGGGGGGACTTGATGGAGGGGGGTTTAAGGTGGTGGAGGGTTTAAGGGGGGAGGGGGGGTTGGTGTGGGTTTTATAGCGTGGGATATACAGTGTGTAGCACGTAAATAGAGGTGTTATGTGCATATGAGAGATATTTGTCTGCTATCCATACATACATGTTACAGAGATTGTAGTGTGATGTAACCACTATAATTTGTGCCATAATCATTTACCGCTTCACACCCAATGACGTAGCTATACTTCATCCAGCAGAACAATTAAACATGGATCAATCCTTATGCGGGCGCCGTGGCCACCTGCTTTGTGTGGCTGCATACACCCACGGCTAATGTCCGTGACCGTCAGTAATATCGATGGTGGACATTTAACCCATAAGATGTAGTGGTCACTTGTTAACTATAACAATACAAGCAATACGAATCTTTAAGCAATAGTGTTGGATTCGAAATGCAACTAATATTTTATTGCATTGCAATTCCAGCTTTGGAGATTTTGCTATAGGTAGTATTGGTAGAATTAACTAATAAAACAAATATAGTACTGTATGTCAGAATAGTCCATTATAAAAGTTGGATTAGCAATGTGGTTAATAATAATAGCAAATATTATCGCATTGTGATTAAAAATTAGCACTGCTAGATTCAATATTAGTTAAGTTCGTTAATTCTAGAAAGCTGACCCATTCCATTAGAGACCCAGCAGCAGCCTCAAGTTGAAATCGCAATGCGATTAATATAACTTGAAGTAATCGCATTGCGATTTCAACTTAGCACTGCTATATTTCATATTCGTTAACTCTAGCCTAATATGGAATATAGCAGTGCTAAGTTGTAATCGCAGTGCGATTAATATAACTTGAATTAATCGCATTGCGATTTCAACTTAGACCTGGTTTACTATGGTTGGCTTGGTAGAATTAGCGAATGTATTCGTCATATTCCTCAAAACGAAGATAACGAAGTATTCGCAATCTTCGTTTTTGCTCCATATTCGTCAACTTCGATAATTCTAGCAATCAAATAGGAAGGTTGACTATAGAGACAGCTGTGTTTAATTCGCTATGCGATTATATTACTTTGCTTTTTATTTTAAATAAATAGAATCATTATAATAATCAAGTATTATAACTATTCTATTTATTTAAAAAAAAGCTAAGTAATATTATCGCATAGCCAATTAAAAACTTAGCTGTCTCTCTCTACTAGTCAACTTTCCTATTTGATTGCTAGAATTAGCGAAGTTTTCGGATATGGAGCTAAAACGAAGATGGAGAATATTTTGTTAACTTCGTTTTGAGGAATATGACAAATACATTTGTCATATTCGTCATCTTCGCTAATTCTACCAAGTCAACCATAGTAAACCAGGTCTAAGTTGAAATCGCAATGCGATTAATTCAAGTTATATTAATGGCATTGCGATTACAACTTAGCACTGCTATATTCCATATTAGGCTAGAATTAACGAATATGGAATATAGCAGTGCTAAGTTGAAATTGCAAATTCTCAAATCCGACAGTACATTCTAGTATGGAGACGTTCCCATGGTGATGGGGACGCTCCATGAGCACGGAAGTCGGCAGAAGCGGCAGGAAGCCAGGAATCCTAAGGACAGGTAAGAACTACTTTTGGGAAGTGGGAAAGAAAAAAAATATAACAATAAAAAAAAAAAAATGAATATTCGAAATAGCGAATTTATAGCACTATATTCGAAATATTCGCGAATTAGCGAAGTTCCGATATTCGCTAAAAAAATTCGATATTCGAATATTCGCACTCAACACTAGTCTTGAGTCAGTTGATGCGTTTTTTCAGGCCCTAGGGCTGCTATACGATGAACCGGACAAAGCAACCGTAGCAGAGAGTCAGCTGAAAGCTTTGGTGCAGGGTGACCGACCGGTAGAGGAATATTGTACTCAGTTTAGAAGATGGTGCTTTCCATCTGGTTGGAATGAACCTTCTCTCAAAAGTCAGTTCAGATCTGGTTTGTCTGAGACTCTTAAAGGGTTTCTACCACTTCGTTTTCACATAATTAGCTTTCAGACACTAGCGATCCGCTAGTGTCTGCTCTAACAAACAATCCTAATATAATAGCTTTTGGGGCAGCCGTTTCACTAAAAAAAGAACTTATATTGATATGCTAATGAGCCTCTAGGTCAGGGGTGGGGAACCTCCGGCCCGAGGGCCGTATGCGGCCCACGGTATCATTTCATGTGGCCCCCGGCCCCCTGCCAGAACATAATGTGAAAATGCTTATGACCCCTTCCATTATGGAAGCGGTCATTAGCATACGGGAGGCACAGGAAGGTGAGAACAGCACTGCACTGGCTGTCCTCACCTTCCCTGGTCTTCTTTCAGCCCCACACTGTGTCCTGACACATCCAGCGTCAGGACGCAGTGCACGTAGACGTGCACTATGACCTGACGCTGTGCGGTGTGAGGTGACAATATAGTGCGGCAGGAAGAAGAACAGGGAGGGTAAGTGAATCTGCCAAGAGGCAGCGCCGTACGGAGCTGGAGAGGTAAGTTTATTTGTTTATCTTAAATACAGTATCTGATCTGATGTCTGATTGGGGCTGATCTGAGGCTAAAGGAGGGTGGGGAGGGTCTGATGGGGGTCTGATCTGAGGCTTGGGAGGGTCTGATCTGAGGCTGGGGGTGTCTGATCTGAGGCTGGGGTTTGATAGGGGTCTGATCTGTTGAGTGTTGTAAGAAGAAGGGGAGATGCCACACAGTGGTGAAAATGGCCTTGTCCCAACTTTTTTGGGATTTGTTGACACCATGAAATTCTGATTCAACATATTTTTCCCTTAAAATGGTACATTTTCTCAGTTTAAACTTTTGTTCCGTGATTTATGTTCTATTCTGAATAAAATATTAGAAGTTGGCACCTCCAGATCGTTGCATTCAGTTTTTATTCACGATTTGTATAGTGTCCCAACTTTTTTGGAATCCGGTTTGTATAATTAATACGGTCCTGAACGCAATTCCATGAGAGAATATGTTAAGGAAAGTCTGATTAAAGGACACATTCGACCGTCTGTGTCTCCTATGGGGGCGGCGTTCTTTGTAAAAAAAAAAAAGGACGGGAATTGAACAAGATCACCATTAAGAATCAATATTCCCTTCCTTTAATCCCCGATCTGTTCAATCAGGTTTTGGGGGCTTCATGGTTTTCCAAACTCGATTTGAGAGGAGCATATAATTTTGTTCGAATTAAAGAAGGGGACAAATGGAAAACTGCTTTTAACACTCCGGAAGGACATTTTGAATATTTGGTCATGCCTTTTGGGCTTAGTAATGCTCCTGCAGTTTTTCTAAATTTCATAAATGACATTTTCAGGGAATTTATTGGCAAATTTATGATTGTGTATCTTGATGATATTTAGATTTTTTTTCTTCGAGTTGGGATTCTCATGTTATGCATATCAGACAAGTACTTGATATTCTAAGAAAAAATCAACTATCTGCTAAGTTAGAAAAATGCATTTTTGGGGTACAAGAAATTTTGTATCTTGGCTATGTCCTCACTCCACATGCGTTTAAAATGGATCCTGGTAAGGTACAAGCTATTTTAGACTGGATGAGACCATCATCCCTAAAAGCCTTATAGCGCTTTTTAGGGTTCTCTAATTATTACCGTAAGTTTATCAAAAAATTTTAGGTAATTGCTAAACCCTTGACCGACCTTACTAAGAAAGGGGCGGATCTTGTTAACAGGCCTTTGGAGGCCATTGAAGCCTTCAAAACTCTTTTAGGAACGCCCCAGTCTTGATTCAGCTGGATCAAGAGAAACCTTTCATAGTGGAAGTGGATGCTTCTGAGGATGGGGTGGGGGCTGTTCTTTCCCAGGGACCCTCTAATCTCACTCATTTAAGACCTTGTGCGTTTTTCTCACGGAAGTTCTCTCCTACTGAGAGGAACTATGATTTTGGTAATCGGGAATTGTTAGCCATCAAATGGGCTTTTGAGGAGTGGAGACATTTTTTAGAGAGGAAAAAACAATGTATCACCGTTGTCACTGACCATAAAAATTGATTGTTTCTTGAGTCTGTGAAAAGGCTGAATGCTCGTCAAGCTAGATGGGCATTATTCTTCACGCGTTTTAACTTCTCTATTACTTTTAAGCCAGGAAGTAAGAATGTGAAGGCTGATGCCTTGTCTCGAAGCTTTTGTGCATTTCAACCCCCTGACATTCCTCCTGAACCCATCTTACCAGCTAACATCATTGGGGCAGCATTATCCGCGGATCTTGCATCTCATATTAAGGCAGAGCAACATCTAGCTCTAGCACAGACACTTACAGATACGTTTTTTGTTCCTGGGCATTTCAGTCTCCGGCTGCTTGGTGAGTGTCATGATTCTTTTTTTTTGTGGGCATCCCGGTATTGAGGGCACCAGAGAACTCGTGTCCAGGTCTTATTGGTGGCCCACGTTATCTACGGATGTCAGGTCTTATGTCTCTGCTTGCGAGGTGTGTACCAAGTCCAAGACTCCAAGAACGCGTCCTGCTGGTGAGTTACGTCCACTACCCATTCCTAGTAAACTCTGGTCACACATTTCTATGGATTTCATTACTGACTTGCCACCCTCTGAGGGTAAGTCAGTGGTTTGGGTAGTGGTCGATAGATTCAGTAAAACTGTACACTTCGTTCCTCTAGTCAAGCTCCCGAATGCCAAGACTCTGGCTTCTGTTTTTATGGAACAAGTGGTACGATTGCATGGAGTTCCTGAAAACATTGTGTCTGACAGGGGTGTCCAGTTTGTCTCCAAATTTTGGAGAGCTTTTTGTCAGAGATGTGAGATATCTTTGTCCTTTTCGTCAGCTTTTTATCCCGAGACCAATGGGCAAACCGAACGGCTTAATCAGGCTGTTGAACAATTTCTAAGATCTTACATCTCTGATAACCAGCAGTTATGGGTAAAATACCTCCTTTTGGCGGAGTTTGCCATTAACCTCCTCAGGACCGCCGTACGCAGGATTGCGTCTTTGCGGCGGTCCTGTTGTTCTGGGTGGACGCGCCGGTGCGTCCTCTCGCGAGATGCGAGATTTCGTGCATTGCCGGCCCGCGCATGCGCATCGCGGGCCGGCAAAAGTTAAAGAAGTATTTCGTCACCAGCCTGCCAGCAACGATCATTGGCTGGCAGGCTGGCGATTTTCAAAAAATCTAATCACAAGCCAGATAACAGATCATATTAGTAAATATGATCTGTTATATGGCTTCTCTGCTCCTCTGCTGGTCCTTTTCGTCGGTTGGATCCAGCAGAGGAGCAGACTTCACAGTGAGTACACCAAACAGCACACCTTAGCCCCAGATCACCCCCCTGCACCCCAATTAACCCTTTGATCACCCCTTTGATCGCCCCTGTCAATCACTATTGAAAGGAAAAAAAGTGATCAGTGTAAACTGTCACTTTTTTTGTTTCACTAGTATTGGCTGTTAGGTTTTAGGGATAGTTTAGGCCCCTTGGTTAGGTAGTTAGCGTCAGTTAGCGCCCACCCCACCGCACCGCAGTCACTTTTATTCGCTGATTAGCGTATCGCTAATCAGCATTTGTACTTTTATAGTATCTGTAAGTGATCAAAACTGATCACGGTCAGATCTATAATAGTATTAGTGTCACTTTAGTTTGCCCTCCACCCAAAACGCAGTGTTTGCCCAATCAGGCCTGATCGGTCGCCCACACGTGCGTTCACCCACGCCCGCCCCACCGCAGTGACAAAAAAAATTTTGTTTTTTGATCACTGCACATTCACTTTACACGCACTGCGGCGATAAAAAAATCAGTTTTGATATTTTTTATCAACCGCAGCAGCCTCCGGTACTTCGCTAGCCTCCCCTTTGTAAGACAGGCTTGCTTTTTTTCTTGGGTAGTCTCAGGGAATACCCCTAAATTTAGTAGTCCAAATGGCAAACAGGGGGTATTCTTCTGAAGAGGCCTACAGGATTCTGACCCAGTCGGATGAGGAGTGGGAACCCTCATCTGATGAATCTAGCGGGTCAGAATATGAACCTGTGGAAAGCAGTGGCTCTCTGACCCAAAGTTCGGACGAGGAGGTGGAGGTCCCTGGCAGCACCAGGCGTACCCGGCCCCGTGTCGCTAGACCACAGGTTACGCAGGATCCGTTTCAAGAGCAGCAGAGTGGGGCTGTCGCTGCCGGATCACGTGGTGAGGCATACACCAGCAGCGCAGCCCTTCCTGGACCTAGTACCAGCACTGCCGTACAACATGGTGACGTGGCGAGCACCAGAAGGGCAGTTGAAGCTGGTACGGTGGCACGTGCACTAGTTACCCCGTCGCAGCCACCGCGCAGACAGGCCCGTAGAGCCCCTAGAATCCCTGAGGTGCTGGCAAACCCTGATTGGCAGTCACCAACTTCAGCCGCACCAGTAGTTCCCCCTTTCACCGCCCAGTCTGGAGTTCGGGTTGAGACGGCTCAAATCGGTTCGGCCCTGGGATTTTTTGAGCTGTTCTTGACTGCGGAACTCTTGGACTTAGTCGTGGCAGAAACAAATCGGTATGCCACACAATTTATATCCGCCAACCCGGGAAGCTCTTATGCCCAGTCTTTCCGGTGGAAACCAGTCCAAGTTTCCGAACTTAAAATTTTTTTGGGCCTTCTCCTCAACATGGGTCTAACTAAAAAGCATGAATTGCGGTCATATTGGTCCACGAACCCAATTCATCACATGCCCATGTTCTCTGCTGCTATGTCCAGGACACGATTTGAGACCATCCTACGTTTTCTGCATTTTAGCGACAACACCACCTCCCGTCCCAGAGGCCACCCAGCTTTTGACCGGCTCCACAAAATTCGGCCCCTCATAGACCATTTCAACCAGAAATTTGCAGATTTGTATACCCCCGAGCAAAACATCTGCGTAGACGAGTCCCTAATACATTTTACCGGGCGCCTTGGCTTCGGTATGGGGTCAAATTGTATAAGCTCTGTGAAAGGGCCACAGGCTATACCCACAAATTTCGGATCTATGAGGGAAAAGATCAGACCCTGGAGCCGGTCGGTTGCCCTGACTACCTGGGGAGCAGTGGGAAGACAGTCTGGGACTTGGTGTCACCCTTATTCGGCAAGGGGTACCATCTTTATGTGGACAATTTCTACACAAGTGTGGCCCTCTTTAGGCATTTGTTTCTAGAACGGATTTGCGCCTGTGGCACCGCGCAAACTAGTCGCGTGGGCTTCCCCCAACGGCTTGTAACCACCCGTCTTGCAAGGGGGGAGAGGGCTGCCTTGTGTAATGAAGAACTGCTCGCGGTGATATGGAGAGACAAGCGTGACGTTTACATGCTCTCCTCCATTCACGCAGACACGACAATCCAAATTGAAAGGGCAACCCGTGTCATTGAAAAGCCCCTCTCAGTCCACGACTATAATGCGCTCATGGGAGGGGTGGACTTCAATGACCAGGTGTTGGCTCCCTATTTAGTTTCCCACAGAACCAGACGCTGGTATAAGAAGGTGTCTGTATATTTAATTCAATTGGCTGCCTATAATAGTTTTGTTCTCTACAGTAAGGCTGGGAGAACAGGATCCTTCCTCAAATTCCAGGAAGAGATCATCGAGAACCTCCTTTACCCAGGAGGTTCCGTGGCCCCATCCACCAGTGTAGTTAGCCGTCTACACGAGCGACATTTCCCCAGTGTCGTTGCTGGTACCTCAACCCAACCGCCACCCCGAAAAAAATGTTGTGTCTGTAGCAGGAGTGGAATAAGGCGTGACACCCGCTATTTCTGTCCTGACTGTCCTGACCACCCTGCCCTATGCTTTGGTGAGTGTTTCCGGAAGTACCACACACAGGTACACCTAGCATAGGGATTGCATCTTACAGGACAGGCACACAGGGCTATTAGGGCCCTTTTACTCACAGCTGCTGCAAACCTCTCCTTTCACCTGGGATAAAGTGCATAACGTACTTCGCCACATCTTTGGGCGATTTGCGCTTTGCACATTGTCCCATGGGGAAGGAGAGGTTTGTTCTATAAAGGTAAAAAAAACTAAACAAAAAAAAAATTACCGGTAAGTAAAAAAGTTAAACGTTCAGTTAAAAAAGTTAAAAAAAAGTTTCTATGTTCTGTTCAACAGTTAATAAATTTATTGCGTTGCGGCCTGGTTTTTTCTTTTTTTTTTTTTTTTTTTTACCTTTCAGGTGGACCAACCGATCGACTAGCTGCAGCACTGATGTGCATTCTGACAGAAGCATTGCGCTGCTGTCAGATTACACGCAAGTCGGTGTATACGGCGCTGCAAGATGAGATTTCTCCTCTGCAGTAAAAGATACGTTTGCCGAGGCATATGAGCTGAGGAGGTGGCGGTGTTCATATACTTTGGCAAACACTTTGTATATATAAAAAAAAAAAATCCCGGCAATGATTTATTCATCCACATCGATTGATGTGAATGGAGAAATCGGGTTTGCCAGGGCATACGAGCTAAGTGGGTATGGATGTTGGGCGGAGCTCCTATGTCCTGGCAGACGCCTTTCCCCTCCTTTTTTTTTTTTGGCAGAGATTTTTTCATCCACATTGATCGATGCGAATGAAGAAATCTGTGCCGATCATTTTTTTCTTTCAGCCCAGAGGCTGAACGGAAAAAAAAAATCTCATAACCCGTATGCTCAATATAAGGAGAATAGCAGAAACTCCTAATGCTGGGCATACATGTAATGATTGTGGAGACCCTCAAATGCCAGGGAAGTACAAACACCCCACAAATAACACCATTTTGGAAAGAAGACACCCCAAGGTATTCGCTGAGGGGCATATTGAGTCCATGAAAGATTGAAATTTTTGTCCCAAGTTAGCGGAAAGGGAGACTTTGTGAGAAGAAAATCAAAAAAATCAATTTCCGCTAACTTGTGCCAAAAATTTTTTTTTTCTATGAATTCGCCATGCCCCTCATTGAATACCTTGGGGTGTCTTCTTTCCAAAATGGGGTCACATGTGGGGTATTTATACTGCCCTGGCATTTTAGGGGCCCCAAAGCGTGAGAAGAAGTCTGGTATCCAAATGTCTAAAAATGCCCTCCTAAAAGGAATTTGGGCCCCTTTGCCCACCTAGGCTGCAAAAAAGTGTCACACATCTGGTATCTCTGTATTCAGGAGAAGTTGAGGAATGTGTTTTGGGGTGTCTTTTTACATATACCCATGCTGGGTGAGATAAATATCTTGGTCAAATGCCAATTTTGTATAAAAAAATGGGAAAAGTTGTCTTTTGCCAAGATATTTCTCTCACCCAGCATGGGTATATGTAAAATGACACCCCAAAACACATTCCCCACCTTCTCCTGAGTACGGAGATACCAGATGTGTGACACTTTTTTGCAGCCTAGGTGGGCAAAGGGGCCCACATTCCAAAGAGCACCTTTCAGATTTCACAGGTCATTTACCTACTTACCACACATTAGGGCCCCTGGAAAATGCCAGGGCAGTATAACTACCCCACAAGTGACCCCATTTTGGAAAGAAGACACCCCAAGGTATTCCGTGAGGGGCATGGCAGGTTCCTAGAATTTTTTTATTTTTTGTCACAAGTTAGTGGAAAATGATGATTTCTTTTTTTTTTTTTTTTCATACAAAGTCTCATATTCCACTAACTTGTGACAAAAAATAAGAAATTCTAGGAACTCGCCATGCCCCTCACGGAATACCTTGGGGTGTCTTCTTTCCAAAATGGGGTCACTTGTGGGGTAGTTATACTGCCCTGGCATTCTAGGGGCCCAAATGTGTGGTAAGGAGTTTGAAATCAAATTCTGTAAAAAATGACCTGTGAAATCCGAAAGGTGCTCTTTGGAATATGGGCCCCTTTGCCCACCTAGGCTGCAAAAAAGTGTCACACATCTGGTATCTCCGTACTCAGGAGAAGGTGGGGAATGTGTTTTGGGGTGTCATTTTACATATACCCATGCTGGGTGAGAGAAATATCTTGGCAAAAGACAACTTTTCCCATTTTTTTATACAAAGTTGGCATTTGACCAAGATATTTATCTCACCCAGCATGGGTATATGTAAAAAGACACCCCAAAACACATTCCTCAACTTCTCCTGAATACAGAGATACCAGATGTGTGACACTTTTTTGCAGCCTAGGTGGGCAAAGGGGCCCATATTCCAAAGAGCACCTTTCGGATTTCACAGGTCATTTTTTACAGAATTTGATTTCAAACTCCTTACCACACATTTGGGCCCCTAGAATGCCAGGGCAGTATAACTACCCCACAAGTGACCCCATTTTGGAAAGAAGAGACCCCAAGGTATTCGCTGATGGGCATAGTGAGTTCATGGAAGTTTTTATTTTTTGTCACAAGTTAGTGGAATATGAGACTTTGTATGAAAAAAATAAAAATAAATAAATCATCATTTTCCACTAACTTGTGACAAAAAATAAAAAATTCTAGGAACTCGCCATGCCCCTCACGGAATACCTTGGGGTGTCTTCTTTCCAAAATGGGGTCACTTGTGGGGTAGTTATACTGCCCTGGCATTCTAGGGGACCAAATGTGTGGTAAGGAGTTTGAAATCAAATTCTGTAAAAAATGACCTGTGAAATCCGAAAGGTGCTCTTTGGAATATGGGCCCCTTTGCCCACCTAGGCTGCAAAAAAGTGTCACACATCTGGTATCTCCGTACTCAGGAGAAGGTGGGGAATGTGTTTTGGGGTGTCATTTTACATATACCCATGCTGGGTGAGAGAAATATCTTGGCAAAAGACAACTTTTCCCATTTTTTTTATACAAAGTTGGCATTTGACCAAGATATTTATCTCACCCAGCATGGGTATATGTAAAAAGACACCCCAAAACACTTTCCTCAACTTCTCCTGAATACAGAGATACCAGATGTGTGACACTTTTTTGCAGACTAGGTGGGCAAAGGGGCCCATATTCCAAAGAGCACCTTTCGGATTTCACAGGTCATTTTTTACAGAATTTGATTTCAAACTCCTTACCACACATTTGGGCCCCTAGAATGCCAGGGCAGTATAACTACCCCACAAGTGACCCCATTTTGGAAAGAAGAGACCCCAAGGTATTTCGTGATGGGCATAGTGAGTTCATAGAAGTTTTTATTTTTTGTCACAAGTTAGTGGAATATGAGACTTTGTAAGAAAAAAAAAAAAAAATCATCATTTTCCGCTAACTTGTGACAAAAAATAAAAAGTTCTATGAACTCACTATGCCCATCAGCGAATACCTTAGGGTGTGTACTTTCCGAAATGGGGTCATTTGTGGGGTGTTTGTACTGTGTGGGCATTGTAGAACCTCAGGAAACATGACAGGTGCTCAGAAAGTCAGAGCTGCTTCAAAAAGCGGAAATTCACATTTTTGTACCATAGTTTGTAAACGCTATAACTTTTACCCAAACCATTTTTTTTTTACCCAAACATTTTTTTTTTATCAAAGACATGTAGAACAATAAATTTAGAGCAAAATTTATATATGGATCTCGTTTTTTATGCAAAATTTGACAACTGAAAGTGAAAAATGTCATTTTTTTGCAAAAAAATCGTTAAATTTCGATTAATAACAAAAAAAGTAAAAATGTCAGCAGCAATGAGATACCACCAAATGAAAGCTCTATTAGTGAGAAGAAAAGGAGGTAAAATTCATTTGGGTGGTAAGTTGCATGACCGAGCAATAAACGGTGAAAGTAGTGTAGGTCAGAAGTGTAAAAAGTGGCCTGGTCTTTCAGGGTGTTTAAGCACTGGGGGTTGAGGTGGTTAATAACCTTGTGAACTCTCCCACTGGGGTGTCTCCGTTTTTCTGCAATTTTGGTTTCCACCCTCGATTTAATTCTGTTTCATCTGTTTCTTCACCTAACCCTGAAGCTGAGAGGGTAACATGTGTCGCTAAAGGTGTCATCCAGGAAGATTGCACCACGTTTTATTGGTCCATATGAGATCCTCGATGTTATTCATCCCGTATCTTTTAGGTTGCAGCTGCCAGATTCGTTCCGTATTCACAATGTATTTCACAAATCATTGCTTAAAGGGTTTCTGTCACCCCATTAAACCGTTTTTTTTTTTTTCTTTACTAATAATCCCTATAGTGCGATCTCATGATACATAAGCAAATTAATCATTTTGGTTCAGTAGAATTTGCTAAAAATCGATTTTTAAAATATGCTAATTACCTTGCTACCAGCAAGTAGGGCGGCTACTTGCTGGTAGCAGCCGCATCCTCCGATGGTAATGACGCCCCCTCGGCATGCTGATTGACAGGGCCAGGGAAGGGAATCGTTCTCTGCTGGTGCTGTTAGAATTTGAAATCTCGCGCCTGCGCCGTACCTGTCTTCAATCGGCGCAGGCGCACTGAGAGGCGGCCGCTCGCTCGACCGCTCCATCCTCAATGCGCCTGCGTCGATGACGTCATCAAGTACACCCGGAAGAGAAGACGCCGGCATCGCTGGAAGGAAGCGGAGAGTCTGGTGACGTCGCTGGATGCTCGAATCAGGTATGTATGTACATAATAAGCATGCTGCCACAAAAACCACCAACGAAATGGGAATAAATAATTTTATAAAAATGACAGTTATTAACACTATACCACCAACGATTATTAATAATAAATCTCTTCCAGGTGTACTTGATGACGTCATCGACGCAGGCGCATTGAGGATGGAGCGGTCGAGAGAGCGGCCGCCTCTCAGTGCGCCTGCGCCGATTGAAGACAGGTACGGCGCAGGCGCGAGATTTCAAATTCTAACAGCGCCAGCAGAGAACGATTCCCTTCCCTGGCCCTGTCAATCAGTATGCCGAGGGGGCATCATTACCATCGGAGGATGCGGCTGCTACCAGCAAGTAGCCGCCCTACTTGCTGGTAGCAAGGTAATTAGCATATTCTAAAAATCGATTTTTAGCAAATTCTACTGAACCAAAATGATTAATTTGCTTATGTATCATGAGATCGCACTATAGGGAATATTATTAAAGAAAAAAAAAAAAAAACGGTTTAATGGGGTGACAGAAACCCTTTAAGAAATATGTTTCGCCCGTAATACCATCGCAGGCAGCCCCTCACCGGTACAGGTGAATGATCAAAATGAATTTGTCATTTCTAAAATTATTGACGTCAGGAGAGTTCGAAACTCATTTCAATACCTGGTTCATTGGAAGGGTTATGGACCTGAGGAAAGGTCCTGGGTACCGATTAATCGGATTCATGCTACTAGGTTGATTAAAAAGTTTCATCATGATCATCCTGACATCTCCAGTGACTTTGGGTCCGGTGGCCCCTCGTAAAAGTGGGGGTACTGTCACGAGGCGCCGGCTTCACGTTTCCCCTCCTTAGTGCCGCCGGCGCCCTGCAGCTAGTAGGGAGCGAGGACGCGCGCTGCGTCCTCATCTTCACAGCAACGGGGGGCGGGGAGGATCTGGCCGCACTCACCTCCTTAGCGCGGTCGGCGTCTTCCACTCCCATGGCAACTGTAAGGAGTCCGAGCGCCGAGCTGAGCACTCGGCACTCAGCTGGTTGCAGGGGAATGAGTCATGTTGTGCTGGCCACATCACATGACTCCTCTTGCTGGGAATGAGTCATGCGGCGCTGGCCACGTCACATGACTCCTCTTCCCTACTATATATACAGGCAACCTGCTGAATACAGGTTGCCTGTGAATAAGGTCCTATCCAGAGTTCCAAGTGTGATTCCGTGGCTTTTGACTCCTGACTCGTTGATCGTCTCTGTCCTTGCTTGCTCCTTGTGTCTGCTTCGCTTCTACTGGTTTTTGACTTTGGCTTGTTTTTGACCCATCTTTGCTTATCCTCTTGTACTTTTGTTACCTCCTGGTTCTGACTCAGCTTGTTGACCATTCTATGTTTGTCTGTCTTGTTTGTCTCTCCGCACTTACCAAGGCTTACTTACCGATTGCCATCCAGTTGCGCTCCGTTACTTAGGACGGATAGTGCAAGTAGGCAGGGACAGGGGTGTGGGTGGAGTCAGTGGTGCACCATCCCCTCCCTCTCTTTGTGACAATCGGTTTAAAATGTGTTTTGGAGGTGACAGGTTCCCTTTAAATGCTGTGAAATACCTTGTTGGGTAAAAGTGCTCATTATATCCCTTGAAAATTTTCTTGACAAGTTTATTTTCCTAAATCTGGTGATTTCTTTGGGTCTTCCACTATAGGGATACCTCCGTTTTTTTTTTTAAATGCAACATGGAGTGAAATCTGCCCTCCAAAAGCCAAATGGCACCGTGGCCTGATACTGGACCGGCTGCATGTGGTGCTGCTGTGATGAGCGCTCTGACAGGGCCCGGCATGAAGTACAGTGACTGTGCCGGGCCCCGTTACATGTGAGTACAGCAGGTCCCCTCCCCCCACCAGGAACGGTTGCGGTTGTACCCTCTGCGATCGCGATCATTACGCCCCTGATCATGGAATAACTGTCATGAAGGTGTCACGACCTATCGCTGACCCTGTTGTGCCTGGGGTCAGAAGGTTGCTGCGGCGGGTGGCTACTCACTCGGTTTCAAGAGATCGCTCCATGACCTAGTGGTGGGAATGGATTCCAGTCCAGGTTTTCCTGCTTAGGTTTGCGATAATTTTTGTCCCATTTAGGAATCTGTAGTTTTTCCTTTAAGCTGTTCTCTGTCAGCCACTCCCAGCTACTATACATTCTCTCTTGCTGCTTCCCTTGTTGCCAGATATAGACCTTCTTTCCAGATCTTCTAACCTCTGGTGGAGTTGGAGTTGCTGTGGAGGTGTTGGAACTGGAACTGGTGCTGTCGGATCTCTGGTTCTCTCCTGTTCTTGTTGTCATCTCCCTTTGGGGATTGTTTGTGGTGTTTGTGTTGTTTGTCCTTTCCCTGTTGTTACCCTAGGTGTCAGTGGGGAGGACCAGTGCTCCCACCGCTCTATTCACTACCTAGGGCTTATTTCAGGGTAAGCCAGGGACGAGGCACGTGATCGGCGTACGGGTTAGCAGCCTGTCTAGGGATGTCAGGGCAGCCAGGTGCTATTGCTAGGTTAATTAGGGGTCACCACTCCCTCTCCCTAGTTAAAGGGTACTCTACTTTCCTCCCCTCTGCACTGCATGTCTGTTACCTGCCATATCAGACGTGATATTATAACTGGCCCTTATTTTGAAGAGAAAAAAATAATAATATATATATTTTTTTTAAGATCCACTATGGATCCTATTGCTGCTTTAGCAAAGCAGTTGCAAGGTCTGTCTCTTAAAGTGACAGAATTGAGGGCGTCGGTCCTTCAGCAGTACCAGCTGCAGACCTCGAGCTCAGTAGTTGCTATGGGTAACCAGGTCAATCCGGAACCTAAAGTTGCTCTCCCAGATAGATTTTCTGGAGGGAGAGACAAATTTGTGGTGTTCCGAGAAGCCTATAAATTATATTTCCGGCTGCGCCCAAATTCCATATGGTAATGAGGAACAGCGGGTGGGGATTGTTATCTCCCTTCTCCAAGGGGATCCTTAATCCTGGGCTTTTTCGTTGCCAGCTGGTACCCAGGCCCTCCGGTCGGTAGATTCGTTTTTTGAGGCCCTCCGGTCTCATATACAATGACCCTGACCTAGTCTCCCTAGTTGAGTCTAGATTATAGCGGCTTCAGCAGGGAGATCAGTCAGCAGAGGTTTATTGTTCCGAGTTTTGAAGATGGACCACAGATACTAAGTGGAATGACTCAGGAGCCAGTTTTGCCAGGGGTTGTCAGAGAAAGTAAAAGACGCGCTTGCGCTGTATGAGACTCCTATAGCCCTTGAGGCCGCTATGTTGCTATCTATAAGAATTAATATATGCCTTAGGCCTCTTTCACACGAGCGTCACGTGTGAGGGCCGGATAGGATGCGGGTGCGTCATGGGAAAATCGTGCGATTTTGCCTGTGAGTGGGGTGAATTTTGTATGCGATTGCGTTGTGTTTTTCAGTTTTTTCCACACAAGTGCAATGCATTTTGCACGCGCGAGAGAAAAAACTGAATGTGGTACCCAGACCCGAACCCGAACTTCTTCACTGAAGTTCGGGTTTGGGTTAGGTATTCTGTAGATTTTAATATTTTCCCTTATAACATGGTTATAAGGGAAAATAATAGCTTTCTTAATACAGAATGCTTAGTAAAATGTAGATTGAGGTGGTAAAAAAAAAAAAATATTAACTTACCTGTTCCAATTGATCGCGCAGCCGGCATCCTCTTCTTGCTTCTTCCAGGACCTGCAAAAGGACCTTTGGTGATGTAATCAGTCTCACCATGTGGTGAGCGCGGTGACGTCAGCGCAGGTCCTGTTGAATTAAGATAGAAATCTTCTATCTTCATTCAACAGGACCTGCGCGGACGTCACCACGCTTACCACGTAGTGAGTGCGATTACGTCACCAAAGGTCCTTTTGAAGGTCCTGAAAGAAGAAGCAAGAAGAGGATGCCGGCTGTGCGATCAATTGGAACAGGTAATTATTACTTGTTATAACGGAAAATAATACAGGTAATACACTTAAATGGGGTCCGGGGTTGCTTTCATCCCTATTATCTCCTAGCAACCATGCGTGAATATAGCACCGCATCCGCACTTGCTTGCGGATGCTTGCGATTTTCACTCATACCCATTCATTTCTATGGGGCCTGCGTTGCATGAAAAACGCAGAATATAGAACCTGCTGCGATCTTCACGCAATGCACAAATGATGCGTGAAAATCACCGCTCATGTGCACAGCCCCGTTGAAGTGAATGGGTCCGGATTCAGTGCGGGTGCAATGCGTTCACCTCACGCATTGCACCCGCGTGGAATTTTCGCCCGTGTGAAAGGGGCCTTAGTGATAGGCTGAGAAGCTCTTGTCCTCCAGAGAATTTTATGACTCAGACGAATCTATGCAACTAGGGGGAGGCACTCCCTTCCCTCCCCTCTGCTCCGCACATCTGTTACCTGCCATATTAGGCGTGATAACCCTTTTAAAGTGAAAACTGCCTGTGTTCTGTTTAATAGGTCGTTTTCTTATCACATTCCCTTTAAAAGTCCTGGTCAAACCCCTTTAACAAAGCAAAGACTCAGTTAATAGTGGTTATGCTTTTATTGTTTTATTAAGCTTGATGCTGATTTACCACAATTCAATAGTAAGCATTAACATTAACAAAAAAAGAAAAAAAGGTTAGCTATGTTATATATTAGCCCTGAATATTTTTTAATTGAATAACTATTTTTTTTCTCTTTAGAATAATATAGAAAAATATACTAGAGTGAATAAACAGCAAACTTCTTAACCTGTAAATGAAAGCACACATACATACAGTCCTGATCAAAAGTACTTGAAAAATGGCAAAAAATCATATTTAGCATGGCTGGATCTTAACAAGGTTCCAAGTAGAGCTTCAACATGCAACCAGAAGAAATGGGAGTGAGACAAAACATTTTTTGAGCATTCAATTTAATGAAAACAACGAATAAACCGAAACAGGCTGTTTTTCAGCTGATCAAAAGTTTAGGACCACACCTCCAAAAAAAAAAATAAACCCCCCCAAAACAGAAATCCAACTTCCAAACATGAACTCAGTAATAAGTAGCTCCGCCGTTATTGTTTATCACTTCAAAAATTCGTTTCGGCATGCTTGATGCAAGCGTTTCCATGAGGTGAGTGGGAACATTTCTCCAAGTGGTGAAGACGGCCGCATGAAGGCCATCTACTGTCTGGAACTGTTGTCCATTTTTGTAAACTTCCCTTGCAATCCATCCCCAAAGGTTCTCAATTGGATTTAGATCAGGGGAACACGCAGGGCCAAAAGAGTGATGTTATTCTCCTAGAAGAAGTCCCTTGTCCTGCGGGCATTGTGTACTGTAGCGTTGTCCTAAACCCAGTCGTTACCACACAGATGAGGGCCCTCAGTCATGAGGAATGCTCTCTGCAACATCTGGACATAGCCAGCGGCCGTTTGACGCCCCTGCACTTCCTGAAGCTCCATTGTTCCACTGAAGGCAAAAGGACCCCAGACCATTATGGCGCCCCCTCCACTGTGGCGCATAGAAAACATCTCAGGTGGGATCTGCTTGTCATGCCAGTAACGTTGGAAACCATCAGGACCATCATAGTTACATTTTTTCTCATCAGAGAATAAAACTTTCTTCCACCTTTGAATGTCCCATGTTTGGTGCTCTCTTGCAAAGTCCAAACAAGCAGTTCTGTGGCGTTCAAAGAGACGAGGTCTTTGAAGACGTTTTTTGTTTTTGAAGCCCTTCAGTCTCAGATGCCGTCTGAAGGTTATGGGGCTGCAGTCAGCCCCAGTAAGGGCCTTAATTTGGGTCGAGGATCGTCCAGTGTCTTGACGGACAGCCAATTGGATCCTCCGGCTCAGTGCTGATGAATTTTTTTTGGGTCTTCCACTTGACTTTTTTGTTCCATAACCCTCAGGATCATTTAAGAAATTCCAAATGACTGTCTTACTGCGTCCCACCTCAGCAGTGATGGCGCGCTGTGAGAGACCCTGCTTATGCAGTTCAACAACCCGACCACGTTTAAAAAGGGAGAGTTTTTTTGCCTTTGCCATCACAACGTGTGACTACCTGACAGAAAATGACAATGAACCCACATCTTTGCACAGATTTGGCCTTTTAAAGGCATGTGGCCCTAAAATTTTGATCAGCTGAAAGACAGCCTGTTTCAGTTTAATCGTTATTTTCAATTAATTGAATGCTCAAAAAATGTTTTGTCTCACTCTCATTTCTACTTGTTGCATGTTGAAGCTCTACTTGGAACCTTGTTAAGATCCAACAATGTAAAATAAGATTTTTTGCCATTTTTCAGGCGGTCTTAAACTTTTGATCAGGACTGTACATGTAATAATTGATGCATAGCACCGGTATGGGTTTCGTTATAATGAATATGTTCCTTCTATAGCCTGTGCATGCTAAATTCAAGTGCATTTCAACCACATTGAAAAGTCCAGAAACACAGAGAAATATAATAGAAAAAGTTTGAGATAAAGCTAATGGTAGTATTAGCACGTAAATTAATAGCAATGTTTGTTTTCCATGCAATATATATTATTTTACAACTCATCTTCAGATGTATTTTTATGCATATTTGGCAGGCAGGTAAGGAGTTTGACACAAAGGTCCCTTGTTTTACCTAGAGCTTATAGCACTGTTCTAACTAGATAGACTTTCATATAATATTACCGTAATTCAACTGTCAAAATCTAGTGATACATTTGGCACAACCAAAAGTCACGTAATGCTATTGGTACAATGCGTTTCGAAGTCAGTCTGAGGTCACACGACCGTATGTATTTTGCAGAACGGAACAGCTGGCCCTTCATAGAACAGTACTATCCTTGTCCGCGGAAATACGGACATACGGAAACGGATTGTTAGCGGAATAACTTCCTTTTTTTTGCGGACCCATTGAAGTGAATGGTTCCGCATACGGTCCACAAAAAAAAAATAAGGAACGGACATGGAAAGAAAATACGTTTGTGTGCATGAGCCCTAAGGATGATGAAGTCAGAATGACTTTGAATCATGTTATACATTTTGCAGTAAATATTTTATAAGGTTCCTGTATTACGATGATTTACTCTAAGTTGGTGGTGCCAGATGTATCCCTGCATTTTGGTACGTAGCCAAAGTGAAGAAAAAGTTTCACTGATGTTGATCAGTGCTGTGCCTGTATCTTGTACAACCTTCTCTGGTGAGCCATTTTATCTGGTTATTCAATTTTCCACATTATGGAGCATTTGTTTTAAATTAATTGGAATTTAATTATTGCCACTCAGCTGTAAGTGATACATTGATGCACAAAAATATGAGAGACATCTACCACAGTGAAATGTACAAAATACCTCTGTAACATATGTTACTCAGGGTTACATTTTCTGTAATATTTCACAGTTCTTCAGATGTGGTATCATCTGTGCACTTAAGTAGACAGATTTAAAATACAAATTTATGCTAATGTTAAAGTAATTGCTCCTGATAATGACATTTACAACACTGTGCTATGTCAAATATTGGGTAGCTATAAACATTAGATTATATAAATACATGTGAATAGGGAACACTACAACACCAGTAACAATGGTTTTAATGTCTGCCATATGTTATTGTTCTTTTATGTTTATAGTAGTGGTAAAAGAAACTCCTTAGCACTGATAACTGGGTAGGAGTCAAGTAGTTTTTAGATCCAGACATCTCTACAATTCTAGCCTCTCTCGAAGATAGGAGACTGAACTTCACATATTCACATCTTCTGTACCACACACAACACTAAACATTGCTGAATATAGTTTACTCACAAGTTGTTTTTTATATGATTAGTCCCTGCTATGAACAATAAGGATAAATCCCTTTTTACAATCCAAGATTTGATCTGGTGCCCGACTTAGATCTTCCAATTGCTCCATTAATGTAGGAAGAAATCACGGATCCTTGTGGCCTCAATCCAAGGAATATATGTCGAAGTCTTAGTGAAGACACTTGGTTTGTTCTCCACTGTGCAACCAATGGGTCCAAAGCTGACAATACCATGAACTTCCCATCGTTCTCTTCCATTCTGACAAACAAGAGGCCCTCCAGAGTCACCCTGTTGACAACAAAGACTTCATGTCACATGTTTATGCACGTTATCATTAAAGTCTAGACTAAAAAGCTCAAGAAACGCAATACAGAAATTTAGTTGCAAGAACTCTCTAATGATAGACAGCTGTCTCATAAATGGTCATTGAGGCATCTGGCAGTTTATGGCCTGCTTAATCCAAGCAGATCATGGGAAATTAACATATCCTGATTTTCATTTTTTTTGCAGGTAAGGCTACTTTCACACTAGCGTTAATATTTTCCGGTATTGAGATCCATCATAGGGTCTCAATACCGGAAAAAAACGCTTCCATTTTGTCCCCATTCATTGTCAATGGGGACAAAATGTAACTGAACAGAACGGAATGCTCCAAAATGCATTCCGTTCTCATACCGGAGAGCAAACCACAGCATGCTTTGTTTTGCTTTCCATCCTGGGATGCGGAGCAAGACGGATCAGTCATGACCCACAATGCAAGTCAGTAGGGACGGATCCGTTTTCTCTGGCACAATAGAAAAAGGATCCGTCCTCCATTGACTTTCAGTGGAGTTCATGACGGATCCATCTTGGCTATGTTAAGGATAATGCAACCGGATCCGTTCATAACGGATGCAGGTGGTTGTATTATAAGTAACAGAAGTGTTTTTGCTGAACCCTGCCGGATCCAGCAAAAACGCTAGTGTGAAAGTAGCCTAAATTTGGCATTTTGGTGGAAAGGCTTTTTGAATTATTAGCAAAAATGGAAATGTTAGCCAAACAGTTGAATGAAACTGTTGAATTATAAAGTTTGTTCCAAGATTTTTTTTAAATTGTATTTCTTTATTTTACATGTACTTTGAAGATAGCAGTAGATCTGATAAATCTTTATTCATATGTGTTCTAGTTAGGATTATTTTTTGTAAGACGTTCACTGTCCATAACCTACAATGTGCCTGTACGTCTTAGCCACTGGCGAAGTGCAGATAGACTATATATGTCCTTTGCCCCTATAATGTGGAGCATGCAGAGATGGTTTATCACCGTCCTTGTCTTCCCCATGGCTGTTTTTTACAGCACTCAATGATTTCTGTGTATATACTGAACGGGACGGCGCAGGAGCGAGATTTATACGGCAGAAGGGGCCAGCAGGAGAACCAACGCTGGCCTGACCCTGTCAATCAAGACAGAAGGGCATGGAAAGGAGGTGGGTGAACGGAGCCTCTAGGAGCAAGTGCAACGCCCCCCCTGCTCCTAGAGGCTCATTTGCATATAATAAAAGTTAAAATTACACGAAAACGGGGGCATACTTAAATAAAAGAAATGCAGAGTTAAATTCAGGTGACATTTTCACCTCTATAATGTCAGCCTGTTTAATAGCAAAAACTGGGGTGACAAAAACCCTTTAAGTGCAGTATATACAGGGTGGCCATTTATATGGATACACCTTAATAAAATGGGAATGGTTGGTGATATTAACTTCCTGTTTGTGGCACATTAGTATATGTGAGGGGGGAAACTTTTCAAGATGGGTGGTGACCATGGCGGCCATTTTGAAGTCGGTCATTTTGAATCCAACTTTTGTTTTTTCAATAGGAAGAGGGTCATGTGACACATCAAACTTATTGGGAATTTCACACAAAAAACAATGGTGTGCTTGGTTTTAACGTAACTCTATTCTTTCATGAGTTATTTACAAGTTTCTCTTTGTTTACAGCCATTGACATGTCGCCGAGGTTAACACGTGAGGAGCGGATAGAAATTGTGTTGATGTCTGGTGAACGCAGTAACCGGATCATTGCAGCAGATTTCAATGCAAGACACCCTACGAGACCACCCATCTCCCATGCTACAGTTAGCAAACTGCTTGCTAAGTTTCGTGAAACTGGTTCAGTGTTGGATTTGCCAAAATGTGGACGCATGAAATCTGTCTCTAATGAAGAAACATCAGTGGCTGTCCTAGCTTCATTCAGCAAGAGCCCACAGCGTAGCACTCGCCGCATGTCACTGGAGAGTGGCATTAGTCGAACATCCCTTCGGCAGATATTAGCTACTCACAAATGGCACCCCTACAAACTCCAGCTACTGCAGCATCTCAACGAGGATGACCCAGATCGGCGCACTGAATTTGCAGAATGGGCAAAACAAAAATTGGAACAGGACCCTCAGTTTACGCAGAAGAATTTTTTCAGTGATGAGGCAAACTTTTATGTGAATGGTGAAGTTAACAAACAAAACCACCGCTATTGGTCTGACACTAACCCACATTGGATAGATCCCTCCAAGACTGTTGGAACAAAAAAATTTATGGTATGGTGTGGTATATGGGGTACAAAGATAGTGGGGCCATTCTTCATCAATGGAAACCTCAAGGCCACTGGATATACGAAATTGCTATATTATGATGTGTTTCCCTCCTTATGCACTGAAGCTGGCACGTTCCCTGAGTTTTTCCAGCAAGATGGTGCACCACCACATTATGGGTGTCAGGTCCGAGCATTCCTAGATGAACAGTTTCCTGGAAAGTGGATTGGTCGTCGTGGGCCAGTTGCATGGCCCCCAAGGTCTCCCGATCTGACCCCCTTAGACTTTTATCTTTGGGGTCATCTGAAGGCAATTGTCTATGCTGTAAAGATACGAGATGTGCAGCACCTGTAACTACGGATACTGGAAGCCTGTGCTAGCATTTCTCCTGCGGTGTTGCTATAAGTGTGTGAAGAGTGGGAGAAGATGGTTGCATTGAATGCAACACAATGGGCAGCACATTGAACACATTTTATAAGTGGTCAGAAACTTGTAAATAACTCATGAAAGAATAAAGTAATGTGCCACAAACAGGAAGTTAATATCACCAACTATTCCCATTTTATTAAGGTGTATCCATATAAATGGCCCACCCTGTAGTATAATATCTATGTACATGTTTGTAATTCCATGTTGTCTGCTAACATTTTGAAATCTCTCCCAGAACAGAGAAACATTTTGACCTTTTTTGGTGTTTTAATACATAAAAACGTAATAAAATATACTGAAACATCGAAACTCTTTAAACAGTGTATTTCTTGGATGTGTTTTATGCAACACAAAGAGCGCCATGTAGATATGCTGCAAAAATATCAAACTTTAAAGGGGTTGTCTGGGCACAAAAAAAATCTATTGTTGTATCTATTGTTTAAACATCTTCTGGTAACATACTGAACATATTGCTGTACCTCTCTCCATAATTTGAATCTCCTAGTCAAACTCTGTTCTTCTGCTATGTCCCACTGTTTAGAACTCAAACTTGTGGGATGTGGGCGTTTCAGAGTTGGAGACACAAAACCTCCCATAGTGCTGTGTGCTGCCAGCTCATCCCACACTGTAAACACCCACTACACCTCTTCCTTGGTAGCCAACTCTACCCATCACACCTTCCATCCTCCATTACTCCATCAATGTGCTACTCCTTCAATCTCCAGCAAGTGAATGTGCATGCCCTGGCTGGCCGATTACGCATCAAGTCAGTTCCCCATCACATATCACATTCACATGGGACTGATGTTACGACCATTTGGCCATAGATTATGTTGCAGGGCATGATGGGAAGCCTGGTCATGATGTCAGTGAAAATTCTGATGGAATTGAAGAAGAAATCATGTGAAGAGTTCCCCGATCTTTGGAATAAGAAGGTATTAGCAGCACAAATATATTAGGAAATTAGAGGGTCTCGCAGTGGAAACACAATGATAGGGAGAAGTTTAATCCCAGACAACCCCTTTATAGATGGGGTTCTTTAAAACCCCTTTTTACACCATTAAAATTAAGATTTCTGGATTCTTATTGCTTGTACATCTTTCAGTCTTGCTAACAGGGACCCCATTTTATTTATCGATAAATGATAGGACCAATGTACATTTTCTGTACCAGTGGTTATAAAACATAAGTAATGATCATTAATGATCACAAGACTTGCATGAAATTTCATCAATGTACGTTAAATGGTCTGGACAAGCAGTATAATTTTCCATGATCAAAATAAATTTAGGAATGTTATTTCTAAAGCTATGGATCTCCAACAATGTGCATCAAGGAATCATCTAGGAACTAAGAGGGTGGGAGATCAGGGACAAATAAATGTCAGTGTTAATAATTCCACCAATCGTACCGTAAAGGTAATAAATGGAAGTGTTTCAACAGAAAAAATACATTGGCAACCAAAATCCTTGTTTGACATTATACAAAAAAGACATTCATGACACCCAAGGCTTGTGGGATACTGTCCTGTGAACTACATGGAAAGAAAAACTTTTTGGAAGACCAAGATCCTGTTCCATCAAGCATAAAGCTTACACATAATTCAACAGTAGGGATATCATCCACAGTTCCCAACAGACAAGCATCATGGTGGTAGGGTGATGGTGTGATGCTTTGCTATATCAGGGCCTTTATACTTGTCATAGATAGACCCATAGAACCATAAAGTATGTACCAGCAATGTCTGAATGATGCAGTTGCTGTAGGTGAAATGGCTTCTATGCTCTGTTCACATCTGGGTTTTATATGTGGTGTAGAGCTCTAGTCCCATTTTATCCAACTTTATGCCATAGAGTTGCATATTATGTGTCTGCTTGTTGCTTGTTGCAGTTTTTCTCCTACCCTTCTATTGGAGGATAGCATAAAGGACAAGGAAGTCTATAATTTTTGTAGCTCCATTCTCTTTCACCCAGAGCAAAGCTTCAGTGTCCTACTCTAGACCTGTATCTAAATACTTTGGCCAAAGTGGAGTGGTTTGGCACAGAAACTCGAGTGAAAAAAGATTTTACAGCTAGTGATCATTCTATTCAATGTAATAACAGGGAAATGGAACATTCTTTTAATTCCCAGTTTCACCTCAAAATAAAACTATGAGTTCACTTTAAAGGGGTTCTGTGGGAATAATGTTTTTTTTTGCAAGTGCCCCCAGCCCACTCCCATAAGCACAACAGTTATGTTGTGGTGTGGACTTGTGATAATTTGTGTTTGCTAATTACCTGGCAGGCAGCAGGGGGTCCTCCAATGTCACGGAAGCCGGCACAGATCATTGACTCCCGAATCCTATCACCCCAGAATTTTTTCTGTTTGCATGTTTTGGTGTCAATGATTGGCAGCTTAGCTTGGTTCAGTACTTCTGACAGTGTTAGGTTCTCTTTTCCACCTTGAAAAAATACAGAGATTACATAAAATAACATACAGAGATGAACTCTAAGCTGCTAATCGAACCATTATGGGATTACACTGTCAGAGTATTGTATACCCACACCACAAGTCACCTCAATGGAAACGGCCTAATTGCAAGCCTCCTAGCATAGCAGGCACAATAAATACTGAAGTAGCTTATTGTTCAGAAACATTCTGAATGCACATAACTATATGTATTTTGATGTCCACAAAAAAAGGCAGATTTGCAAAATGCGGATGACGTCCGTGTCATGTCTGTGTTGCATCTGTTTTTTTTTTTTTAGACCCATTGACTTCAATTGGTCAAGGGTCTTCCAGCCAAGTATAGGACCTGTTCTATCCTTTTGGGGAAATAAACATAAATCCGGAAAGCACAGATCGGCCCCCATCCAATTAAACAAAAAATGAAAACCTTTGTTCTTAGATTATATATACAAAATAATCACTAATTGTTTATCAGTTGGTGACATGAATTAGTTTATTTGCACCTTGACAAATGCAAAAATAACTCTGCATGTGTGGACAGTAGAGCATTGTCAATTGCTGGTTCACATATTGCACATTTAGGGTAGGTTGACACAAAGGGTTTTATCCATGACAAAATCTACTGCGTATCCCACGGCAGAAACCGCTGCAATTTCTGCCAAGTGTTTTCATTTTGAATAGTGAAGACACAGTCTCTGTTTAGCTGCATTGAAATGAGCTAAACAGCGAGAAGGCTTCAACTGTGGCTTTGCAAGGGGTCTGCATGGTAACTGTGCCAAGAATGGACCTGTACATTCCTGATGCGGTCTAGAAAACCGAGCTGAAAAAATCCTCAGCTGCATGAATGTGCGTGGCCTCCCATTGAAAACAATCCGCCCAAAAAATTAAGGCCCCTTTCACACGAGCGAGTTTTCCCGTGCGGATGCAATGCGTGACGTGAACGCATAGCACCCTCACTGAATTCTGACCCATTCATTTCAATGGGTCCGTGTACATGAGCGTTTTTTTCACGCATCAGTTCTGCGTTGCGTGAAAAACGCAGCATGTTCTATATTCTGCGTTTTTCACACAGCCCTGGCCCCATAGAAGTGTATGGGGCTTCAGTGAAAAACGCATTGCATCCAGAAGCAAGTGCAGATGCCATGCGTTTTTTACTGATGGTTGCTAGGAGATGTTGTTTGCAAACCTTCAGTTTTTCATCATGCGCGTGAAAAACGCATCAAAATGCATTGCACTCGTGCGGAAAAAACTGAACGCAATTGCAGACAAAACTGACTGAACTTGCTTGCAAAATGGTGCGAGTTTCACTGAACGCACCCTGAACGCATCCGGACCTAATCTGTCACGTTCGTGTAAGGCCTCTTTTACACAGGTGTCCCGTATTTGCTCCGGATGCGTCACGTGTGCATTGCGGGAAACTCGCGCGAGTAGGCACGCAATTGCAGTCAGTTTTGACTGCGATTGCGTTCTGATGTTCCGTTTTTTTTTCACGCGAAGCAATGCGTTTTGCACGCGCGTGATAAAAAACTGCATGTGGTACCCAGACCCGAACCCGGACTTCTTCACTAAAGTTCGGGTTTGGTTAGGGTTTCTGTAGATTTTATTATTTTCCCTTATAACATGATTATAGGGAAAATAATAGCATTGTTATTACAGAATGCTTACTAAAATGTGGCTTGAGGGGTTAAAAATAAAAAATTTATTAACTCACCTCATCCTCTTGTTCGTGCAGCCGGCATGGTCTTCTTTCTTCTTCTTTCAGGACCTGCAAAAGGACCTTTGATGATGTAATCGCGCTTACCACGTGGTGAGCGCGGGGACGTCAGCGCAGATCCTGCTGAAAGAAGATAGAAGATCCTTCAATCTTCATTGATTACATCATCAAAGGTCCTTTTGCAGGTCCTGAAACAAGAAGAAAGAAGACAATGCCGGCTGCTCGAACAAGAGGATGGGGTGAGTTAATATATATATTTTTTTAACCCCTCAAGCCACATTTTAGTAAGCATTCTGTATTAAGAATGCTATAATTTCCCCTTATAACCATGTTATAAGGGAAAATAATACAGTGATTAGACTTTAATGGGGTTGCTCATCCCTATCATCTCCTAGCAACCATGCGTGAAAATGCGGATGCTTGCGATTTTCACGCAACCCCATTCACTTCTATGGGGCCTGCGTTGAGTAAAAAACGCTGAATATAGAACATGCTGCGATTTTCACGCAACACACAAGTGATGCGTGAAAATCACCGCTCATCTGAACAGCCCCATTGAAGTGAATGGGTCCGGATTCAGTGCGGGTAGAAGGCGTTCACCTCACGCATTGCACCCGCGCGGAAAACTCGCCCGTGTGAAAGGGGCCTAATTCTGAACATGCCCTAAGGCCTCTTTCACACGAACGATACGGATTAGGTCCGGATGCATTCAGGGTGCGTTCAGTGAAACTCGCACTATTTTGCAAGCAAGCTCAGTCAGTTTTGTCTGCGATTGCGTTCAGTTGTTCAGTTTTTTCCGCGCGGGTGCAATGTGTTTCTCACGCGTGTGATAAAAAACGGAAGGTTTGCAAACAACATCTCTTAGCAACCATCAGTGAAAAACGCATTGCATCCGCACCTGTTTGTTTTTCACTGAAGACCCATTCACTTCTATGGGGCCCGGAGATGTTTGTAAACCTTCAGTTTTTTATCACGCGTGTGAAAAACACATCAAAACGCATTGCACCCGCACGGAAAAAACTGAACGCAATCGCACCCTGAACGCATCCAGACCTAATCCGTATCCTTCGTGTAAAAGAGGCCTAAAGGTCCTTATACACATGAATTTTCCTCAGGTGCTTTTTATACCAGTAAAAAAAAAATCCAGAAGAAGGGCAAGCATTTTCTTTGTATCTGCGGTTTTTGCTGTGGTTTTTGTGGCAGTTTTTTGCACAAGGCATATCTTACCACCAGTGTTTTCTTCATGGCATTTTTCACCTATAGATGTTGGCAAACCTCCAAGAGCTACAACATGCTGCGTTTTTTAAACAAAAAAGCGATCTAATAGGAAAATATGCCATAAGTAAAAAAAAATGCTTGTGTATCATGCAATTCATATTTCCCATAGATCGTCAAATAACATCTGGAGCTGGTGTTTATACAGCAAAAAAATTGTTGCAAAAAACGTAGGTGCAAAGAAAAAAAAAACAACACAAAAAAATGCAAAAGTGATGAAATGCTCAACTAAAAAAACTAAATGTGGAAGCCCCCTATTGGTACATCTCATCAGTCTAATCAACATAATTGCACTGGTTAGCTTCCTGACATTTTTAAATACAGAATTCAGAATTACATCCTTTCTTTTAAATGTACAAGCATGTTACCTCTGGTATCTCCCCATCCAGTTACCCAGCAAAAATGACCTGGGCGCAAAGTCAGTTCTTTCTTAGGAAGGCAGGCATACTGTATAAAGTGGGTGGTCAGTATGTCTCCTACTGGCTTGACTAATGCAATGTCATAGTCCAGCTCATTCAGATGGGGGTAGCGGAAACGTTCATGTCTGTATATGCGCTTCACATCGTAAATTTTTTCCGTAGGTTCTGTACAGTTGAGGTTATGCTTCCCAAGGACGATCCTCCAGTTAGTGGCATCTTCTGCCTTCCCCCTTTTCAATCAACAAATGGCAATCGGATGAGTTAGACAGAAAAGTCTAGTGGTACCAATGTACAATTTTTAGTCATAAGTTATTTACCAAGTTCTGAAGAACTTACACTGGGGAAATTATGAACACATAACATATTTGTTTCAGAAATATCTATAACTATCCCATGTATCTGAATGGGTTGCAAGCAATACATCTGATTGCTGCTGAAATGACACCATTCAGATTACTGAAACAGATTTTCAGTCTTGAAATATATTCTTAGGTAAGCTTTCTAAAAATTTACATAAGTCAAAATGATAGAAAATAAACCAAATTACAGTTTTAATTTTATATATAGTGCACTCGGAAAGTGTAACAGACAGTGGGTGTGGATCCACTGTGCCAACTAACCAGTCTGACTTTAGGCTATACCTAAGGGTGGCCCTTGTAGTCACACTTTAACACAGGGGTCTGGACTGCAGGGAACCAACCAGGCCGGGTACGCCTGGAGTAGTCTTGGTGTAGTTGGCTGCTGACCCACGGGGGTCAGAGACACTGATGCAAAGCACCAAGGGACCAGGCAAAAGATGTAGTCCAAGGTCTGGGTAGGTTGAGTACATAAGTAATCCAGATAGCAATTCCAAGTTCAGGGCAGGCCTCAAAGAGCAGAAACGGAAGACATGCTAGGTATAGTACACGGGTAGTTAGACAGTAGATTACAACTTTGTTGGTTATTAGACACTTAAAAAAAAACAAAGCACAGGAATGGAGGTGGATCCACAGCCCAACTAAATAGGGAGTCTGATTTACTGTTGCTGGATGTGACACAGGTTGTATTTTGTAAAGAGAGAGAGTTAAACTTTTACTTGTGGCCTGATTCTTCAAACTGCCTTTTTTACTGGGAGCAATGGCCTGAGGGCATATACCGTGACACAGCGCTTCACCAGGGCCACTACCACTGCCATTATCTGCAGCAGCTCCTCAGGGGCTCGCTACATGATCAGATCCTTAGTTAATTCACCATCAGTCTGCACTGAATACCCCTTAAGGAGAAAATGAAAACAGAATTTTATACATTTTTGCAAATTCATTAAAAAGGAAAAAGTTAAATTTCGCATGGACATAAGTATTCAGACTCTTTGCTCTGACACTTGCAAATATAGCTTTGTGGGCCATTTCTCTTGATCATCTTTGAGATGTTTCCACCCCCCGATTGGAGTCCACCTGTGGTAAATTCTGTCGTTTGGACATGATTTGCAAAAATACACACCTATGTATATAAGTCTCACAGCTGACAATGCAGATGAGAGCAAAAACCAAGTCATGAGGAGAAACAACTTCCTGTATTGCTCAGAGGATTGTGTGGAAGAACAGATCTGGTGAAGGGAAAAAAATCTGCTGTACTGAAAGTTCCTAAGAACACAATGGCCTCTCTAATAAGTTTGGAACAACCAGGAGTCTTCCTAGAGCTGGCCAACTCTCGAAACTAAGTAATTTAGGGATAAAGGTAGTTGGTAAGGCTACTTTCACACTCGCGTTTGGTGCGGATCCGTCATGGATCTGCACAGACGGATCCGTTCAGATAATACAACCGTCTGCATCCGTTCAGAACGGATCTGTTTGTATTATCTTTAACATAGCCAAGACGGATTCGTCTTGAACAACATTGAAAGTCAATGGAGGACGGATCCGTTTTCTATTGTGCCAGATTGTGTCAGTGAAAATGGATCCGTCCCCATTGACTTACATTGTGTGTCAGAATGGATCCGTTTGGCTGAGTTTCGTCAGACAGACACCAAAATGCTGCAGGATTGGAGATGGAAACGGAATGGAGGCAAACTGATGCATTCTAAGTGGATACTTTTCCATTCAGAATGCATTAGGGCAAAACTGATCCGTTTTGGACCGCTTGTGAGAGCCCTGAACGGATATCACAAACGGAAAGCCAAAACACCAGTTTGAAAATAGCCTAAGAGAGGTAAACAAAAACCCATTGGTCACTCTAACTGAGCTCCAAAGATCATGTGTGCAGATAGGAGAAACTTCCACAAGGTCAACCATAGCTGCAGAATTCATCTGGGTTTTATGGCAGAGTGGCCAGAAAGAAGCCTCTCCTCAGTAAAAGACAAAAGTTTGCAAAAAACACCTAAATGACTCTCACACTGTAAGAAACAAGATTCTCTGGTTTGATAATACCAAGATTAACTTTTTTAGCCTCAATTCTAAGCGGTGTGTTTGGAGGAAACCAGGCACTGCCAATACCATCTCTACAATGAAGGATAATGTTCGCAGCATCATGCTGTGGGGGTGTTTTTCAGTGGCTTGGGCTGGGCGACTGAGCCTGTAATCACTTCTAAAGGTGCTTCAACTAAATTCTGAGTAAAGGGTCTGAATACATAGAAACATAGAAACATAGAATGTGTCTGCAGATAAGAACCATTTGGCCCATCTAGTCTGCCCAATATATCTGAATCCTATGAATAGTCCCTGGCCCTATCTTATATGAAGGATAGACTTATGCCTATCCCATGCATGCTTAAACTCCTTCACTGTATTTGCAGCTACCACTTCTGCAGGAAGGCTATTCCATGCATTCACTACTCTCTCAGTAAAGTAATACTTCCTTATATTACTTTTAAACCTTTGCCCCTCTAATTTAAAACTGTGTCCTCTTGTGGTAGTTTTTCTTCTTTTAAATATGCTCTCCTCCTTTACTGAGTTGATTCCCTTTATGTATTTAAAAGTTTCTATCATATCCCCTCTGTCTCTTCTTTCTTCCAAGCTATACATGTTAAGGTCCTTTAACCTTTCCTGGTAAGTTTTATCCTGCAATCCATGTACTAGTTTAGTAGCTCTTCTCTGAACTCTCTCTAGAGTATCTATATCTTTCTGGAGATATGGCCTCCAGTACTGCGCACAATACTCCAAGTGAGGTCTCACCAGTGTTCTGTACAGCGGCATAAGCACTTCACTCTTTCTACTGCTTATACCTCTCCCTATACATTCAAGCATTCTGCTGGCATTTCGTGCTGCTCTATTACATTGTCTTCCCACCTTTAAGTCTTCTGAAATAATTACTCCTAAATCCCTTTCCTCAGATACTGAGGTCAGGACTGTGTCAAATATTCTATATTCTGCCCTTGGGTTTTTACGCCCCAGGTGCATTATCTTGCACTTATCCACATTAAATTTCAGTTGCCAGAGTTCTGACCATTCTTCTAGTTTTCCTAAATCCTTTTCCATTTGGCGTTTCCCTCCAGGAACATCAACCCTGTTACATATCTTTGTGTCATCAGCAAAAAGACAAACCTTACCATCGAGGCCTTTTGCAATATCACTTATGAAGATATTAAACAAAATTGGTCCCAGTACAGATCCCTGTGGAACTCCACTGGTAACATGACCTTGTTTTGAATGTTCTCCATTGACTACAACCCTCTGTTGTCTGTCACTCAGCCACTGCCTAATCCACTCAACAATATGGGAGTCCATGCTCAATGACTGCAGTTTATTGATAAGTCTTCTATGTGGGACAGTGTCAAAAGCCTTACTAAAATCTAGATATGCGATGTCTACTGCACCTCCACCGTCTATTATTTTAGTCACCCAGTCAAAAAAATCTATAAGATTTGTTTGACATGATCTCCCTGAAGTAAACCCATGTTGTTTTTCATCTTGCAATCCATGGGATTTTAGATGTTCCACAATCCTATCCTTTAATAGGGTTTCCATTAATTTGCCTACTATTGATGTCAGACTCACTGGTCTATAGTTGCTCGATTCCTCCCTACTACCTTTCTTGTGAATGGGCACGACATTTGCCAATTTCCAATCTTCCGGGACGACTCCTGTTGCTAATGATTGGTTAAATAAATCTGTTAACGGTTTTGCCAGCTCACCACTAAGCTCTTTTAATAATTTTGGGTGTATCTCATCAGGCCCCTGTGACTTATTTGTCTTCACTTTAGACAGCAAACTTAGAACATCTTCCTCTGTAAAGACACATGCATCAAACGATTTATTAGTCATCCTTTCTAGTGGAGGTCCTTCTCCTTCTTTTTCTTTTGTAAAAACTGAACAGAAGTATTCATTAAAGCGAACCTTTCACCTCATTTTCACTTGTTAAACTAGCCACAGTACCTTATAGATTATATTGAATGTGTTGTTATCCATGTTAGTGCCGCTTTCCTGCGCTTTTTATTCATAAAAAAACCGTCTTATAAAGTTCTGATTTCTGCTTCAACAGTCAGGCAACAAGTCAAGGGGGTAGCCCTTCCCTCTCCTCTGGCCGTACCGCCCCTGCCCTAACGCCGCCTCTATGCTTTGTGATTGACAGCCGGCTCAGTCGCCGGGACGGCGCTTCTGAATCCTGCGCATGCGCCGTCCTCCTCATTCACCGCGCGATCCCGTCTTTCTGGGGCTCACGATGATCACTGGCTTGCAATCTGCGGCAAGTCTACAGTGATCACGTGGGGCACTTGGAGCCTGAAGATAGTGGAGCGCGCGCACGGGAGGGAGAGCAGACAGGCAGGCATCGCGTACGGCGCATGCGCGATCCTGTTACATGGTCGTGCTTCTGTCTGCCAGAAAGACGGGATCGCGCGGCGAATGAGGAGGACGGCGCATGCGCAGGATTCAGAAGCGCCGTCCCGGCGACTGAGCCGGCTGTCAATCACAAAGCATAGAGGCGGCGTTAGGGCAGGGGAGGTACGGCCAGAGGAGAGGGAAGGGCTACCCCCTTGACTTGTTGCCTGACTGTTGGAGCAGAAATCAGAACTTTATAAGACGGTTTTTTTATGAATAAAAAGTGCAGGAAAGCGGCACTAACATGGATAACAACACATTCAATATAATCTATAAGGTACTGTGGCTAGTTTAACAAGTGAAAATGAGGTGAAAGGTTCGCTTTAAGGCAGTCGGCTAGCCCTTTATTCTCTTCTACATACCTTCCGTCTTTTGTTTTTAATTTAGTTATTCCTTGTTTTAATTTCCTTTTTTAATTTATATATCTGAAGAATGTCTTATCCCCTTTTTTCATAGACTGAGCTAGTTTTTCTTCTGCCTGCGCTTTAGAAGTTCTTATAACTTGCTTGGCCTCTTTCTGCCTAATCTTGTAGATTTCCTTATCTTCATTGCTCTGGTTTTTTTTATAATTACAAAATGCTAGCTTTTTATTTTTAATGATTTGGGCCACTTCTGCTGAGTACCACAGTGGTCTCTTCCTTTTTTTGCTTTTACTGACAAGTCTAATGCAATTTTCTGTTGCCTTCAATAATGCACCTTTTAAGTAGTCCCATTTCTCATGGAGTCCATGTAATCCGTTCCAGTCTGATAAGGACTCATTTATGACTAATTTCATTTTTGAAAAGTCTGTTTTTCTAAAATCTAAAACTTTGTTTTTGTGTGGTGGGACTCTTTCACAGTTCTTATATTAAACCACACTGACTGGTGATCACTAGATCCCAAGGTTTCGCCTATAATGACATCATATACCGAATCCCCATTTGTGAATACCAAATCCAAAATGGCCTCCCTCCGGGTTGGCTCCTCAACCACTTGTTGTAGAGATAACCCCAGTAGGGAATTTAGAATATCTGTACTCCTGGTAGAACTTGCTATTTTGGTTTTCCAGTTTATATCTGGAAGATTGAAATCTCCCATAATGATAACTTCTCCTTTCATTGTCATTTTAGCTATTTCTGCAACTAGTAGATCATCTAGTTCTTTAACTTGACCAGGTGGTCTATATATCACACCTACACGA
The DNA here is from genome assembly GCF_905171765.1 of Bufo bufo. Taxonomy (NCBI): domain Eukaryota; kingdom Metazoa; phylum Chordata; class Amphibia; order Anura; family Bufonidae; genus Bufo; species Bufo bufo. The sequence continues at coordinate 234,535,490 of NC_053394.1, forward strand.
GTTACTGCATGATTAGCAAACTGCAACGTAACCCAAACTTACTCTATGTTGGCCTCACCAACTTGTATTAGGTTAGATTTAATGCTATCTTTCACATACAGGGCCACTCCTCCTCCTTTCTTGCCTTCTCTGTCTCTTCTGTATAAAGAGTACCCTGGTATGGTTATGTCCCAGTCATTTCTTTCATTAAACCATGTCTCCGTAACAGCCACTAAATCTACATTCTCAGATGCCATTATTGACCCAAGTTCATTGATATTTTTACCTAAACTGCGAGCATTTGTAGACAGGACTCTGAGCTTATCATTTCTTAACCTCTGTGCTTCTGACCTGTTCTGGCATTGTTTCGGGGGGCAATTGGACTCTTTTAATACTTATGTCAATGAAAGATTTAAGTTTTTGCTTTTCAATAAAGATTTTGAACAGTCTGTTTTCACTTTCTCATCATGGGGTCCTATCTTAGCACAAGGACGCAAAATAACAAAATGTGAAAAAAGTGAAAGGGTCTGAATACTTTCCGTTTTTGAGTTTCTTTTTTTTACTCCCTGACTTCCTCAATCCATAACTTTTTTTATTTTTATGCTTACATAGCCATATGAGGGCTTGTTTTTTTGTTGTGTTTTTTTTGCAGATGTACTTACTAATGGCACCATTTAAAATGTCATAATATAGTGGACAAGTAAAATGGGGAGAAATTGGAAAAAAATGCAATTCCGCCACTCATATTGGTGGTAAAACTGACCTGTTACCTTCATTCTCTGGGTGTGACAAAAAAAATGATTACCATTTAGATTTTTTTTGTTTCCGTTACGACATCTGCTGCATGGGATAAATATTTTTTAGATTTTAATAGTACGGGAGTAAACGATGCAGTGATGTTTATGATTAGGGTTGAGCGAATCGGGTTCGGATTGCTGTATCCAATCCCGCTTCTTTTAAAAACTTTATTAACAATATCGGCTCCATCCTACCATAAAATATATGGCCTCCGTGGAGGTTTTTCCAAAATTTCTGCAAATATCTTGAGACTTACTTCGTCCTGCCTCTATTATGTGTCACTTTGTTTATTCGCATAAATTACTGTATCAAAATACTAAGCCGAACTTGGCTTAGGCTACTTTCACACTTGCGACAGGACGGATCCGACAGGCTGTTCACCCTGTCGGATCCGTCCTTCCACTATTTCGCCATGCCGCCGGACCGCCGCTCCGTCCCCATTGACTATAATGGGTGCACGGCGCAGTGCACGGCGAAAGGCCGCCGGACTAAAAGTCCTGCATGTCCGACTTTTTAGTTCGGCGGCCTCTCACCGCGAACTGCCGTGCTGCGCCGGAGCTCCGCCCCGTCCCAATTATAGTCAATGGGGACGGAGCGGTGGTCCGGCGGCGCGGCGAAATAGCGGAAGGACTGATCCGATTTTTTCCTACGGGGGATATGTTCATTGATAAAAATATTTTGTATAAAAAATGTAAACTGTAAAAAATAACAATAAAAAACATCAACAAAAAATAATAGAAATAAGTAAAACAAGGGCAATGGGTTTTCTGAGTGTCACTTGTATCACTAATTCTGTATATCATTTCAGATTCACTGGAATTTCGGGGAAAGAAATGAAAGAACAATGATGAGCCTGGACGGTGGACGAGGAGCCCACAAAGTATTCGCTTTTCCTTTATTATGTAATTTGTTGCGTTTTTTTTCTCTGGGGTGTAGTGTTCTTGTCCCGATCACATATAAGGTAGGGTAGTATGTAGATTGGCAATGCTGACTGCTTGTAGATTATAGTTTTGGTATATACTGATGAGGAGAACCCTCTAGGTCACGAGCCGCAACTAGAATGCAGCCCGCAATGCTGGTGGTACTGGCGTGCATGCAGCATTGGGGCCGCACATAGGGGATAGTTTCCTATCTTGGAAAAGTGGGGACGCTCCTCTAGGTTGCAACTAGTGGAAATCATCCACTGTGACCTGATATTGAATCTAGCAGGCCTGCAGCATGTAATTCAGTACGAAATATATATACTGGCCAAACTCCCTTTAGCAACATGGTGATTCCGAGCTTTAATGATGGGAGTGCGCATGCGCTTTCTTCTCCTGGTGTCAGCGGACGCGACTCAATAGGAGTCAACAATGTGCGTCCATTGCGTAACTCGAGAGCGTCATCACTGGAATAGTGTGGTGTTACTCGGACGCTGACTGATTAGGTATATGCGACCGGGACATGCGCACTTGCACCCTCGAGACGCGCTCAACAACGCGATGGTATGTGTGGGCTGCATCACTCCCCCAGGTACTAACTCATCATTATATCCCCGCTACATATGTGCACAATTAAAGTATTATTAATTACAATGTATGTATAAGGAACAGCTGACAAGATTTATGGATTTTATGTATTATCATATGCTAGTCAGCTCTATTATGCACTTGATTTACTGATAGCACTAGTCACTTTATTCATGATTACTGGGATGACCTCCTTATGATTGTATGTAAACTTTTTACACTGTTTTTTATTAAGTATCAATTATGTTGATGTATCCAATGATTTGATTGGTTCACCTATATATGTCTGCTTTTGCACTTTTATCAATGCTTGAAAAAGGCTCATGTTGAGCCGAAACGTCGCTTTTTTGCTGCTACCACATGAGTGAATAAACACTACCTGTTGTTTTACTGAAGAAACCGTCTGGAGTGCAGTCCAATTTTTTCTATTATCTACAAGTGGGTAAGATCCAGTTACCGTACTTGGACTTTGCACCCGCCTTCAATTGCTTCCAAGGTGGTGCTGCCAGTTGTTTTTCGCATTATATATATATATATATATATATATATATATACTGTATATATATACTGTATATATATATATTTTCTATATTTTAAAAAATGTTTTAGTTTTTTTTTTTTTACACTTTTTAAAAGTTCCCCTAGGGAACTTGAAGAAGCGATAATTATATCACTTTTCTTATAGACTCCAATGAATTAGCATTGAAGTCTATAAGAAATTCGCTATGTTCCTATGGAGGGGTCTTCATAGGAACATAGGTTTGGCAGCCTCAGATCATTCAATGGGAAACGAGGCTGCCGCAGCGAACCCAGGTTTTCACCGCTCAGATGCCGTGGTCACATTTGACCATGGCATTTGAGAGATTAAATGTCTGCGATCTGTGTTATCACCGATCGCAGACATTAATTTCAGATTGCTTCAAATAGCAGACATCCGGCTGCTATGGCACTCACATTAAAGAAATGACTTCCACCATACAGGTACGGTGCTGGTTGCCAAGGGGTTAAACTGCTCTTGAAAAATAAAATCTGAGCCTTAATTGGTTGCTACGGGTAATAAGGACACTTATAGTGTTACACAGTTTTTAGAAATGAGGCCCAAAAGTTAGTTAATTTTATTTATTCTTTTATATTAAACTCTCTCTGCTTTATAGGCACACCACTTCCTAGCTCTACCCATGAAAATATTATAGGCTATGAGGACAGTCATAAACATACTGTAAATAAAATCTAGTATTTTTTTTTTTTATAACCTTTTTCTAGTTTTTCCTCAGATCAATTTATCTGAGCAAATGACTAATAGTTAACTATGACAAAACCAAAATTGTAAAACTCACTTCTGAAAGCAGTGGGCCGCAGTGAGGACCCAATTTTTGTGAATGAGCGTCCCACCGCAGACATGAACAAATTTCTTACTTCCCCTAGCCCGAACCTTAAAAAACAAAGCACAATTCAGTTAGTCAAACAAATAAAGCAATTAACCAAATTACAGTATTAAATTCACCATTCTTCTTGTAGGTCACAAAAAAATGTGAATGTCCATGGAAGGTAGTAAATTGAATTTCTGAAGTTCTTTTGCAGTGTAATGCATGTACAATAGGGTAATTGTGTACTGTAATTAACCCCCTGTGATCAACCAGAGTTCTGTTCATTCACAGAAAAGTCCTGTTACCCTCTGGATGGCTGCAAAAGGGTTATTTTTCAGGCTGCATGATCCTATGTGGCTGCCACTTCGGAGGTTAGAACCCGCAGCGCCTGCATGAGTCTGAATCCCTCAGAAGCGCTTTGGCAAGAGATGCTTGCACTGCAGGTTGTAATCCCAGACTGGGATCACATGCCCAATGATCCCAGAAGTGACAGATGTACAGCGCATCTCGGATAACCCCTTTAACTTAGAACCTAATTGTTTATTTGATGATCACTGTTAATGGCCACCCGGTAATGCCTCATTCACACATCAGTGTTTTGGTCAGTTATTTCCATCAGGATTGGAGCCTATACAGAGATAACACACAAAGAAATAAATGCAATCAGCTCATCGCCTGTCATGGTCCCTCCCTAGACAGAGGTGAGAAGATCAGAGAGACTGTCTGCACGTGAGGGTATCTGACAGTCTCTGTTTTCTCTTTGCAGTGTTGTTGTTTGGTAATCACCACACCTCTTGGCAGGTGCAGCTTGAAGTCATTACTGAGGCTCTATTTAGTCCTGAATCACACTGCTTACTATGTGGTTGATATTTCCTACTGGAGTTGGTTGAGCTGGTTTGTTGTTTCTTTGGATCTCCTGTTCCTCCATTCTGCTTGAAGCTAAGTGCACTTTGTCTTGCATTTTGTTGTTTGATTGTGTGTGTTGTTGTCTAGGCCTCAGGGAGATGCTGGTTCCTTCATCTGGGAAGGAACCAGTAGTCTCATTCCCTGCCACCATTCCTAGGGCCTTCCAGAATCTTCAGGGCCTAGGTTCCGGTATATGAGTATTTCCACCTTCAGGGTCTACTCATACTGGCAGGAGTCAGGGAGAGGTCGAGGTCACCATCCCTCTCCCTTAGTTTTGAGGCCTAGACTCCGGTCTATTCCTTCTGTGTGTCATTTGGTGTTATCCCCCCCCCATTACTCGTGACATTATCAACCGCCCCAAAAAAAGTCATTTTGGTGGTGTCAGTGCATCGATGGATACTGTTTCTGCACTGGTCGATCGTATGCAGGGATTGTTTTTGAAGGTGGCTGACCTCCGCACGGCCGTCTTGCAGTTTCAGAGACCACTGGCGGCGGCTTCCAGCAGCGGTAGCCAGACCTGCCCGGAACCTAAGATCGCTCTCCCGGATAGGTTTTCCAGGGCAACTTTGTTCCGTTCAGGGAGTCACGCAAACTATATTTTAGACTACGTCCTAACTCTTCTGGGGACGAGAGTCAAAAGTGGGGATTATTATTTTGTTTCTGAAAGGTGACGCTCAGTATCGGGCGCTTTCGTTGCCGACCAGATCACAATCTACGATGACCCAGATCGGGTCTTCCTGGCCGAGACAAAGTTGCGTGGCTTACGGCAGGGAGAGTGTTCTGCGGAGTCCTATTGCTCTGAATTTAGATGATGGGCAATTGATACTGAGTAGAATGACCCGGCCCTCCGTAGTCAATTCTGTCAAGGGTTATCCGAGAACCTGAAGGATGCATTGGCATATCACGAATATCCAGAGTCATTGGAGGTGGCCATGTCTCTGGCTGTACGTATTGATAGATGCCTGAGGGAGAGATCTAAGGTTCCTCTCACTCGGGACGCACTATGATATGGGGAAGCGGCCTCTTCGACACTTTGGGTAGGGAGGCACTTGAGCTCATGTCTGATGATGAGCTAATGCAGTTGGAGGAAGTCACTCCTGGACCTGGTAATAAAAACATTAAGGTCAAGAAAAGACTCTGCTTTTTCTGTGGTAAATGGGGACATTTTGTTAACGTATGTTCTTATGTTAAACGTCAAGGTGAAAAAGAGAGAAAGAGAACTAATGTGTTTAGTCCTCTTCTCACTCTTGGTAGTGTGGGTGGGGAATCTGAGAATGTACTTTTTGTCATTTACCGGGAATTGAAGCATTTATTGACAGTGGGGCAGGGGTTAACCTAGTGGATGGCCAATTCGTCTGTATGCATGGTTTGACAACAAGCACATTAGACAAAAATATTTTGGTGTTTGCGATTGATTCTGCTCCACTCTCACAAAAATATTTGTCATAGATTGTGCAGGACATTCGCCTAAAGGTGGGAGATTCTCATCAAGAATCCATTTGATGTTTTGTGCTGGAGGGTCTGCCTGCTGCTCTGATGCTAGGTTTACCATGGTTATCCAAACATAACCCTAACAGAGCGAGACAGATTCTTCATTGGAGTGATTTTTGCATAGACAACTGTCTTAGCACGTCGCTTTCTGTTGTAACCACTAAAATTGTACCTTCTTTTATTTCAGATTTTTCTGATATATTCTCTGAAAGTGGAGACCAGGAGTTATCTCCACATCGGGAGTATGATTGCCCTGTCAACCTTATTCCCGGAGCTAGATTGCCCAAGTCTCGGTTGTATAATCTTTCTGAACCCGAAAGAGTAGCCATGCGAGAATATATCACCGAGAGCTTGGCTAAAGGTCATATTAGACCATCCAAATCACCAGTTGCTGCAGGGTTCTTCTTTGTAAAAAAGAAGGACGGAACTCTTAGGCCATGTTTGGACTTCCGTGAGCTTAATCGCATTACTGTCCGTGATCCCTATCCGCTTCCTTTGATCCCAGATTTGTTCAATCAGATTGTTGGTGCCAAAGTGTTCTCTAAGTTGGATTTGAGGGGGGCATATAATCTGGTAAGGATCAAGCAGGGGGACGAATGGAAGACGGCCTTTAATACTCCTGCAGGTTATTTTGAGAATTTGGTCATGCCTTTTGGGTTGACCAATGCTCCTGCTGTTTTTCAACAGTTCATCAATGACATCTTTCATCATCTGGTAGGCAGGTTTGTGGTGGTGTATCTGGATGATATTTTAATTTATACCCCCGACATGGAGAAGCATCAGGATCACGTGAGATAGGTCTTACATATCCTAAGGGAGAATAAATTGTATGCTAAGATGGAGAAGTGTGTATTTGCAGTTCCAGAAGTGCAATTCCTGGGTTACCTACTCTCATCTTCAGGTTTTGTATGGATCTGAAAAAAGTCAGTGCTGTGTTGGACTGGGATCGACCTGAAAATCTGAAAGCGCTCATGCGATTTTTGGGGTTCACCAACTACTACCGTAAATTTATTTTGAATTACTCAACTGTTGGTAAACCATTAACATTTATGACTAAGAAAGGTGCAGATTTCTTAGTCTGGGCTAATGAGGCATTACAAGCCTTTTCTGCTGTGAAGGAATGTTTTGCTTCTGCTCCTATACTGGTGCAGCATGATGTGTCACAGCCATTCATTGTGGAAGTTGACGCATCCGAGGTAGGGGTTGGAGCAGTCTTGTCGCAGGGTCCTTCTCCTAGGAAATGGAGCCACGTGCTTTTTTCTCAAAAAAACTCTCTACTGCTGAAAGAAATTATGATGTAGGTAATAGAGAGTTGCTGGCCATTAAGTTGGCTTTTGAGGAATGGCGTCATTGGTTGGAAGGAGCGATTCACCCCATTACGGTAATTACTGATCACAAAAATCTGGCCTATCTGGAGTCGACTAAACATCTGAACCCAAGACAGGCCAGATTGTCGTTGTTTTTTACCAGCTTTAATTTTGTTGTCACCTATCGCCCTGGGGTTAAAAACGTCAAAGCGGATGCTTTGTCGCGTAGCTTTCCCGGGGGGAGGGGGGAGTGATTCAGAGGATCCTTGCCCGATATTAGCTGATGGGGTGGTTTTATCCGTCCTTTATCCTGAACTTGAGGCAGAGATGTTAGAGGCCCAGGAAGATGCACCTGATTCTTGTCCTCCAGGGAAGTTGTTTGTTCTTTCGGAACTACGGCACAAGGTGTTTCAAGAACATCACACTACTGTTCTTATGGGACACGCTGGGAGCAGATCCACAGTTGATCTCATTTCAAGGGGATTGTGGTGGCCAGGATTGCGTAAATGTGTTGAGGGCTATGTGTCAGCTTGTGAGCGTGCAAAGCTGACATATACTCGGCCTTCAGGATCTCTACTTTCCTTGTCTATCCCATCCCGACCGTGGACTCACTTGTCCATGGACTTTATCACAGATTTGCCGAATTCCTCAGGCAAAACCGTGATTCTGGTGGTTGTTGATCGCTTCAGAAACATGTCGCACTTTATAGCATTATCAGGTCTATCTAATGCTAAAACTATCGCACAAGTGTTTGTCGATAGCATTGTGAAACTACATGGTATCCCCTCTGATGTGGTGTCTGATAGAGGGACTCCGTTTTTTTCCAGATTCTGGAAGGCGTTCTGTATTTGCCTGGGGGTACAATTGTCCTTCTCTTCGGCCTTTCATCCTCAGTTAAACGGACAGACTGAGCGCACTAACCAGAATCTGGAGACTTATTTGAGATGTTTTGTCTTGGAGAATCAGGAGGAGTGGTCTTCATTTTTGTCGTTGGCTGAGTTTGCCATAAATAACCATAGGCAGGAGTCCACTGATAAGTCGTAATTTTTCAGAGCATATGGGTTCCATCCGCAGTTTGGCACATTTTCTGGTACTGAGACTTCTGATATACCGGAAGAGGAAAGAGTTTCCTTTTCGTTGTCATCTATTTGGTGGAAAATTCAAAACTATTTTTAAAAAAATGGCCAAAAAGTATAAATGTATGGCTGACAAGAGGCGTATGAGTGGTCCGGACCTGAGAGTGGGTGATTCTGTGTGGCTGTCCACAAGAAACATTAGGTACCTTCTTGAAAGTTGGGGCCAAGTTTTATTGGGCCATATAAGATCTCTACCAATATTAATCCAGTTGCTTTTTGTCTTGAACTTCCGCAGGCTTTAAAAATTCATAATGTTTTTCACAAATCATTACTGAAAAGATATGTCGAACCTGCTGAACCGTCCTCCTTACCTCCTGCTCCTGTCTTGGTGGACGGTAATCTTGAATTTCAGATTGCCAGGATAGTGAACTCATGAATTCTCAGTCGATCTCTTCAGTATCTCGTGCACTGGAAAGGTTACGGTCGAAAGGAAAGAATGTGGGTTCCTGCGACTGACGTTAATGCCAGTCACCTTGTGAAGGCCTTTCACAGGGCGCATCCTGATAAAGTTGTCCCTGGGTGTCCGAAGGTCACCCGTAGAGGGGGGAGGGTACTATCATGGTCCCTCCCATGAAAGAGGTGAGAAGATCGGAGAGACTGACGGCATGTGAGGGTGTCTGACAGTCTCTGTTTTCTCCTTGCAGTGTTGTTGTTTAGTAATGACTACACCTCTTGGTAGTTGCAGCTTGTAGTCATTACTAAGGCTCTGTTTAGTCCTGAATCACACTGCTTACTATGCAGTTGATATTTCCTACTGGAGTTGGTTGAGCTGGTTTGTTGTTTCTTTGGATCTCCTGCTCCTCCATTCTACGTGAAGTGCATTTTGTCTTCCATTTTGTTGTTTGATTGTGTGTGTTGTCTAGGCCTCAGGGAGACGCTGGTTCCTTCATCTGGGAAGGAACCAGTAGTCTCATTCCCTGCCACCATTCGTAGGGCCTTCCAGGGTCTTCAGGGCCTAGGTTCTGGTGTATGAGTATTTCCACCTTCAGGGTCTACTTATACTGGCAGGAGTCAGGGAGAGGTCTAGGGATTCCTAGAAGGTCACCATCCCTCTCCCTTAGCTTTGAGGCCTAGACTCCGGTCTATTCCTTCTGTGTGTCATTTGGTGTTATACCCTCCCCATTACCTGTGACATCGCCTTTGTTTGTCTTCGGTGCACAGATCCTTAGGAGAAACAAATCCAGTGTAGGAACAAAATAGTGGGTCCAGAACTTGGGTCTAGAATAAAACCATGAATCTTTTATTTCACATATTTAAAAAAAAGTCAAAAATGGCACACAGCAGGATATCTCATGGGTATATGTCCTAATGTGTGCCATTTTTGGACTTTAAAAAAAATAAAATATTTGAAATAAAAGATATATGTTTTTTTATTCCAGACCCAAGTGCTGGACCTGCTATTTTGTTTCTACACAGGGATAAGGTATTTTGGAAAGATCTGCACCTGTTCTGTGTTTAGAGCCATACCTAGTTTTGGCTCACAATTACTGATGGAAATCACTGCCTGTGTGAATAAGGTATAACCTGTAAAAACTCACGGCCATTAACAATAAACAATGAATAAACAATTTGATTGTAGTTAAGGCTTTATTTAACTGGTTGAGAATTGGCCAGATCATCGCTAAGAAGCATTCGTAGGAATGCTTGTTAGAAATGATCTGCCTGTGTAAAGATGCCGCCGACTACCTGATGAAGGAGAAAATGTTCGTTCATCGGGTAATCATGTTTTTATGCAGGCACAAAAATCATTGTTAGCTGGTAGCAGATTGCGCTGTCTAATCAAGTTCTCCTGCCGGCAAATAATGATTATGTATGGGGATGAGCAATAGCATTAGCGATCAGTCTTCCCCATACTGTGAGATCACTGCATGTAAATAGGGCGGTCTCCTTCACTGACGAGTAGGTGATTGCCAGGAAGGAACACTTCCTTTACGACAATTGTCTGCTAAATCTAAGGGTTCATTCACATGGATCACATAGAGTGGATCTGGATCTGTTCCACAATGTTGTGGAACGAATCCGGACCCATTCATTCCCTATGGGGCCAGAAGAGATGCGGACAGCACACAGTGTGCTGTCCGCATCCGCATTTCCAGAGCGCGGCCCCGATCTTCCGGTCCAAGGCTCCCCAAAAAAATAGACCATGTTCTATTCTTGTCCGCAATTGCGGACAAGAATAGTCAGTTCTATGGGGGTGCCGGCCGGGTGTATTGCGGATCCGCAATACACTACGGACATGTGAATGGACCCTAACTGTGTAATACAGCCCTTCGTTAATATGCTACTGCTGCAGCCTGTATGGATGCATGGTGGTCACGTCTCAACCACAGCTCAACCACACCATGTGGCGGTACCCCAATAGTACTTACTGTAAATCACTTTTATTAATGCCTATTAATTCACTTCCACAAGGTCCTTTCATAGGACTGGACCCTTTTTTCCCCTATAGCTAACCCACTAACCATAATGATTTCCAGTCACATATAATACCCAAAAATATATGAACAAATATTTATCACAGGAGCTATATTTTTACCTGCAAGGAAACCTGCCATGGCCAGGAGAACGGGCGTACTTCATTCCCAGACACAATTCTTCCAGCAGTGTTTTGTTGGAAAAATGCAACCCCACAATCTGCTGGCCAGTCTGAGAAAATAAAAAAATTACTTGTGAAGCAATCTTCATATAATAATGACTTTTCCTGTTGAAAGGGTTAAAATAAAAACCCATGGTCTTTACTAGATTCTATAAGCTTATGATCATATTCTTGGACATATGTGGTTGTGGTGTTTGTATACTTTCCGTTACTACATCTAATTTTCACCCACTACAGCTAAAAAATGTAAACTTGATCACTTTTTGTAATACATTTTCTACTTACTGACTCTCGTGTTGTCTTGGTGCACACTCTTAGTACACATTTTTGTATAGCAGTTTGAAATACAGATTGAAAAAGTGCATTAGTTGATTAATCAGTTTGGATCTGTTGAAGAAAAGATAACTACAAATATACAAGCATAGTTTTGCCCAATGGTAGATTTTTTGATGTGATGTGATGTGTCTGGAGGGTACTTCAGCATTTTGCTCAGTCATTGGAATCATAAGCCTGAACATCTTTGCTTTTTAGGGTGAAAAATGTAGATTTCCTACCATTCATGTTTGACAACCTGACATCTGGGTCTAATCCATTGCCCATTCTATATTGTAATCTAAACATCATTAGTACTTACGCAGGGTGATTAGCGTTGAGCGAATCGAAGTAAAACAAATTAAATTTGATCCAAATTTCTGGATAAATTTAATTTGCCACGAATCCTCGTGTTTCATAGTAATAAATAGTTTTTTTTCCTAAAATAGCTGCTACATGTGTTAAAAACTGAAAGTCAGAAGCTCAGGAAGCCAATATGACCCATAATGCCATGCAGCCAGCCAGTCAGCAGATATCCCTCCCCTGTGATGTCACAGCCCTATAAAAGCCTCATCCCGCCTGGTCTCTGCCATTTTACTGTGAGCTGAGCATAGGAACAGGCGTGCCAAGCACTAGATACAGTGGTTGTAATGGATCTCCTGGCACCCCGACTAAGTACCTCCGTTGATGGATGCTCCTAGTGCTTCCCAAGGGCTCCAAGCACTCAACTTAACACCATAACCACCACAGACCCCACGAACCGCTGCAGCTTGGTTGGGGTCTCACCGTCATCCACCCACGCTGGACCCAAGACCGGGCTTCAGCTTCTAGTGGGTGAACCCTTCAAGGTACACAAGGTACACTGCCGCTGGGGAATGGAGACGATGCTCTTCTCTCCCTGCAAAACATACTGCCGCTGGGGAGCAGGACCGACTGCCCCTACTCCCTGAAAATCCAGCTGCTGTTGGGGATCTGGGCCGACTGCCCAGCATCCCTGTAGGGCCAGTGGAGGGACCTCAATCCCATCTCCACCTGCCATATGGGGTTCCCCCCAGGACCAGTCTATGACTTCCCCTACCTCCGCAGCTGGTACTGAAGCAGGGGATACTTCAGTCGGGTCTTCCCAGCTGTAGGGTTGTAGGTCTGGGACTGACACCCAGCTCTCTGGCAGTGTATATTGGGGCCGAATTGAGCTGAGGAAGTATTGGTAATCCTGCTCCAGCTCCCACTCCATTGTCACTAGAGATGCCAGGTCTTGTCTCACCTCTCTCGCTGTAGCCCAATCATGCATAGGCTCCCTGTAGTCATAGATATTCCAGAACCGGGACTCTCCAGCATCTCCGAACTCCGGTTCTGCTAAGGCCTCAAAGAACAGGCCAGGGCCATCATAATCCTCACCCTCGGGTCTGTTGTGCTCAGCCATCCAGGGGGAGTGCCGAATCACGTACCACCAGAGTGCCTGGTAGGCGTCGTCTAGCCACAGCTCCTTCCATACCAGGCTCTCGAGTTCTGTCACCCACTCATCCAGGGGCTGCTCTCCCAGAAGGGGCATTCGCAGGGCCACTCGCATCTGCAACTGCTGCTCCTTACTGGGGAGACTCTCGCCCCGCCGACGCTGTACATCTTCCAGGGCCTCGTGCCAGACGCCTTTCTGGACTGCATCCCTCCAGTCCGGGTCATCCTCCTCCTCATAGTGGAACGCTGTCTGAAGACTAGCCGATTCCATCCTGCTGTAGCCAGGGGCGCTGTACGGATACTAGTGTTGCCCTCAATATACTCCACGAATGGTGTCTCCGAGCTGCTTCTCCTGGCACCCCGACTGGGTACCTTCGTTGATGGATGCTCCTAGTGCTTCCCGAGGGCTCCAAGCACTCAACTTGACACCATAACCACCACAGACCCCAAGAACCGCCGCAGCTTAGTTGGGGTCTCACCGTCGTCCACCCACACTGGACCCAAGATCGGGCTTCAGCTTCCAGTGGGTGAACCTCTCCTAAATCCACAGAGCAGGAACCATGAACAAGCTTTTACAAGAGCTTATACTCAGGGGAGTATTGTGATATAGCAATCCCCAAGAGTGTAGTTATCCCATCCCCCAAACATGAGCCAAAACTTCATGAAGGAGTAAAGCAGGTCTCTCTATTGAACACACAAGCATTGACTTATATACACATTTTCCAACAAGGGTACCCCGTGGACCTGGTTGGGAACTGAGGACATAACATAGCAGCCAATCCTTTACACAAAAACTATACATTCAACAAACACAATGGCATTGTCTGTGACGCAATTAACAGACACAATGGCATTGCCTGTGACGCACTCAATAACAGAATAGGCATTGTCTTTGACGCAATGAACAAAATACAATTACCAAAACACAATGGGCTCTGCCTGTGATACAATTACCAAACATAATGGGTTAACTTAATCACTCACAGGCAGAAAACACACATTTTCCCCCAAAACACAGAAAACACCTCAAAACCCCACATATAATTTATACATCCATGAATAGCTCTGATCTGGGTGAACAACATATCCAAAAATCACCAAGATCCGAGAAGGGGTTCCCGAATTCAATGGAAGTCACATTTGGCTGACTGCAAGCATGGCTTTCCTGCCCAAAACAGTTCCACAGATTTAGGCTGTGCGGCCGGTCTACCTTCTCCTTCAAAGTTAGTATATGGCCCATAATCCTGAGGCAAGAGGCTGGCAAACAGGCCCCTCCAAAACCCAGTGGCGAGGTTATTTTCGCCACAGTGGTTAACAAAGCTTTTAATTGTAGAATATTGGGATAGGGTCCTGTTGTTTGAGCGTCAATAAAGGCTCTATCATACGGTCAGTATTTTGCATCAGAATTTGATCATGATTTGGAAGCCAAAAGCAGGAGTGGGTCCAAAAACGCAGAAGAAATGCAAATATTTCCATCATGTGTGAACTCTGTTTTGGACCCACTCCTGTTTTGCCTTACAAATAATGATCAAATTCTGATGCAAAAAACTGACCAAATACTGACCGTGTGATAGAGGCCATAAAAGTCCTGCATGTAGGACTTTTTTTTCCATCTGAATAAAACTGATTTCAGACACAAATGGTTAAAACTGATGCAAATTGAGCATGAGACCTCTATCACATGGTCTGTATTTTGCATCAGGATTTGATCATGATTTGGAAACCAAAAGCAGGGGTGGGTGCAAAACACAGAAGACATGCAAATATTTCCACTCCTGTTTTTGCCTTACCAATACTGATCAAATGCTGACCAAATACTGACTGTTTGAAGGCAGATGCTCAAACTACAGGATACGCTTTTTTGCCTGTTCTTCTGATGGATTAGAAGAACGGAAAAATAATCAGTGATGTAAACATAGCCTTACTGCTGACACCCTCCCCACTGTCATGGGGCCACTACTTAAACTGCACAGTTAAGTCCAGGCAGATAAGTTAGGGCTGACGCTAATATTGACCTGTAAGTTCACACTTCTGTTATTTGGTCAGTTTTTTCCATCACTTATTGTGAGGCAAATTCAGGAGCCAAACCTACTCTCAGAATAGGTATCATGAATAGGTCTGCACCTGTTCTGTGGTTTTGACCTGCACCTGCTTTGGGCTGACAATAACTGATGTATTCTCAAATAAGTGAAATGTGAACTAAGCCGGATAGTGACGTACAGTCCTTCTACAGCTAACAGAAGGGATTCAAATGTATGTGTTTGCAATGCCACAACATGGATTAAACGAACCTTTTTTTTCTCCACTACTTTATTGCTTCTGCCTCCATGTCCTTATTTTGTTCACTAAAGAGACATTGGGACACCTGCAGAGGCAGGCAGCGTTTTTTTTTTTTTTTTTTACTGATGGACGATGTATGCTTTTTTTTGGGGAGTTAAGCTAGGGGTTAGCTAGGATCTTTGCGCCACAATCTTCTCCAGAAATATGTCTAATATAGGCGTATTTCTGGTTAGTAAAAGACCCCCAAAATGTTAGGGCTTGATAGGAACTTTGCTATGGCAGGCTTCGGAGCCTTCAGAATGCCCCGGGCTGCCATGGCAACCAAACGGCTCCAGTGATCTTGTCACAGGGGAGCCATTTGGTCAGCAGGAGCTCAGCTTTTCCAGTAATTGACTAAGGCATCTGAGGGGTAAAAAGTCCATGATCAGAGTTGTCTCGGATTAGTGACTCTTCCATTGGATGTTTGCTGTATTAGGCCTCTTTCACACTTGCGTTGTCCGGATCCGGCGTGTACTCCACTTGCCGGAATTACACTCCGGATCCGGAAAAACGCAAGTGTACTGAAAGCATTTGAAGACGGAACCGTCTTCCAAATGCGTTCAGTGTTACTATGGCACCCAGGACGCTATTAAAGTCCTGGTTGCCATAGTAGTAGTGGGGAGCGGGGAGCAGCATACTTACCGTCCGTGCGGCTCCCCGGGCGCTCCAGAATGACGTCAGAGCGCCCCATGCGCATGGATGACGTGATCCATGTGATCACATGATCCATGAGCTTGGGGCGCCCTGACGTCACTCTGGAGCGCCCGGGGAGCCGCACGGACGGTAAGTATGCTGCTCCCCGCTCCCCACTACACTTTACCATGGCTGCCAGGACTTTAGCGTCCCGGCAGCCATGGTAACCACTCTGAAAAAGCTAAATGTCGGATGCGGCAATGCGCCGAAACGACGTTTAGCTTAAGGCCGGATCCGGATCAATGCCTTTCAATGGGCATTAATTCCGGATCCGGCTTTGCGGCAAGTGTTCCGGATTTTTGGCCGGAGCAAAAAGCGCAGCATGCTGCGGTATTTTCTCCGGCCAAAAAACGTTCCGTTCCGGAACTGAAGACATCCTGATGCATCCTGAACGGATTTCTCTCCATTCAGAATGCATTAGGATAATCCTGATCAGGATTCTTCCGGCATAGAGCCCCGACGACGGAACTCTATGCCGGAACACAACAACGCAGGTGTGAAAGAGCCCTAAGACAGTAGACACCTAGTGGCTAAGGTGCCCGCTCAGCTCCTGAATGGACATAATCTTTAAAGACCCAACATCGGCCAAACATGTACAATGTATGTTGAGAAGTGGTTAATCGGCTGTTAAATCAGTTATTGTTATTGGGTAACTTCCTCACTATTATGAGCTTAAAACTTTATAACTGCAAATTTCTTACACATTGTGTAATACTACATTTTGCCTGCTGAGGTTCGGCTAGCTGCATCTTTCTTAGGTGAACAGAGCTGAGAAACATCTCCTAGAGATACTAGGCAGGCTTCAAAGACTTGTCATCAGGAGTCCACTCTATGAGAATATACAAATTGCACTTAGCAAAGCAGTATGCAAACACATCTCAATGAGATGCAAATTAAAGGGGATTTCCAGGGATGCAAATTAAAAGGGATTTCCAGGGTATAGATATTGATGAGCTATCTTTAAGATAGTTTATCCAAATTAGATTGGTGGGGTCTAACATCTGGCACCCCACTGACGACCTGTTTACTGTAGCTGCCAGAATTAACACAGATAACTAAGCAAGAAGCTATCCTAAAGATAGGTCATGAGTATGTATAACCCGGAAAACATCTTTAATTGTAAAGCATTTTTGTGGTCAGAATTTCTGAAAGTAAGCGACAGCTCTACAACTATGTCAGTGCTCACAATCAGTTCTTTTAGAGGCAGATCACATATTGCAGCACATGCTACCTTTTGCTTCTTCACTTTTACTTCTGCTAGACAAATTTGTGTCAGAAAGAGGAAGAACATTTTTTAACATTGCTATTCGTTTCATTTTCCGTGCTAGAAAATGAGAATGCAACAGGAACCCCAATCAGCTTTGTGTAAGAAAAGTTTTAAGCTCATAATACTGAGGAAGTTACCCAATAACAATTACTGATTTAAGAGCAAATTAACCACTTCCCGACATCCATCGTACATGTATAGCCGATGTAGGGTTTTTAACCCCTTCTACCCCGGGCCAGTTTTCGCTCTTTTGTCCGGCCATTTTTTGCAAATCTGACATGTGTCACTTTATGTGGTAATAGCTTTGGAACACTTTTACTTATCCAAGCCATTCTGAGATTGTTTTCTCGTGACACATTGTACTTCATGATAGTCATAAATTTGAGTCAATATATTCCACCTTTATTTGTGAAAAAATCCCAATTTACCAAAAATTTGGAAAAATTCCCAAATTTTCTAATTTCAATTTCTCTACTTTTATAATAGATAGTGATACCTCATATAATAGTTATTACTTTACATTTCCCATATGTCTACCTCATGTTTGGATCATTTTGAAAATGACATTTTATTTTTTGGGGACGTTAGAAGGCTTAGAAGTTTAGAAGCAAATCTTAAAATTTTTCTGAAAATTTCCAAAACCCACTTTTTAAGAACCAGTTCAAGTCTGAAGTCACTTTGTGGGGCTTACATAATAGAAACCAAAAATTACTCTATTTTAGAAACTACACCCCTTAAGGTATTCAAAACAGATTTTACAAACTTTGTTAACCCTTTAGGTGTTCCGCAAGAATTAATGGAAAATGGAGATGAAATTTCAGAATTTCCCTTTTTTGGCAGATTTTCCATTTTAATCCATTTTTTCCAGTAACAAAGCAAGGGTTAACAGCCAAACAAAACTCAATATTTATTACCCTGATTCTGCGGTTTACAGAAACACCCCACATGTGATCGTAAACTGCTGTACGGGCACACGGCAGGGCTCAGTAGGAAAGGACCGCCATATGGTTTTTGGAAGGCAAATTTAGCTGAACTGGTTTTTAGATGCCATGTCCCATTTGAAGCCCCCCTGATGCACCCCTACAGTAGAAACTCAAAAAAGTGATCACATTTTGGAAACTACGGGGTAAGGTGCCAGTTTTATTGGTACTATTTTGGGGTAAATATGATATATTTTTTTTTAAGTTAATGTTTTTATTTTCATTTTCAGCATATAAAAAATAACAAGAGAACAGACAGGGAACAAAAGATATAAACAGTGATGATTCCCAGATATACAGTATACAAACGTTTGTTACATAATTATCATTAATCATCAGGAGTCTATCATTACCCTGTTTCTTTTCTTATATCATACATATATAATAACAAATTATAATAACAAATTATAACCCCCCCCCCCCCCCCCCCCCCCCCCCCCTTGGTTGTCTTGATGGTTTCTTTAGAAAAAAGAGAAGAGATTGATTTCTTGATCTCATATTGGGGATTTCGGTCTGGGATTTCAATCCTCCCTCCTTCGTTTATTTATTAATTCTGAGTTTTAAGCACGTCCCACCTACTCCTTATCTCCCCTCTTTTCTCCTATCTGTTTACCTTCCCTGTTTATTTTATTTTATCTTACAGGCATATTCATATCTCTGCACCCTATCGCATAGGTTCTTCCACTCTTCAATATTTGGTGGTGCGTCCGCCCCCCACTCTCTGGCCACCACAACCCGCGCCAGCATCAGTCCTTTTGCCCATTTCCTTTAATTTTTGCTGTCTAAACCTATTTTCCTAATATATCCGAGCACCGCTATAGAAATCTCCAGTGGCGCAGTGCACCCAGTTGATCTAATTAGCTCCTGAAATACCTGAGTCCAATAATCCTGAATAGGAGGACAATAACAGATCAGGTGGATAAAATCCGCATTGTTCGCTTTGCACTTCCAGCATCTAGAATCCTTTGTTTTATACATCCTACTCAGCACCCAGGGGGTGATATAGGTTCGGTGGAGAATGAAAGACTGTATCAGCCGGAAATTGCTCGATAAAGTGCTTCTTTTTATTTTTCTAAATGCATCTCCAATCTAGACTATTAGACTCCACTTCTAATGTCCATTTTCTTTCACTATTAAACTTAGTCACTCCCACTAGCCCCCTTTTAATTTTTTTTATATATCTGTGAAATTGATATTTTAGTCCCATTACTGTGATAACAGAATTCTACAAATTCTGAGTGTTCAGTGACTAAATACTCTTTGTTCTCTGTTGAGTCAAATGCGTGCTTTAATCGGGTGTATCTAAACCGTGTAAGAGTGTCTAATTCTATACTAAGCCCCAGTTCCTCTAGTGTCCTGAGCTTTCCTTTCACCTCAATCTGTGAGATAAACTTTATACAATTTTTTTCCCAAAATACATAGTCATCCAACTTCTGAAACTCACCCAAGTTTATATTCCCCCATATAGGGGTAATCTTTAGTGAGTAACTTATCCCCAGTAATTTTTTAACATTAACCCATAATAAGTGCATCATATTGCTAATTGGACACTTCCTGCCCTTTATTTTAAAAATCCCAGTTTCCAGGACACTAATAATATTGTATTAAAGACCTTCAAACTCGCCTGCCAGAAAATGACGCAGTCTGTCATCTTCTGTCATTAACCACTGAAGCTGGGATGCATAATAATAGGCTCTAAAGCAGGGGACGGACAAACCACCGTCTTCTTCATCTAACCATAAGTACTTTTGTTTCAGCCTAACCCTTTTTGCCCCCATATGAGATCATTTATCAATCCTTCCAATACATTAAAAAAAGGATCCCCTATCCACACAGGGCAGGAGGAAATGACATAAAGAATCTGCGGTAACAGGACCATCTTGATAATGGCAATTCGATCTGCCTGTCGAATCATAAATTTTTGCCAAATACTTATTTTGTTTTTAACCCTTTTAAGCAGGGGGGAGATGTTAAGTTCTATATACTCCTGTATCCGCGAGCTAATTTTTATTCCCAGATATTCAAATGATTCTGTGGATTTTAATATTTTAACATTAATATCCGTTCGCATAGTTTCATAGCCGATTGGGAGCAACACCGATTTAATCCAGTTCACCCTAAAGCCGGAAATTCGGCCGAACTGGTTTACTATCCCCATCAGGTATGGCACCGTTTGCGCCCCCCCTTCCAAAAAAAACAGGATATCATCCGCATATAAGCATATTTTGTCTGCTGCACCCCTTCCCCCAAACCCCCTAATATTATCATCTGCTCGCACCTTACATTCCAACGGTTCGACAAATATGGCAAACAATAAGGGGGAAAGTGGGCACCCCTGCCTGGTTCCCCTTTGCAATACTACTGACTCAGATATCTCCCCATTAATTTTAATCCTCACTTTCGAATGATGGTATAGCAATTGCACCCATCTAATATATTTTTCCCCCAAGTTCATCTCATGCATTATTTTCCAGAGGTATGCCCACTCCACCCTGTCAAACGCTTTCTCCGCGTCCAATGACAGGATGGAGTGAGCACCCTCCCCGCTCATCTGGATGTTCAGCAGGGCCCGTCGAATATTCGTTTGAACCTGATGTTTCGGGACAAACCCTGATTGGTCTGAGTGTATTATTTTTCCTATGACTCTTTTTAGGCGGTTTGCCAGTAGTTTAGCACATATTTTAAAATCCGTGTTGAGAAGAGGGATGGGGCGATACGAGTCCACCTTACTCTCATCTTTCCCTTTTTTTCCTATCAAAGCAATCACCGCTTCCGAAAGGGAAGCAGGGAGTTCCCCCTTGTCCATGGATTCATTAAGGACCCGCAGGAATACAGGGAGAATAACCTCACCATATCTTCTATATATCTCAAAGGGAAGACCATCCAGCCCAGGACTGGAATTACCCTTTATAAATTTGAGGGTATCCCGTAATTCCTCCAGTTCTATAGGACCATTCAGTGAATCCCTGTCCTCCTCGGAGAGACTAGGGAGCGGTACACCCTCCATAAAGAGTCTTATATCCTCACACCCCCCTACTCCCTCCGAGGAGTAAAGGTCCTTATAATATTTAACAAATTCTTGCTCGATTTCTCCCTGGTTGGATGTTATCCCCCCATCTCTCCTCTCAACACACTTGATTCTGCCGTCCCCCCTTTGGTTCTGTATAAGAGTGGACAGCAGTCTCCCTGGCTTCCGAGACTCCCTGAAATATCGGGCCCCCTCAAAAAATACTTTTTGTTGTGCCTTATCCTCCAAATACTTATTTAGTAAATATGATTTTTAATTGCTCTATATTACGTTTTTTGTGATGCAAGATAACCCAAAAATTTATGTTTTGGCACCGTTTTTATTTTTTACAACATTCATCTGACAGGGTAGATCATGTGCTATTTTTTATAAGGGCTCTTTCACACTTGCGTTGTCCGGATCCGTCGTGTACTCCATTTGCCGGAAGTGCCCGCCGGATCCGTAACACCGCAAGTGAACTGAAAGCATTTGAAGACTGATCCGTCTTCAAAATGCGTTCAGTGTTACTAGGGCAGCCAGGACGCTATTAAAGTCCTGGTTGCCATAGTAGTAGTGGGGAGCGGGGGAGCAGTATACTTACCGTCCGTGCGGCTCCCGGGGCGCGCCAGAATGACGTCAGAGCGCCCCATGCGCATGGAATACGTGATCCATGCGATCACATCATCCATGCGTGTGGGGCGCCCTGATGTCACTCTGAAGCGCCCCGGGAGCCGCACGGACGGTAAGTATACTGCTCCCCACTACACTTTACCATGGCAAACAGGACTTTAGCGTCCTGGCAGCCATGGTAACCATTCAGAAAAAGCTAAACGTCGGATCCGGTAATGCGCCGAAACGACGTTTAGCTTAAGGCCGGATCCGGATTAATGCCTTTCAATGGGCATTAATTCCGGATCCGGCCTTGCGGCAAGTGTTCAGGATTTTTGGCCAGAGCAAAAAGCGCAGCATGCTGCGATATTTTCTCCGGCCAAAAAACGTTCTGGTCCTGAACTGAAGACATCCTGATGCATCCTGAACGGATTTCTCTCTATTCAGAATGCATTGGGATAATCCTGTTCAGAATTTTTCCGGCATAGAGCCCCGACGACGGAACTCTATCCCGGAAAAGAACAACGCAAGTGTGAAAGAGCCCTAAAGCAGGTTGTTACGGATGCAATGATATAAAATATGTCTACTTTCTATGTTTGTTTGTTTCAGTTTTACATAATAAAGCATTTTTGAAAAAAAAATTGTTTTTTGTGTCTCCATTTTCTGAATGCCCTATTTTTTTATTTTTCTGCCGCTCGTCTTGTGCAGGGGCTCGTTTTTTGCAGGAAGAGTTGAGGTTTTTATTGGTACTATTTTTGGGTACATACGGTTGTTTTGGCTCAGTTTTTATTTATTTATTTTTACAGCGTTTACCTGAGGGATTAGGTCATGTGAATTTTTTATAGAGCAGATCGTTACGGATGTGGCAATACCTAATATGTCAACTTTTTCGTATTTATTTAAGTTTTACACAATAATAGCATTTTTGAAACCAAAATAATGATGTTTTAGTGTCTCCATAGTCTGAGAGCCATAGCTTTTTTATTTTTTGACCGATTGTCCTAGGTAAGGTCTCATTTTTTGCGGGGTGAGGTGACGGTTTGATTGGTACTATTTTGGGGGTATATGCCTTTTTGATCGCTTGGTGTTGCGATTTTTGTGATGCAAGGTGACAAAAATGGCTTTTTTTACACATTTTTTTTTTTTTTTTTTTAACGATGTTCATCTGAGGGGTTAGGTCATGTGATATTTTTATAGATCTGGTTGTTACGGATGTGGCGATATCTAATATGTATATTTTTTTTATGTATTTCACTTTAGCAAAATAATAGCAGTTTTCAAACAATAAATTGATGTTTTGTGTCTCCATGTTCTGAGAGCTATATATATATATATTTTTTTGGGGGCGATTGTCTTAGGCTAATTTTTTGTGGGATGAGGTGAGGGTTTTATTGATGCCATTTTGTGGGACATACGCCTTTTTGATTGATTGGTGTTCCACTTTTTGTGATGTAAGGTGACAAAAATTGCTTTTTTTTTCTGGTGTTTATCAGACAAGGGTGGATCATGTGATATATTTATATAGCCGGTCATTATGGATGCGTCGATACCTAATATGTGTGTTTTTTTTTTCTTCTGTTTTTTATTATAAAATAAGGGGAAAGGGGTGTTTTATTTCTTTTTTTACTTAAAAACTTTATTAATTTAATTACTTTTTTTATAACTTTTTTCTTTACTTTATTTCTGACGTTCATTTTTGGGGGTCTGATCCCCTCTGCAATGCATTACAATACATCTGTATTGTAATGCATTGCCTGTTCATGTACTACAGTGAGTAGTACACTAACAGGTTGCCTAGGAGACCCAGCCTAAGGCTGGATCTCCTGGGCACCCGTAGAAGGCAGGTCCCGATACCGTGCAAGGCATTGAGCAGCCTCTGCATGGTATCGGGCTGCCTTCTGACACAATGCACTCCCTCACCCGACACAAACCCCTTCTATGTCGCGGTCAGCGCAGACCGCGGCATAGAAGGGGTTAATCTGCCGGCATCGGTTTGTACAGCGATGCCGGTGGATACAGCAGGGGCCCGGCTACCAGGGACTGCCTGACCCCTCCAGTGATGGGGCGCGCACCGCTCCTATGCGCGCCCGATCACCATGACGTACTATTACGTCAAATTGCGGGAACACAGTGGCTTCCATGATGTAACAGTACATCAGGTGTTGGGAAGGGGTTAAAGATGATGTCCACTCAGGAGCTGAGTGGGCACCCTAGCTACCCGGTGTCTGCTGTCTTATAAAGTAGACACCTGGTGGCAAAGTCTGTGATCAAAGACAACTCTGATCACAGACTTTTATCCCCCAGATGTCAGTCAATTACTGGAAGAGCTGGTGTGTGCAATCTGAAAGAGCTGGTGTGTGTATTTCAGGCGCAGATGGTGACGCTATCTGTGACTTTTCCCCTCTCATGCCAGGTCTAAAATTGTGGGCTTGGAGTGGGCGGCAAAGGGGACAGGCCGGCGTGCCTGTCTCATTCAACATTTTCCACGCCTGTTTTAGACGTAGAGAATTGTCTAATTGTAAAACAGCTCAGAAGCTGTCTTACATTTAGAACTTGTGGAGGATCCGCCAAAGTTATGAAGAGGCTGGTGCCCACAAGCAGTCATTGATGGTGGGCACAGAGCAATGGTACAAATGAATCGCCATTGTAACAACAATGCAAAAGATATTGTAACATATAGTACATGACCAAAAATGCCATATGTATCTGGAGAGTGACCCGGTGAAGCTGGCTTACATTATACTCTGCCTCACATGTACAGTATATCACCATTCAGCAGCTGGCTTCTGTTAGCAACTCCAATGAGCTGAGGCAGAATGTTTGATCATTTTAACTTCAATCACATGATGAGGATGGCTTTACTCTTTAGGCCTCTTGCACATGACCGTATGTATTTTTCGGTCTGCAAAAAACGGATCTGCAAAAAATACGGATGACGTCTGTGTGCATTCTGTATTTTGCGTAATGCAGACAATAATAGGACATGTTCTATTTTTTTGCGGTAGGGAAATATGGAAACGGAATGCACACGGAGTACCACCTTTTTTTTTTGTGAACCCATGGAAATGAATGGTTCCGTACACGGGCCACAAAAAAAATGGAATGGACACGGAATGAAAATACGTTCGTGTGCTATGTTGGTAAAAATAGCAGGCATGTCAGTAGCACAGCGAAATAACATTTGTGAGATCAGAAGTGAACTAAGGAATATTGTAACTTTGATGGCTACTGAGCATGTGAATTGCATGTTATGACCTAAGTTCTCTTTGAGCCAAACTACAAGAGCACCTTTAGCCTGAATTCTGAACCAACCCACTCTAGTAGTAGATTATATGACAACTATCTAAAATAGCAAGTAGAGGAAACAGCATGGTTCTAGGGATTTGCAACTAATTCCATGAACATTTATTTCATATGATTTTCCCAAATCCTAAAGAAATTTTAAGGACTTTGAGGCTACTTTCACATATGCATTTTTCATTTCTGGTATTGAGATCGGGCAGAGGATCTCAATACCGGAGAAAAACGCTTCCGTTTTGTCCCCATTCATTGACAATGGGGACAAAACTGAACTGAAGGGAACAGAATGCACCAGAATGCATTCTGTTCCGTTTGGTTGCGTTTCCATACCAAATGGAAAACCGCTGCATGAAGCATTTTTCAGCATGGGGTGCGGAGCAAATAGAATACGGACCCATTGACTTACATTGGTTTCAATGCTGGATCTGCCATTGCTATTTTACCATTTGGGGTCGAGGCCTATTTTCATTTTTGCATTTTGGATTTTTCCTGCCCACAAGAACAATAAATTTTTTATTTTTCCGTTTACATAGCTACCTGAGGGCTTATTTTTTGCGGGACACAATGCATTTTTAATGCCACAATTTAATTTACCATGTCTTGTAATGGAAAACAGGAAAAAAAATTGTTTGTGTGGCAAAATGTAAAAAAAAACAACAGAATTCCACCAAAGTTTTTGGGGTTTTGACATAACAGCGTTCACTGTGCACTAAAAACGACCTCACATCCTTATTCTGCGGCAGGGTGGATTTGATTTAAATCAAAATGATTTAAATCACAATTTAAATCACTAGTCAGTAAGGCTTCATTTAAATAATAGTTTTCTACATAAAGACAAATTCTTGCTGTTATAACTTATAATATGAAAGTAGATGAAGATTTTTAGAATAACAACTTTTCATATTAGTTTGATTAGGTTGATTCTGCATTCATAGGTTTGTAGAAGTTAGGATTAAGGTATTTTTCTCAACTCTGTTCATGTTATAACATTTTTGCTGTGAAGAAGAGGCATGTGATCTCTGCTGAGTCAAATTCAGTTTTGAGAACTGCAAAAGTAAACCAAGCATCTGTGATAATATCTTGTAGGCAGAGAAACTGCCCAATAATCTTACAAAAACCTTTGGAAGAGCATGACATTGTGAAAGGATTAATGGAATTTATTTACCAAAAGAATTACACATATAGAAACATAGAATGTGTCGGCAGATAAGAACCATTTGGCCAATCTAGTCTGCCCAATATACTGAATACTATGGATAGCCCCTGGCCCTATCTTATATGAAGGATGGCCTTATGCCTATCCCATGCATGCTTAAACTCCTTCACTGTATTTGCAGCTACCACTTCTGCAGGAAGGCTATTCCATGCATCCACTACTCTCTCAGTAAAGTAATACTTCCTGATATTACTATTAAACCTTTGCCCCTCTAATTTAAAACTATGTCCTCTTGTAGCAGTTTTTCTTCTTTTAAATATTCTCTCCTATTTTACCTTGTTGATTCCCTTTATGTATTCAAAGGTTTCTATCATATCCCCTCTGTCTCGTCTTTCTTCCAAGCTACACATGTTAAGGTCCTTTAATCTTTCCTGGTAAGTTTTATTCTGCAATCCATGTACTAGTTTAGTAGCTCTTCTTTGAACTCTCTTCAAAGTATCAATATCCTTCTGGAGATATGGTCTCCAGTACTGCGCACAATACTCCAAATGAGGTCTCACTAGTGCTCTGTAGAGCGGCAGGAGCACCTCCCTCTTTCTACTGGTAATGCCTCTCCCTATACACCCAAGCATTCTGCTAGCATTTCCTGCTGCTCTATGACATTGTCTGCCTACCTTTAAGTCTTCTGAAATAATGATCCCTAAATCCCTTTCCTCAGATACTGAGGTTTGGACTGTATCACTGATTGTATATTCTGCTCTTGGGTTTTTACACCCCAGGTGCATTATCTTGCACTTATCAACATTAAATTTTAGTTGCCAGATTTTTGACCATTCCTCTAGTTTTCATATTTAACGTTCACGGCCATCACAGCGCCGATGCAGCCACATTACAGTGCAGCTGCTCCATTCAAATTGACACTGTAATACAGCAGTTTCGCTCCTGATGAGACATGTAAAATATACTGCATGTCGAAACGCGTACAGCGATTGCCGTGTCATGTATTGCCCACATTCTAGGGGAGTCTTATCTAAGTGATCACCTTGTCACAAGTACTATCCATATGTGAGCATATTTATTCTACTAGACGTACCATTCAGGTGTTCAAGCAGCAGCGTGAGGGTGCACCATAACCCATTTGAGCTGCTCTTACTGTATTGATCCTCCACGGCATTGCTAGGGATCCACAGCAAATGCCTATGATTAGTGAAGTTGATCAATGGTCTCAGTGCCTGCGCTGAGTGGTACGTTTATTATACTCTGTGGACCCAGGTCATACGTCTATCAGTGTGCCCCAACACTGGACGCTGGCCTTGGACATAGGCTACTAGTCAGGCTCTCAGAGTGTTGGATGGACTATTCCCTCCCAGAGTGTTCCCAGAGTGTTGGATGGACATCCCTCTCCACACCTCTGAGCTCCTGTATGCCTGATTTTATCGATACCCCTCAATTAGTTTTATTAAAATATTTATTATTTTCATATTTAACGTTCCTTCAGGCTGAGATTTGACCATTCCTCTAGTTTTCCTAAATCCTTTTCCATTTGGTGTATCCCTCCAGGAACATCAACCCTGTTACAAATCTTTGTGTCATCAGCAAAAAGACAGACCTTACCATCGAGGCCTTCTGAAATTTTGCTATTAAAGATATGAAACAATATGGGTCCCAGAACAGATCCCTGAGGTACCCCACTGGTAACAAGACCATGGTCTGAATATAATCCATTGACTACAACCCTCTGTTGTCTGTCCCTCAGCCACTGCCTAATCCATTCAACAATATGGGAGTCCACGTACAGCCTTATTCTACATAATTAAAAAACTAATCTTTATTTCATGATGGAATAACCTTTGGATGGTAATATATTTTCCTCAAAAAGCATTTTATATAAAAAAAATCTGATTTAAATAAAAAAAAATCTGATTTAAATTAAAAAAAATCCGATTTAAATAAAAAAAATCTGATTAAAAAAAAAATCATTGATTTGTATCCACCCTGTTCTGCGGCTTAATACGAATGCAACAATACCAAACTTGTATATTTTTTTTTTTGTTTTACTGCTTAAAAAAAAATATAAAAATCAAATTTTTCTTTGCATTGCCATATTTTGACAACCATAACTTTTATATATTTCGGTCTACAGAGCTGTATGAGGGCTTGTTTTTTGCATAACAAACTGTATTTCTTGTTGGTACCATTTTTGTGGTATGTATGTCTTTTTGATCACTGCTATTTAATTTTTTTTGGGGGGATAAGATGACAAAAAATGGCGAATCGCGTGTTTTTATTTTTTTTTTCGTTACAGCATTCACTGTACTGGAATTCTTTTAAAATATTTTAATAGTTCAGACATTTTTGGATGCGGCGATACCTAAAATGTTTATTTTTTTATTGTTTATATATTTTTATATGTAAAAGTGGGAAAGGGATTTAAAGAGGACCTTTCATGGGTCCAAACTAGAGATGAGCGAAAAATTAGATTCGGTCGGTTCGCCGAATTTTCTGAAAAAATTCGATCGGAATTCATTTGTGCTGAATCGTGTTAAAAAACAGCTATTTCCTGGCTGTAGAGAGCCTGTATAGTGGTGTAGAACACTGTGCCTTGTAGCAACACGCATAGTGAGTCTGCTGTGGTAGTGAAATAATACTGTGAGTCCATATGACACGCAGATGACAGGTGTCGCTCTTAGAATCACTGCACACTTTACTTCTTTGGGCAGTTATGGTGCCAAAACTGACCAAATAACTCAAGTGTGAACTCAACCTTACAGGTCGATGTTAGTGTCAGGTATAAAGAACCGTGCAGAGGCTCAAGATCCTACTAATAGCGTGAAAGAGCGCACTTCTTTTACACCGTCGTCAGCTGATTCCACATAGATCTCTTCAGAACCTGTTCTATTAAATGCTTATACAAGTAGAGCCGCCCTGACAGAGTGGAGAGGGTCTCAGCAGTAAGTTTGTGTTGACGTCACAGATTATTTTGCCCTTCCTCTGATCCATCAGAACAATAACCCCCCAAAAAATGGATCCTGTCTTAATTCTTCTCCAAATGATGATGAAGCCCCTTCGTCACCCGACTCCCAATTGCGATCGGCTACATCATCGAGTACTGTCTGCACATCACTGATGTCCTCCTTAACGGTCTCTGAGCCAGAAGCCTGACCGCTCGCAACACCAACTCCCACGCCACTCTCCTCATCACTACTTGCCTGCCTACCGGAGTAAGCGGCGGATGTCTCCTCCTGATCTTGGCTGGGCAGTAGCTGCTGACTGTCCTCTAGTATTTTGTCCTTGCTGTATAGTGGAGCTGAGCCCACAGCATATAGTACTTCTCTAGCTGAGGGAACAGAAAAGGACAGAGGCAGGTTGAGGACAGGTGAGGTCACAGGGCCTGCTCCCGGGACATGCCACCTAAGTGTTATGTCTGACGAACCCACCGACTCTTGCTGGGGGTGTCTGATGTCACTTGCAATGAAGTCGGAGATCGAGTCAACCAATCCCCACACAATGGCTAATAAGCCCTCTTTCTTTTTCCCCACTAATAAACACCAAAAAGAGGCTTTAGAACATATAACTGCGGCCGTGAAGGGCAAATAATATTTTTTTTCCCCACTAATACACGGCAAAAAAAGGCTTTAGAACATATAACTGCGCCCATGAACGGCAAATAAAGTAGCATGCCAAAAAGGGCTTTAATTTTCTCACTTCACCACACAACGGCTAATAAGCCCTTTTTCTTTTTTCCCACTAATACACGCCAAAAAAAGGCTTTAGAACATATAACTGCGGCCGTGAATGGCAAATAAAGTAGCATGCCAAAAAGGGCTTTAATTTTCTCACTTCACCACACAACGGCTAATAAGCCCTTTTTCTTTTTTCCCACTAATACACGCCAAAAAAAGGCTTTAGAACATATAACTGCGGCCGTGAACGGCAAATAAAGTTTCTTTTTTTGTCACTAATACACGCCAAAAAGGCTTTCATTTTCTCACTTCACCACACAATGGATAATAAGCCCCTTCCCCCCCCCCCCACTAATACACGCCAAAAAAAGGATTTAGAACATATAACTGCAGCCGTGAACGGCAAATAAAGTTTATTTTTTTGCCACTAATACATGCCAAAAAGGGCTTTAATTTTCCCACTTCACCACATAACGGCTAATAAGCCCTTTTTCTTTTTCCCCACTGATACACGCCAAAAAGAGGCTTTAGAACATATAACTGTGGCCGTGAAGGGCAAATAATATATATTTTTTTGCCACTAATAAACGCCAAAAAGGGCTGTAATTTTCTCACTTTATCACACAACGGCTAATAAGCCCCCTCCCCCCCCACTGATACACAACAAAAAAAGGCTTTAGAACATATAACTGTGGCCGTGAACGGCAAATAATATTTCCCCCCCCCCACTAATTCACGCCAAAAAAAGGCTCTAGAACATATATAAAACTGCATCGCACAAGGGCTAATAAGACCCTAATAGCAAGAACGGTTTGCTGGAATTACAGAGGTACTGCAAACCTGAAATGTGCAGCAGTATAATGCCAATTTGCCTCCTCAGTCAGTGCAGCAAGGTGTAATAGAATTGTTCCTATTACCCAGGCTGTAACCTCCCATATTAGACCTGTTCTGCTTCAATACTGTGGAATAATTCCTTCCTATCCTTTCCCTGTACTTCTAATGCTCTTTCCCTGAACTTCTATTGAGCAAAATATAAGTTTTCAAGTCTTTCCTAACACTGTCCCTAGCGCCTGCTGACGTGCACCCTGCACTAAGTACACTGGAAAATGGCTGAATCCAAGATGGCTGAGGCTATTTAAAGGGCTGTGACATCACAGGCCTGGCTGGCTGCTGATTGGCTACATGCATGGCATTGTGGGTGATCCCTCATTCCCAGAGTTCCTTGCTCCATGTCCTTACATGTGCAGCAGGCATTTTAGGAAATGTGCAGCAGCCATTTTAGGAAAAAATGCGAGTCGTTACCACAAAGCTTTAGGAAATTACTGAAATTCGGATCGAATTCCACTTCGTCAGCTTCGATTAGTTTATCTCTAGTCCAAACAATATGAAATAAGTAGGGTGTTGTGTAGGGCATAGTGCAGGGATGTAAGATCACTTACTAGTGTGTCTGTCCGGCGCTCCGTTCCCCCGCTGTGCCCCACTTTTACTTTTCCCGCCTGGTATGGAAATGAATATCATCGGTACAGGGAGGAGAAGACTGCCCTGTTTCTCAATGGGCGTCTCCTTTTCCCTGGCTGTAGTGCGGTACAATCACAGCGGAGAGCGTCACAGCCAGGGAGAAAAAAAGCTCACCTTCTCCCTGGCTGTGATGCTCTCCGCTGTGAGTGGACCGTGGGACAGCCAGGGAGAAGGAGAAGAAATGGGTTAAAGATAATACAATCGGATCTATTCATAACGGATGCAGACGGTTGTATTATCAATAACGGAAGCGTTTTTGCTGATCCCTGCAGTATCATTCGTCTAATTTTGGTAAGTTTCTTCAAGAAGATATACAGATGGAAATGGACTACAAAGTATGTTAAAAAAGTGAAAAATAATAGCTTAGTATTGTGATAATTTTAGCTATTTATTGTTCAATGCCTTAAAGGGCTTCTGTCACCCCACTAAAGTCATATATATTTTTTTGGGCTACTTAAATTCCTTATACTGCGATATATCAATCTATAATGCTCTTACTCATTTTCGTTCAGTAGTTTAATAAAAAAACGGACTTTTATAATATGTAAATTACCTCTCTACCAGCAAGTAGGGCGGCTACCTACTGGTAGCAGCGCATCCTCCTCTCATAAAGACGCCCCCTCCTCATGTTGATTGACAGGGCCAGCGAACGCGCTCGTCCTCTGACTGGCCCTGTCTGCAATTCAAATCCCGCGCCTGTCTTCATTCAGCGCAGGCGCTCTGAGAGAAGGAGGCTCGCCTCTTCAGCACTCCCTCAGTGCGCCTGCGCCGATGACGTCACCGAATGAGAAGACGTCATCGGCGCAGGCGCACTGAGGAGGCGAGCGTCCTTCTCTCAGAGCGCCTGCGCCGAATGAAGACATGTAGATGTTCCATGGCTCCATTCAAGTCAATGCGTCCGCAAAAAAATGGAACACATACGGAAATGCATCCGTATGTCTTCCTTATCCGTTCCGTTTTTGCCGAACCATCTATTGAATATTTTATGCCCAGCCCAATTTTTTAGGCCTAGCCCAACGGAAAAACGGAACGGAATAACGGAACAGAAACGGAAACAAAAAACGGAACAACGGATCCGTGAAAAACGGACCGCAAAACACTGAAAAAGCCATACGGTCGTGTGCAATAGGCCTAAAGATGTTAGAATGCTTAAGGTACTTTCACACTTGCGGCAGGACAGATCCGACAGGCTGTTCACCCTGTCGGATCTGTCATTCCGCTATTTCGCCGTGCCGCCGGACAGCCGCTCCGTCCCCATTGACTATAATGGGGACAGGACAGAGCTCTGGCGCAGCACGGCAGTTCGCGGTGAGAGGCCGCTGGACTAAAAAGTCGGACATGCAGGACTTTCAGTCCAGCGGCCTTTCGCCGTGCACTGCCATGCTGCGCTGGAGCTCCGCCCCGTCCCCATTGTAGTCAATGGGGACGGAGCGGCGGTCCGGCAGCACGGCAAAATAGTAGAAGGACGGATCCAACAGGGTGAACAGCCTGTCGGATCCATCCTGCCGCAAGTGTGAAAGTAGCCTTAGCTCTCCTGTGTTTGGGTCCATTCACACATCCGTGTGTGTTTTGTTGATCCGCAAAACACGGAAACCGGCAATGTGCGTTCCGCATTTTGCGGACCGCACATCGATGGCACTAATAGAATATGCCTATTCTTGTCCGCTAATAGCTCTATTTTTTTTGGGATCGGAATTGCAGACCCGGAAGTGAGGCCCCATAGAAATTAATGAGATTTTTTTCGGAATCGGAATTGCGGACCCAGAAGTGCGACCCCATAGAAAAGAATGGGTCCGCAATTCCGTTCCGCAAAATACGGAACGGAATTGCGGATGTGTGAATAGAGCCTTACTGAATTTAAATGCTAAGGCTCATTTTAAAATTGAGAGGATATAGTGGAATAACCTGAGTATCTAAATGTAAAAACATGATCAATGCATACACATACACTCAGTATTGCCTCAATATTGGTGCAAGGGTTCATATGAGAGTAACATCTACATGGAGGCTTAGGATGAATTTACACATGGCAGATTTATTGCAGAATTTTCTATGACTCTCTCATTTATTTGAATAGATCTTGCAGAAATGCATATAGTGTAGATGGCTACACTGAGTGGCACCTGGTTGCCATGGCCTGGAGTATGTCTAAAGGGGCATCAATCTTCTCACTTATTGACTTGTGAGTATTCTTCCATGCTTGTTATTCACTATTTGGGTTGCTATTTTGTTTCTCCTGTTCGTAACCTCTGCCTTAGGGCTCATGCACACGGCCATTGCTCGGCCATTGCTAGACCCTTTCAACTTGAATCGGTCCGTGATCCGTCCACACCACAAAAAGAAATATAGAACACACACTCTGTAGTGCTTCCGTGGGGTTCTGTGCTTCCGTTCCACACGGCACTGCACCGCACCTTACAGATTGCAGACCCATTCAAGTGATGCGGGGTGCACATGGCCGGTGCCCGCAAATAGCGGACCCACTGTTTACGGGCTGCAATATGGGCAGGGCTGGGCAACGGCCATGTGCATGAGCCCTAACTTCCTAAATACTTACAGTATTTCTTGATCCTTTGATACCACACCTAATACCTGTAGTGCTAATCATGGTCCTTACTTCCTTATCTTTTTAGTGTTTAGTTCTGGGTATTCCATTAAATTGGACCTGTTACCACAAAGTGCAATGCAATCTGTAGGCAGAATGTTATAGAGCAGGAGGAGCTGAGCAGATGAATATATAGTTTTGTGGGAAAAGGTTCAGTATAACTTATTCATTTAAACCTCTGTTCTTTCTATACTTAAGACTGCCCCATGCTATTGCTGTCTACACACAGAGAAAGCTATCAGTCACTGAAAACACCTCCCCTGTGTGCAACTGAAGTCAAAAATAGCACAGATATAAATACATAAATTACAGTAAATTACAATTACAGATATATCAATCTGATCAGCACCTTCTGCTCTATGGCCCCTTTCCCACGGGCCAGTTTTCCGCGTGGGTGCAATGCGTGAGGTGAACGCATTGCACCTGCTCTGAATCCGGACCCATTCACTTGAATGGAGCTGTGCACATGAGCGGTGATTTTCACGCATCACTTGTGCGTTGCGTGAAAATCGCAGCAAGCTCTATATTGTGCGTTTTTCACGCAATGCAGGCCCCATAGAAGTGAATGGGGCTGAATGAAAATCGCAAGCATCCGCAAGCAAGTGCGGATGCGGTGCGATTTTCACGCATGGTTGCTAGGTGACGATCGAGATGGGGACCCGATCTTTATTATTTTCCCTTATAACATGGTTATCTCTTATAACATGGTTATAAGGGAAAATAATAGCATTCTTAATATAGAATGCTAAGTAAATTAGGGATGGAGGGGTTAAAAAATAGAAATATTAAACTCACCTCATCCACTGGTTCACGCAGCCCGGCTTGTCTTCTTTCTTCTTCTTTGAGGACCTGGGAGAAAAGGACCTTTGGTGACGTCACTGCGCTCATCACATGGTTTAGCACATGGTCCATCACCATGGTGATGGACCATGTGATGAGCGCAGTGACGTCACCAAAGGTCCTTTTCTCCCAGGTCCTCAAAGAAGAAGAAAGAAGACAATCCAGGCTACGCAAACAAGTGGATGAGGTGAGTTTAATTTTATTTATATATTTTTTAACCCCTCCATCCCTAATTTACTTAGCATTCTGCATTAAGAATGCTATTATTTTTCCTTATAACTATGTTATAAGGGAAAATAATAAAATTTACACAACACCGATCCCAAACCCGAACTTCTGTGAAGAAGTCCGGGTTCGGGTTTGAGTACCAAACATGCAAAATGCATTAAAACGCTTTGCACTCGCGCTGAAAAATCACGCATCCTATCCGGCCCTCACACGCGACGCCCGTGTGAAAGAGGCTTATAACGTTCTGCCTGCATTTTTTGGTGACAGGTTCTATTAAAGGCTACTTTCACACCAGCGTTTTTGCTGGATCCATCATGGATCAGAAAAAAACGCTTCCGTTACTGATAATACAACCATCTGCATCAATTATGAACGGATCTGGTTGTATTATCTTTAACATAGCCAAGACGTATCCGTCATGAACACCATTGAAAGTCAATGGCGGATGGATCCGTTTTCTATTGTGTCAGAGAAAATGGATCCGTCCCCATTGACTTACATTGTGTGATCCATCTTGCGCCGCACAACATTGTGGACAGAAAAACGCTGCTTGCAGCGTTATTCTGTCCACGATGGGGACGCAACCAAATGGAACGGAATGCATTTTGGTGCACTCGTTTCATTCAGTTCAGTTTTGTCCCCATTAACAATGAATAGGGACAAAACAGAAGCGTTTTCCCCCGCTATTGAGATCCGGATCTCAATAGCGGAAAGGGAAAGTGCAAGTGTGAATGTAGCCTTAGGCTTTGATATACAGTAAATACATATATAATGACATTTCAATCAGGCTTTTTATTAGCCAGGCCTGAGTATGAATGACAGAGATGGTGCAGTTATATTGGATGCCTCAGCATGAGCAATAACTAATGAGTGTAAAAACATTTTGGTGCAGATTTACCAATGTGCCTGCACATAGAAGCTTTTTAAATAGTGGCTCAAAGCTGCCTAGCCCTGTACCAGGTCAGGTCTAGACAGCCTGTATACGTTTGCACCATTTATAGGAGGAGTAAGTCTGCCTCTTTGTGTGCTGTATGTGATTTAGGATATTCTGAAGTTAAATAAAAAAAATGAGTAATTAAAATAAATGATTGAAATGTTAGGATACATCCATAAATACATTAGCAGCGAAATGTACTGTTCTTGAGTTAACAGTGACATTCTAGTTAGTACATTGATGGACATGGATGCTAGATTCCAGAGGTTTTCCAGCATATTTCTGTCTGGCTCGGTTGAGTAAAGCGTGTCATTATTTGCAAACAGCAATTTCACTTCTTATCTGACACAACAGTATGATAATGCTCCTCCTGAGTGACAGGAGGAACATATACTCAGTTGAGTCACATTATGAACAATTCCTATTTCAACTTCGGCAGCGCGTAGCTCATGAAGAAAGTCACTTGTAATGAGCTGGCTTGGTGGGTATATAAGGGGTGTGTGATAGGATGTCAGCACGCACATCCCTTATGACTGTCATGGGTAAAAGGGTCATTTATCAGAGTTGCAAACAGGGATGATTATTGGCTTTCGGTGCAAGGGCAGAAGTATTTCAGAAACTGTTTGTGAACTGTTCACATTCTGCTGTGGTGACAGTGCATTGTGAGTGGACAAATGGCACCATTGTGAATAAGTGACATGGAAACTGCAAAATACCATGTGCAACTGATGCGAGAGGTGAATGTCGGCTGCAAAGGTGCTCAAGGGCTCACTGCCAAAATTAACCACGGGCTACCAGACGTGTCTAAAACAACTGTTCAGTGGACTCTACTGCGTATGGGGCTCCGAAGCAGACGGGTGGTCACTACACATCTGCTAGAAATGTCTGATATTAGTTGGAAGAGCATGAACTGGCCCCCTAATATCCCAGATTTAAACCCAATTGAGCATCTGTGGAACCACCTTGATTGTTGTGTTTACTCTATGCACTACAGTCACCTGTGAGAATCTGTAATTTGAAGGTAGAAAAAGAATCCAGCATGTTGTAAAAATCAATCCTTTATTGTAATAAATCGCATTAAAAAACACACATCCCCACTGTCACCTGACATGTTTAGTTTTAATTAGAGATGATGTAACAGGGTTCCGAAGGTGCACTCGGTCCCCCATTGCTCGCAGAACTGTTGCTTAGCTTTGGGAATGAGGATCTGTGTTTGACCTCATTCCCAGGGCGGCTTTACTGCTGGGTGGCTCCCTACTCCTAAGTCTGCCTTGAGCGCCGAGCTGATCACTCGGTGCTCAACGGGTTGGTCTGTCGGTCATGTGACGCTGGCCACGTCA
Source organism: Bufo bufo (assembly GCF_905171765.1). NCBI lineage: Eukaryota > Metazoa > Chordata > Amphibia > Anura > Bufonidae > Bufo > Bufo bufo. The sequence continues at coordinate 234,572,824 of NC_053394.1, forward strand.
CATGACCCTCACTCCCCACTATAAATACAGGCAGCCTGCTAGCCACAGGTTGCCTGTTAATTTCTAGGTTCCTGGCTATTTGTTGGACTACTGAATACTCACCTGATTCCGTTCCCTGACGATCCTTTTGCCTGATCCTCCTGTACTGCGCATCTGTCCTGGTATTGTGACCTCGGCTCCCACCTGACTACTCTCTTAGGACTCCTCTTGTACTTCTCTACTCTCCTGGTATTTGACCCCGGCTTCTCCTGACCATTCTTTGCTTAACCCTTTGTACTGCGTAGCTCTCTTGGTTCTGACCCGGTCCGTTCATGTTCCGTATTTTGTCTTGTCTGTCTTCCCTGCACGTATCCTAAGTTAGGGACTGTCGTCCAGTTGTCCCCTGTCATCAGGACTCATGAGGCAAGTAGGCAGGGCCAGGGGTGAGGGTGGAGCGCAGTGGTCACTATCCTTCCCCCTGTGTGTGTGTGGACGTGACCGTTACAGATGAGCAAAGTTTTGAAAAATTTGATTAGGTAAATTTGCCGAATTTCGACAAGAAATTCATTTTGTTCTAAATTAATTAGTTTAAAAAAATCAAGATAAATCAGGTATACCCAGGCCACTCTGCCTAATATTCATCCCACTTGGTGGTCCAATCTCAGTGTGAATACTGCCTAATACTGCCTAATCTGCCTAATCATATTCATCCCACTTGGTGGTCCAATCTCAGTGTGAATACTGCCTAATACTGCCTAATCTGCCTAATCATATTCATCCCACTTGGTGGCCAAATATCAGTGTGAAGGCTTGGAAGTTAAACTGCAAGGAGAGTGCAGGGAGACTGCAGGAAGATTGCAGGGGAAGTGTATCGCCGTGTGCATTACGTTCTAGTGCACCCATATTCATACGTTATCCATTCTGTAGGTACTGTGCTGTCAGTATTACAGGTGTAATTTATCGCCATCTACATCATTGTGCAGTGCACCAAGATTCATAGCTAATCCCTTCTGTTAAACAAAAAGAAAAGCATACAGCACCCTTCAGTAAAGCAAAAAACCTGTGTGCGCCCCTACGGGAGCTGTGTCTGAATGGCTCCTTAGTGGAACATAATAAAAAAATGTCAGCGCCAATAAAGTAGTGGAGTAAAAATTTTTCTTTTAATGCATGTTGTGGCTGTCCAAACACATGCTTTTTAATCCCTTCCGTTAGCTGTAAATTTACAGTGCTACAGTATTACAGGTCAGTGTTACCGTCAGGTCTAATTTATTGCTGTGCATTTAACTGAACAGTGCCTCAAGAATCAAATAGTGGCCCCATGACAGAGTGAGGAGTGTGGCAGCAGCAGCACTGACAGTAAAAGAGACAATAGGGGCCCCATGACACAGTGGGGATGTGGACCAACAGCAGTGGCAGGAACAGGGACAATATTTGCATCTCTTCTGTGTTCTGGACCCACTTCTGGTTTTGGCTTACAAATACAAAATGCTGACCATATTTGCTCAATTTGCATCCGTTTCTGCCACTCATGTCTTAAATATTTTTTTTTTAACAAGGAATAAAAGTCCTGCATGCAAGACTCCCACTGCCTTCCTCTGCTTGTGCAGGTGGTCTAACATATGGAGCGTGGAATTCAGGTGGAATAGGTGGAAATGTCGCATATCAGGAGTTGGGGGAAGAGCATTTTGCCTTTGCAGCTCAAGGAGGGCATGTTTTGCATGGTAAGAGTGGCTGAAGTGCATGCACAGTTTTCTGGCCATTTTTAACAGCTCTTGCAGTTCAGTGGAAGACTTGAGGAACCAGATGACAATGAGATTGAAGACATGTGCCATGCAGGGTGCATGGGTCAGCCCTCCCTGACGTAGCGCAATCAAAATGTTATATCCAGTTATTAGTAACCGTAGTTCCTATCTCCAGTTGGCAAGGGCACAGCCAGTGTTCGATTTCTTTATTGATAACACCAAGCAGTTCCTCCCCGGTGTGGCTCCGTTAGCCTAGGCTGATGAGGTGCAGAACCACGCAGAAAAGTCTAGCTTTGCATACGTGATATACTGAAGGACCACTGTGAACTGTGCCTACAGTGGAGGGTGAGGACAAGGTGGAGGATGAGGTAGAGGAGGACATTGGTGCAGAAATCCCACGATTACAAAGCAGAGGCAGCATTGCAATAATCGGGCCAAGTCGCTGGTGTGCCTGACCCAGCCACAGCCCACTTGACACAGCCCACTTGACATTTACCAAGTGGGCTGTGAGCAATAGATATCGTCCGTGACCATAGTTACAACTCCATGCATCAGCGCTCGCGTGAACTCTACCAGACACTAAGAGGCCTAAGGACTGGCCCACCTTCTGCTCAACGTATGTGTAGAGCTTTTTTGGTAAAGTAATATCGGCTTGGGACTCCACCTTGGGTGGGCACAAGCTATCAGTTCTCTAAAATGTGCAGAGTCAACTACATGGAAAGGGAAGGACTGTAGTACAAGCAACTTGGCCAGGTGCACGTTCTGCGCTCCAAATCTGTGCTGGCCTGTAAATGCTGACTGTCCCCACAAAACTCATCCTCGCTGAAAAGCGGAGAAAGGCCGGCGGCTATTGTTACTTGGCTAGCAGAAGGAGCAGCAAAGGCAAGAGGCATGTTCAGGTAAGGTGAGGGCACAGAGGCAATTCCTGGGCCATGACAACTAGGCATGGTGTCAGAGGAACCCACCGATTCCTGGCTGTGTGTATCTGTTGCCACTTGAGATGATGTTAAAGATCGAGTCAACCATACAGCTGGATTGTTAGTCATAACATGACCCCTGGATGACAGTGGCAGCTCACCTATTGCTGCAGCTGCTGCCATCCCCTTCTTCTGCTGCTACTTGTGCTGGCTACAGCAACATTTTTGCCACTGCCCATTTCTTTGGAGGGCCCAGGCACCTGTCTGTTGGCCATAGTGTACAGTAACTGTTTCATTAATGTAACAGATTAACTTTGAATGTTGCTGCAGCTGAACAAGATGCATGCGGCTATATATATTAGACCATCATTTAATACTGAGGCACAGTAATTCTATTTGTAAAATAACGGATTAACTATGAATGTGGCAGCAGTTGAACAAGATGCACATGGCGATATATTATACCGCCCTTTAATACCGAGGCACAGTAAGTCTATATGTAAAATGAAGGCTTAACTATGAATGTTGCAGCTGTTGAACAAGATGCACGTGGTGATTACACTCAATCTGCAGTCTTCCTGCTGTTTCCCTACACTGTACCTACAGTCTCACAAAACTCTCCCTATGATCTCCCTACACTTTCCCTGCAACCTCCGTATCCAACATTATTTTTTAAACATTTTTCAGCAACACTGTCCCTAGTACATTAACCTGTTGCCACGTCTCTCCCTATGCTCAGCTCACAGTGAAATGGCGGAGACCGCGCGGGATAAGGGTTTTATAGGGCTGTGACATCACAGGGCGATAGCTAACAGTGGTTTGGCTAGCTGCACAGCTTAAAGGGGTTGTCCGGGTTCAGAGCTGAACCCCGACATACCTCCATTTTCACCCAGGCAGCCCCCCTGAATTGAGCATCAGGGCAGTTCATGCTCCGATGCTCTCCTTTGTCCTGCCCTAAATCGGGCAGGGCAAAGGCTTTTTCAGGAGTTCCGGTGATGAACCGGGCTCTCCATGGGGCTGCCAGGAAGCCCGGTGACATCACCGGCACTGATGGGCGGGCTTTAGCGCTGCCATATCCAGTAAAACGGCTACTGGCTCCGATGCTTACATCAGGGGGGCTGCCTGGGTGAAAATATGGGTATGTCCGGGTTCAGCTCTGAACCCGGATAACCCCTTTAATGGGTGATCTCGCATTCCCGATTGTTTGTTACTGCAAAGCTCAAGGAAATTCGGATTTGTGGCAAATCAAATTTTTCCTAAACTTGGGATTAAATTCCACTTCGAATTCCACTTCAGATGCTTTGATTTTCTCAACACTAGTCTTAATCATAGAATAAATATACATACACATACCCTGCTTATATATATACACATATATATATATATATATATATATATATATATATATACAGACCAAAAGTTTGGACACACCTTCTCATTCAAAGAGTTTTCTTTATTTTCATGACTATGAAAATTGTAGATTCATACTGAAGGCATCAAAACTATGAATTAACACATGTTGAATTATATACATAACAAACAAGTGTGAAACAACAGAAATATGTCATATTCTAGGTTCTTCAAAGTAGCCACCTTTTGCTTTGATTACTGCTTTGCACACTCTTGGCATTCTCTTGATGAGCTTCAAGAGGTAGTCCCCTGAAATGGTTTTCACTTCACAGGTGTGCCCTGTCAGGTTTAATAAATGGGATTTCTTGCCTTATAAATGGGGTTGGGACCATCAGTGACGTTGAGGAGAAGTCAGGTGGATACACAGCTGATAGTCCTACTGAATAGACGGTTAGAATTTGTATTATGGCAAGAAAAAAGCAGCTAAGTAAAGAAAAACGAGTGGCCATCATTACTTTAAGAAATGAAGGTCAGTCAGTCAGCCGAAAAATTGGGAAAACTTTGAAAGTAAGGGCTATTTGACCATGAAGGAGAGTGATGGGGTGCATGCGCCAGATGACCTGGCCTCCACAGTCACCGGACCTGAACCCAATCGAGATGGTTTGGGGTGAGCTGGACCGCAGAGTGAAGGCAAAAGGGCCAACAAGTGCTAAGCATCTCTGGGAACTCCTTCAAGACTGTTGGAAGACCATTTCAGGGGACTACCTCTTGATACTCATCAAAAGAATGCCAAGAGTGTGCAAAGCAATAATCAAAGCAAAAGGTGGCTATTTTGAAGAACCTAGAATATGACATATTTTCAGTTGTTTCACACTTGTTTGTTATGTATATAATTCCACATGTGTTAATTCATAGTTTTGATGCCTTCATAGTCATGAAAATAAAGAAAACTCTTTGAATGAGAAGGTGTGTCCAAACTTTTGGTCTGTACTGTGTATATATATATATATATACACTGCTCAAAAAAATAAAGGGAACACTTAAACAACACAATGTAACTCCAAGTCAATCACACTTCTGTGAAATCAAACTGTCCACTTAAGAAGCAACACTGAGTGACAATCAATTTCACATGCTGTTGTGCAAATGGGATAGACAACAGGTGGAAATTATAGGCAATTAGCAAGACACCCCCAATAAAGGAGTGGTTCTGCAGGTGGTGACTACAGACCACTTCTCAGTTCCTATGCTTCCTGGCTGATGTTTTGGTCACTTTTGAATGCTGGCGGTGCTTTCACTCTAGTGGTAGCATGAGACGGAGTCTACAACCCACACAAGTGGCTCAGGTAGTGCAGTTTATCCAGGATGGCACATCAATGCGAGCTGTGGCAAGAAGGTTTGCTGTGTCTGTCAGCGTAGTGTAAAGAGCATGGAGGCGCTACCAGGAGACAGGCCAGTACATCAGGAGACGTGGAGGAGGCCGTAGGAGGGCAACAACCCAGCAGCAGGACAGCTACCTCTGCCTTTGTGCAAGGAGGAACAGGAGGAGCACTGCCAGAGCCCTGCAAAATGACCTCCAGCAGGCCACAAATGTGCATGTGTCTGCTCAAACGGTCAGAAACAGACTCCATAAGGGTGATATGAGGGCCCGACGTCCACAGGTGGGGGTTGTGCTTACAGCCCAACACCGTGCAGGACGTTTGGCATTTGCCAGAGAACACCAAGATTGGCAAATTCGCCACTGGCGCCCTGTGCTCTTCACAGATGAAAGCAGGTTCACACTGACCACATGTGACAGACATGACAAGACATGAGTCTGGAGACGCCGTGGAGAACGTTTTTCTGCCTGCAACATCCTCCAGCATGACCGGTTTGGCATTGGGTCAGTAATGGTGTGGGGTGGCATTTCTTTTGAGGGCCGCACAGCCCTCCATGTGCTCGCCAGAGGTAGCCTGACTGCCATTAGGTACTGAGATGAGATCCTCAGACCCCTTGTGAGACCATATGCTGGTGCGGTTGGCCCTGGGTTCCTCCTAATGCAAGACAATGCTAGACCTCATGTGGCTGGAGTGTGTCAGCAGTTCCTGCAAGACGAAGGCATTGATGCTATGGACTGGCCCGCCCATTCCCCAGACCTGAATCCAATTGAGCACATCTGGGACATCATCTCTCGCTCTATCCACCAACGTCACATTGCACCACAGACTGTCCAGGAGTTGGCAGATGCTTTAGTCCAGGTCTGGGAGGAGATCCCTCAGGAGACCGTCCGCCAACTCATCAGGAGCATGCACAGGCGTTGTAGGGAGGTCATACAGGCACGTGGAGGCCACACACACTACTGAGCCTCATTTTGACTTGTTTTAAGGACATTACATCAAAGTTGGATCAGCCTGTAGTGTGTTTTTCCACTTTAATTTTGAGTGTGACTCCAAATCCAGACCTCCATGGGTTGAAAAATTTGATTTCCATTTTTTAATTTTTGTGTGATTTTGTTGTCAGGACATTCAACTATGTAAAGAACAAAGTATTTCAGAAGAATATTTAATTAATTCAGATCTAGGATGTGTTATTTTTGTGTTTCCTTTATTTTTTTGAGCAGTGTATATACTGTATATACACTCACCTAAAGAATTATTAGGAACACCATACTAATACGGTGTTGGACCCCCTTTTGCCTTCAGAACTGCCTTAATTCTACATGGCATTGATTCAACAAGGTGCTGATAGCATTCTTTAGAAATATTGGCCCATATTGATAGGATAGCATCTTGCAGTTGGTGGAGATTTGAGGGATGCACATCCAGGGCACAAAGCTCCCGTTCCACCACATCCCAAAGATGCTCTATTGGGTTGAGATCTGATGACTGTGGGGGCCATTTTAGTACAGTGAACTCATTGTCATGTTCAAGAAACCAATTTGAAATGATTCGAGCTTTGTGACATGGTGCATTATCCTGCTGGAAGTAGCCATCAGAGGATGGATACATGTTCTCATTCTGTTTACGCCAAATTCGGACTCTACCATTTGAATGTCTCAACAGAAATCGAGACTCATCAGACCAGGCAACATTTTTCCAGTCTTCAACAGTCCAATTTTGGTGAGCTTGTGCAAATTGTAGCCTCTTTTTCCTATTTGTAGTGGAGATGAGTGGTACCCGGTGGGGTCTTCTGCTGTTGTAGCCCATCCGCCTCAAGGTTGTGCATGTTGTGGCTTCACAAATGCTTTGCTGCATACCTCGGTTGTAACGAGTGGTTATTTCAGTCAACGTTGCTCTTCTATCAGCTTGAATCAGTTGGCCCATTCTCCTCTGACCTCTAGCATCCACAAGGCATTTTGCCCACAGGACTGCCGCATACTGGATGTTTTTCCCTTTTCACATTATTCTTTGTAAACCCTAGAAATGGTTGTGCGTGAAAATCCCAGTAACTGAGCAGATTGTGAAATACTCAGACCGGCCCGTCTGGCACCAACAACCATGCCACGCACAAAATTGCTTAAATCACCTTTCTTTCCCATTCTGACATTCAGTTTGGAGTTCAGGAGATTGTCTTGACCAGGACCACACCCCTAAATGCATTGAAGCAACTGTCATGTGATTGGTTGACCTGATAATTGCATTAATGAGAAATAGAACAGGTGTTCCTAATAATTCTTTAGGTGAGTGTATATACAGTCATGGCCGTAAATGTTGGCACCCCTGAAATTTTTCAAGAAAATGAAGTATATTTCACAGAAAAGTATTGCAGTAACACATGTTTTGCTATGCACATGTTTATTCTCTTTGTGTGTATTGGAACAAAACCAAAAAAGGAAGGAAAAAAGCAAATTGGACATAATGTCGCACCAAACTCCAAAAATGGGCTGGACAAAATTATTGGCATCCTTAACTTAATATTTGGTTGCACACCCTTTCGGAAAAATAACTGAAATCAGTCGCTTCCTATAACCATCAATAAGCTTCTGACACCTCTCACCGGAATTTTGGACCACTCTTTCTTAGCAAACTGCTCTCTCTTATTGAAAGGGGGCCTTTCACCAACAGCAATTTTAAGATCTCTCCACAGGTGTTCAATTGGATTTAGATCTGGACTCATTGCTGGCCACTTCAGAACTCTCCAGCGCTTTGTTGCCATCCATTTCTGGGTGCTTTTTGACATATGTTTGGGGTCATTGTTCTGCTGGAAGACCCAAGATCTCGGACGCAAACCCAGCTTTCTGACACTGGGCTCTACAGTGCGACCCAAAATCCGTTGGTAATCCTCAGATTTCATGATGCCTTGCACACATTCAAGGCACCCAGTGCCAGAAGCAGCAAAACAACCCCAAAACATCAATGAACCTCCACCATATTTCACTGTAGGTACTGTGTTCTTTTCTTACCGTTTTCAGTAAACAGTAGAATGATGTGCTTTACCAAAAAGCTCTATCTTGGTCTCATCTGTCCACAAGACATTTTCCCAGAAGGATTTTGGCTTACTCAAGTTCATTTTTGCAAAATGTAGTCTTGCTTTTTATGTCTCTGTGTCAGCAGTGGGGTCCTCCTGGGTCTCCTGCCATAGCGTTTCATTTCATTTAAATGTCGACGAATAGTTCGCGCTGACACTGATACTCCCTAAGCCTGCAGGACAGCTTGAATATCTTTGGAACTTGTTTGGGGCTTATTATTCACCATGCAGACTATCCTACGTTGACACCTTTCATAAATTTTTCTCTTCCGTCCACGCCCAGGGAGATTAGCTACAGTGCCATGGGTTGCAAACTTCTTGATAATGTTGCTCAAAGGACAAAGGCAAATCTAGATCTCTGGAGATGGACTTGTAACCTTGAGATTGTTGATATTTTTCCACAATTTTGGTTCTCAAGTCCTCAGACAGTTCTCTTCTCCTCTTTCTGTTGTCCATGCTTAGTGTGGCGCACACAGACATACAATGCAAAGACTAAGGGTACTTTCACACTAGCGTTTTTCTTTTCAGGCACTGAGTTCCGTCAAAAGGGCTCAATGCCGGAAAAGAACTGATCAGGTATATCCCCATGCATTCTGAATGAAGAGTAATCCGTTCAGGATGCATAAGGATGTCTTCCGTTCAGTCATTTTGACTGATCAGGCAAAAGAGAAAACCGCAGCATGCTACGGTTTTATCTCTGGCAAAAAAAAATGAAGACTTGCCTGAATGCCGGATGCAGCATTTTTTCCCATAGGAATGTATTAGTGCCGGATCCGGTATTCAAAATACCGGAAGCGCAGACCGAAAAAAAGGTGAAAAAAATAAATGCCGGATCCGTTTTGCCGGATGACACCAGCATTTTTTTGACTGATCAGGCATTTTTAAGACTGATCAGGATCCTTGCCGGATCACTCTGCGCAAGTGTGAAAGTAGCCTAAGTGAACTTCTCTCCTTTTTATCTGCTTTCATGTGTGATTTCTATACTGCCCACACCTGTTACTTGCCCCAGATGAGTTTAAAGGAGCATCACATGCTTGAAACATTTTTGGAGTTTGGTGTGACAATATGTCCAATTTGCTTTTTTTCCTCCCTTTTTTGGTTTTGTTCCAATACACACAAAGGGAATAAACATGTATATAGCAAAACATGCGTTACTTCATGTGTATAGCAAAACATACTTCAAAAAGCACCCAGAAATGGATGGCAACAAAGCGCTGGAGAGTTCTGAAGTGGCCAGCAATGAGTCCAGATCTAAATCCCATTGAACACCTGTGGAGAGATCTTAAAATTGCTGTTGGTGAAAGGCGCCCTTCCAATAAGAGAGACCTGGAGCCGTTTGCTAAGGAAGAGTGGTCCAAAATTCCGGTGAGAGGTGTCAGAAGCTTATTGATGGTTATAGGAAGCGACTGATTTCAGTTATTTTTTCCAAAGGGTGTGCAACCAAATATTAAGTTAAGGGAGCCAATAATTTTGTCCAGCCCATCTTTGGAGTTTGGTGCGACATTATATTCAATTTGCTTCCCTCCCTTTTTTGGTTTTTTGGTTTTGTTCCAATACACACAAAGAGAATAAACATGTGCATAGCAAAACATGTGTTACTGCAATACTTTTCTGTGAGAAATACTTCATTTTCTTGAACAATTTCAGGGGTGCCAACATTTACGGCCATGACTGTGTATGTATATATATATATATATATACACATACAATACAGACCAAAAGTTTGGACACACCTTCTCATTCAAAGAGTTTTCTTTATTTTCATGACTATGAAGGCATCAAAACTATGAATTAACACATGTGGAATTATATACATAACAAACAAGTGTGAAACAACTGAAAATATGTCATATTCTAGGTTCTTCAAAGTAGCCACCTTTTGCTTTGATTACTGCTTTGCACACTCTTGGCATTCTCTTGATGAGCTTCAAGAGGTAGTTCCCTGAAATGGTCTTCCAACAGTCTTGAAGGAGTTCCCAGAGATGCTTAGCACTTGTTGGCCCTTTTGCCTTCACTCTGCGGTCCAGCTCATCCCAAACCATCTCGATAGGGGTTCAGGTCCGGTGACTGTGGAGGCCAGGTCATCTGGCGCAGCACCCCATGACTCTCCTTCATGGTCAAATAGCCCTTACTTTTAAAGTTTTCCCAATTTTTCGGCTGACTGACTGACCTTCATTTCTTAAAGTAATGATGGCCACTCATTTTTCTTTACTTAGCTGCTTTTTTCTTGCCATAATACAAATTCTAACAGTCTATTCAGTAGGACTATCAGCTGTGTATCCACCTGACTTCTCCTCAACGCCACTGATGGTCCCAACCCCATTTATAAGGCAAGAAATCCCACTTATTAAACCTGACAGGGCACACCTGTGAAGTGAAAACCATTTCAGGGGACTACCTCTTGAAGCTCATCAAGAGAATGCCAAGAGTGTGCAAAGCAGTAATCAAAGCAAAAGGTGGCTACTTTGAAGAACCTAGAATATGACATATTTTCAGTTGATTCACACTTGTTTGTTATGTATATAACACATGTGTTAATTCATAGTTTTGATGCCTTCAGTGTGAATCTACAATTTTCATAGTCATGAAAATAAAGAAAACTCTTTGAATGAGAAGGTGTGTCCCAACCTTTGGTCTGTACTGTATATATATATATATATATATATATATATAATCTAGGCAACTCCATACACGGCATCGCAATATAAACATATTAAAAATGACCAGAGGCAGGAAAATAGTAAAAGCTTTGTTAGTATAAACTAATAAAATGTCATCATGTCTCTGCGGTAATTCAGACCTGCAGAAAAATAAGTATTTACGGTTAACATCCAAAATGCCTCCCGCTCCAATAGGTGCTGCTTTAGATCCCCTCCTAGGTTTCCCGCATGACATTCACAAAAATGTCTGGATGCTAATAGTGGTGATATCATTAATGTGCTCCAGCACATGTACTTTAAGTCTCCTTAAAGAGCTACCTATATATATTTGATCACATAATGTACAGTTAATCATATATATTACTACATCTGTATTACAGTTTATATAATTTTTTATTGGATAGGTAACAGTATGGGCAGAATAAGAGAAATTCTTGGTGGGTTCAGCAAAAAGACACATTCTCCATTTTTAAAAACCAGTGCAGTGTAACCAGGTCTTATTGGCACACACTGTTCTGGGTACACTAGGTGCAGCTGCTTGCCCAATAGTGGGTTCACACTTTGGTGGGCTGGCTCACCCAATATATAAGCAAGGTGTGTGTATGTTTATTTATTCTATGATTAAGACCACTTGTCGGTCAAAACATGTCAGATGACAGAGGGGATGTGCGTTTTTTAATGCAATTTGTAACAGTAAAGGATTAATTTTTATTTGTAACACGCAAATGTGGAATGTGTAGGTTTGCCAGTACTTTTGTCCGTATAGTGTACTTTTATTAGTTTATCGATATTATTAACAAAGGGGCAAACATTTCTCTACCAATGTATCATCTGTTCTATAGCCACGTACAATGTGAAAGTGGGCTTGGATAACAATAATACTCCCACAACACATTTTACTGTTTCCAGTTTACATTGGTTACAGGAACATTATAAGCATATGTACATATTAGCAATATCTTAACAATCCTCCAACACTCAGCAGATGGCTCAGCTAGGGAGGATGGTTTTCCTCATCAGTGAACCCTCTTGGACCCTGAAACGAAGACCTTCTGCTATCATTATTATATATGTAACAATGAAAAAAAATATGAATTTGGTAAATTGCAAACTGTTACATGGAATATAACAAGGTATGAAAGAAATCACTTATCACTTACCGAGGTGCAGAAACTTGGGATGGTTAATATGTTGAGGTGATGTTGCCTGTGCTAATGACAGCACAAAAAGCAGGAGAAAGAGATCCTTTAAAATCATTTCCAGGTTCCTGAACTGCTGTACTGAGGGTAGTGTTGGTATTTATACAGCAGGGGCAGTGTCATTGGAAGCTTTACACAGGGGACACAACACTAACTTTTGCTGTTACGAGGGTCCTGATGCACGTACAACAATGTACCCTGATCAAAACACATGGGCCTGGATGGTTCTGCGTGTGCCTAGCATTCTACTTAGAAACTGACCGCTAGGACTAATATCAGCAGTTTTATACTGGCAGGCAGAAAACAAGCTCAGTTTGGACTATGAGGAGTGTGAGTGCAGAAAAATAACTCAACTGGCTGTTAATTATTTTAATATGTACAGTAGATCTATGTTCTAAATGTAATATATTGTATTGTCTTGTACAATTCAGTTTAGGGTATTTGCATGTAGGAGGAGGCAACCCTCAAAGGCAAAGGGACAATGAGAACTAAATATTACTACATTATATATGATATGGACAATTTCAGACATCTGTAATACAGTTGCATATTACAGTCTATATTATAGCTATAGATATAGCCGTAAATCTGCCGAATTATTGAGACATCTTGTTATCTTAGATCAGTCTTACATAATGTTGGAGCATTATGTTCAGTGTTTGAAACAGTCTGCTGAGCATGTGCCCCAGATGTATGCAGCTCTATGTCCATACTGTGCATATGTCTATTACCGACTTCCATTTGCATACAGTAGAACTGTAACTTGGAATCAAATTAACTTAAAATACAGTTAAGGTAAAGCTATTGTAACATAAAACACCAAGCATACACAAAACATCCGCATCTATATTTTGATAGTTTATACATCTGGAGAATATTCCTGATTATTCATCGTGGTTTCATACACTTGGGTGAACTTAAGAAGCTCTATTTTATGGCTTCATAAAAGTCCCAAATTTTTTCTGATCTTACACAGCTCTCGCCACTTTAAAAAAGTGTGTGGGAGATTGGATGTCGTAATGACACACCGTGCCTGTGCCATCCGGGTGGGCTCAGGTGCTGCATCGCTTACCTAGCTTCTGCTCGGTCTCCAGAATCCAGTGAACCACTCTGTAGGCTGCATCCTGGCTGCAAGGCCTCTTTCTATGTGTGTTTTTAAGAGATTTTTCTCTGCAGTACTGCAAGTGTTAATTCCCCTTTCTGATCCTGTGCTCAGCCAATGATTAATGCCAGCTTGACTAATGAACTAAATGGCTCTCCTATATATACTGGGCAGTTTGTTCCACCTCTTGTCTAAGCAATCCAATAGATTCCTTTTGCTTTCAACTTGCTTGCTAGACCCTGCAACAGAGCTATAATCGATTTGTCTGTCTGTGTGACAACTTCTATCTGTTTCCTGGATCCTGACTCTCTGCCACCTGACCTGACCCATGGCTGATCACCGTATTGACCCTGTGCTGCTTGCACTGACCCTTGGACTGTTTCACTGGTTCACACAAACTTTGCCCTTCCTGACCTTGGCCTGGTATTGATTACAAGTAGAGAACCAAAAATATTTTCCCAAAAGGAATAATGCATTAAACGACGCGTATATAAATCAACTATACCTATATATATGTAAAGAAATATATCAACACCATATGTGTATCAAAAAAACATTTTATTAGTATATCATTTCATAATATCTATTCACATGATTGTCAATACACAACAATTTAAAATCAGAAATAAAACATAAGTGACTGGTGGTGCATAACCGTTAGCGGGATAATATAGTGCTAGTCAAATTTATCACGGTCAGTAGATAAGCTGCTCAATGCAAAATTGAATGGCTAAGGCCTCTTTCACACTTGCGTTGTCCGGATCCGGCGTGTACTCCACTTGCCGGAATTACACGCCGGATCCGGAAAAACGCAAGTGTACTGAAAGCATTTGAAGACGGAACCGTCTTCCAAATGCGTTCAGTGTTACTATGGCACCCAGGACGCTATTAAAGTCCTGGTTGCCATAGTAGGAGCGGGGAGCGGGGGAGCAGTATACTTACAGTCCGTGCGGCTCCCGGGGCGCTCCAGAATGACGGCAGAGCGCCCCATGCGCATGGATGACGTGATCCATGCGATCACGTGATCCATGCGCTTGGGACGCCCTGATGTCACTCTGGAGCGCCCGGGGAGCCGCACGGGCGGTAAGTACACTGCTCCCCCACTCCCCGCTACACTTTACCATGGCTGCCAGGACTTTAGCGTCCCGGCAGCCATGGTAACCATTCAGAAAAAGCTAAATGTCGGGTCCGGCAATGCGCCGAAACGACGTTTAGCTTAAGGCCGGATCCGGATCAATGCCTTTCAATGGGCATTAATTCCGGATCCGGCCTTGCGGCAAGTCTTCAGGATTTTTGGCCGGAGCAAAAAGCGCAGCATGCTGCGGTATTTTCTCCGGCCAGAAAACGTTCCGTTCCGGAACTGAAGACATCCTGATGCATCCTGAACGGATTTCTCTCCATTCAGAATGCATTAGGATAATCCTGATCAGGATTCTTCCGGCATAGAGCCCCGACGACGGAACTCTATGCCGGAAGACAAGAACGCAAGTGTGAAAGAGCCCTAACTCAAAAATGCTGTGTGATTTTAATATCTACAGCCAAATTTAGTGACTGATAGAAGACCAGGCTGAATACATGAGTAATAAGAAGATAAATCACAACAGTGAACAAATAATAAATGCCAAAGCTGAGTACATAGATGACATATAATTAAATCCCACCAGAGGCTATATATACTAGTCAAAGAGGATTCACCAAACTGAATGCATAAATGGTATGTGAAGGAATCACAGCAATAAGCAGATTAAGTTCCTAAATAGCATATAAGTCATAATCGTGAACGATGTATACTGACCCGAGAAGAGACTCCCACCACAGAGATTCACCACCAGTCCACACCCCAATTGATTACAAGTAGGCCTGTTCCCTCGGTGCCAGGCACTGGTGTCTCTGGGGAATGTGGCGTAAAAACTGGAGTAACTCTAGACAAAAGTGTTCTATTAAAAGATATGAAACAGCTTACATTATTTGTTAAATTTAGCACAAATTATTGCAGTGTGGGATAAATGGAGTTCCTTTTTAATGTAAACTGCTGTTTAATGCAACATTTTTAATAAATAAAATACATTTAAGTTTGTCGGTGTGACATGAAAAAATGTGGAAAGGTTTAACAGGTCTGAATATTTTTTCAAGGCACTGTATGATGGCAGGTTGGATAGCTGCTAATCTGCACTTGGCCGAGTGGTTTGTCTGATAGGTGATTGTGTCTGTTGTCCCTCACCTTGCTGTAATTGCTGTATTTTGCTGATCTCTCTGCAGGTTGGTCTCTCAAGGCTTTACTTGAGGATGTATTTAACTGATGTTCTGGCAGGAGAGTGATCATTTGGATCCTGGCCATGGATATGGTTCACAGGAGTGGGTGTCCTATGAGCCGCTTCCGTACTGTAATGTAAACTGCTGTTTAGATGCATAACCATTAAAGGGGTATTCTAGTAGTTTTTATGTTATCCTTTATCCACAGGATAGTGGTGATTAGTTTGGTGTGAGTACTACGACTAGGTCCCCAACTGATCACGAGAACATACCCTACAGGACCCCCAAAATGAACAGATCAGCAGGTGGAGCATACTGCTGCTCCAATCATCTCTACAAGACCTTTCAGTAGGTCCCATAAAGATGAATAAAGCAACAGTGTGCATGCTCGATCTGCTGGTCCGTTAATTTTGTAGGCCCTGTGTGGTATGGAGCCCCATCCTCATGATCAGTGATGTACCCTTTTAAAAATGAAATTGGTCAACTTGAAAACAGAGCTAATCTGTATATTGCAGTGGTTTATGCGAAAATGCACCCGTAGCATATTAATTCAGCCTTGGAGTTTAAGGAAATTAAACGCAGAGTAAAAATACCACAGTCCATTTACTATCCTACTTTGTCTTGTGACAATTTGTAATTAAAGCAAATTGAGGCTTTAATAATGGTCACCCACTAGAGGGCACCCCGGGTCAACATAAAAGAGAATTTGTTTATAAGAACTCAAGACTTCAGAAGTATAGAACGCGACCGATAAGGAGAATGGAGAGTAGAAAATAATAAATAAAATCTAAATATTCCTTAAAAGGTCCAATGAATCTGGCATTTTGCTGTATGCTGTGCTATTTTGTCCTTTTATTTTATTGCAACAGAGGCCCCTAATAGAGCTTCCAATGCAGATATACACTGTAAATGAAGCACAACACATAGCAAGCAAGATATAAATGTTATGTGATCAATAACTTTAAAGGCAATGTACACCTTCAGAGGCAATTTTTTTTAAATGACTGACCTATAATTAGTGTTTATAAGGTCAGAGAGCAGAGATAAGGAGTCCGTCTGCTCCTGGTCTGGTGGAAAAGACAGAAAATCCAAAGGCTGCTCAAAATGAGTACAAGGCAATAATAAAAAAAAATTGCCCCCAAAGGTGTACATAGCCTTTAACTATTGTTTCATCTCATGTGAAAATAACATTTCGGAGGATGCTCTTTAACGTTTCTGACTGTTGTAGTGATATCATAGCTAAAAGTTACACAGCAGATCATAGTGCTCAGTGATATTGATAACATAAGGCTCCAGGGACACATGTCCAAATCTCCTCAATAAATTATACATTAAATTATATCTCCATCCACCCCCTCCCATAGTACCCCTATTAACCCCTTACTAATATAGAGTAACTTGTCTTGTTTATGATTAGTGCAAATGTATGTATTATGTATGTATACCTCTTCTCATATGTACAGCGCTATGGAATGAATGGCGCTTTAATAATAAATAATAATAATAGAGGAAAATAGTGTTGTAAACAATGTACAAAATGTAATGGTGTATGGCTGAATGACTGATGACTGAATCTGAATTGCGTGTCTTGGTAACCGTTCCTTTGGCTCATGCAAACAGGTTTCCAGGCTCTGCCATTTCGGCAGTTCACTTCTCTCACTTTGTGATCTTATTTTTTTGCTGGTGATTTAGTGGTATGCAATGGGCTAGAGCAGCTCCTTACATTCTTTGAGTGTACGTGGGGTGTCCATGACCGTCCAGAGGGAGCCACCTTTGGGGTTGGATGTCTGTCATCTATGTTTGTCTTCCTATTGCAGAGAGCCCCTGCGGGTGCTGGTGTAGAAGATGGGAGTGGTAGTGTTGTAGTGTTGTTTAGTGTTGAGCCATATTCGATTTTGCGATATTTCGCGAATATTCACTTGAATATTCGTCGAAATCGAATATTCGTCATTTTTGTATTTATCGTGATTAATATGCGATTTAACATTTCGGAGGATGCTCTTTAACGTTTCTGACTGTTGTAGTGATATCATAGCTAAAAGTTACACAGCAGATCATAGTGCTCAGTGATATTGACAACATAAGGCTCCAGGGACACATGTCCAAATCTCCTCAATAAATTATACATTAAATTATATCTCCATCCACCCCCTCCCATAGTACCCCTATTAACCCCTTACTAATATAGAGTTTATAGAGTAACTCGTCTTGTTTATGATTAGTGCAATTGTCTGTATTATGTATGTATACCTCTTCTCATATGTACAGCGCTATGGAATGAATGGCGCTTTAATAATAAATAATAATAATAGAGGAAAATAGTGTTGTAAACAATGTACAAAATGTAATGGTGTATGGCTGAATGACTGATGACTGAATCTGAATTGCGTGTCTTGGTAACCGTTCCTTCAGCTCATGCAAACAGGTTTCCAGGCTCTACCATTTCTGCAGTTCACTTCTCTCACTTTGTGATCTTATTTTTTTGCTGGTGATTTAGTGGTATGCAATGGGCTAGAGCAGCTCCTTACATTCTTTGAGTGTACGTGGGGTGTCCATGACCGTCCAGAGGGAGCCACCTTTGGGGTTGGATGTCTGTCATCTATGTTTGTCTTCCTATTGCAGAGAGCGCCTGCGGGTGCTGGTGTAGAAGATGGGAGTGGTAGTGTTGTAGTGTTGTTTAGTGTTGAGCCATATTCGATTTCGCGATATTTCGCGAATATTCGCTTGAATATTCGTTTGAATATTCGTCGAAATCGAATATTCGTCATTTTTGTATTCATCGTGATTAATATGCGATTTAATCATTTGCATATTGCGATCTTAAAGCTTAGAATTAGAAGTTATAAATTATAACTTCTAATTGCCTTATAACTTAATAATAAGGCAACTTTCCTATTCTTCAATCTTGGAGATCTAGATTTAACACAAATATAGCGCTATATTCTATGTCTTTATATTAATAAAAGAATCAAGATAGCGAAGTATTCTTTATTCTACATCAACGAAGATAGCGAAGTATTCTACATCAACGAAGATAGCGAAGTATTCTACATCAACGAAGATAGCGAAGTATTCTACATCAACGAAGATAGCAAAGTATTCTACAATGTAGAATACTTCGCTATCTCCGTTGATGTAGAATACTTCGCTATCTTCGTTGATGTAGAATACTTCGCTATCTTCGTTGATGTAGAATACTTCGCTATCTTCGTTGATGTAGAATACTTCGCTATCTTCGTTGATGTAGAATACTTCGATATCTTCGTTGATGTAGAATACTTCGCTATCTTCGTTGATGTAGAATCTACATCAACGAAGATAGCGAAGTATTCTACATCTTCCTCAATTTAAGTTATTATCGCATTACACGATAATGACAACTACGTCATTATCGAGTAAGGCGATTTATCTCCCCATGTTTAATGCTCCACAAAAGTAACTTAGCATAAGGCCTCATGCACACGACCGTTGTGTGCATCCGTGGCCGTTGTGCCGTTTTCCGTTTTTTTTTCGCGAACCCATTGACTTTCAATGGGTCCGTGGAAAAATCGGAAAATGCACTGTTTTGCAGCCGCATCCGTGATCCGTGTTTCCTGTCCGTCAAAAAAATATGACCTGTCCTATTTTTTTGACGGACAACGGTTCACGGACCCATTCAAGTCAATGGGTCCGTGAAAGAACACGGATGCACACAAGATTGGCATCCGCGTCCGTGATCCGTGGCCGTAGGTTACTTTTTATACAGACGGATCCGAAGATCCGTCTGCATAAAAGCTTTTTCAGAGATGAGTTTTCACTTCGTGAAAACTCAAATCCGACAGTATATTCTAACACAGAGGCGTTCCCATAGTGATGGGGACGCTTCTAGTTAGAATATACTAAGAACTGTGTACATGACTGCCCCCTGCTGCCTGGCAGCACCCGATCTCTTACAGGGGGCTGTGATCCGCACAATTAACCCCTCAGGTGCTGCACCTGAAGGGGTTAATTGTGCATATCATAGCCCCCTATAAGAGATCAGGGGCTGCCAGGCAGCAGGGGGCAGACCCCCCTCCCTCTCCAGTTTGAATATCATTGGTGGCCAGTGTGCGGCCCCCCCGCCCCCCCCCCCCTTTTGTAATATCATTGGTGGCCAGTGTGCGGCCTCCCCCCCCGGCCCCCCCTCTATTGTATTAATATCATTGGTGGCCAGCGTGCAGCCTCCCCTCCACCGCCCCCCCCTCCGTCGGCCCCCTTCCCCCCCTCTATTGTAATTTCATTGGTGGCCAGTGTGCGGCCTCCCCTCTCCCGCCTTCCCTGCCCGATCATTGGTGGCAGCAGAGATTCTGATCGGAGTCCCAGTTTAATCGCTCTGGGGCTCCGATCGGTAACCATGGCAATCAGGACGCTACTGCAGGCCTGGTTGCCATGGTTACTTAGCAATATTACAATATTTGAAGCATCATACTTACCTGCTGGCTGCTGCGATGTGTGTCCGGCCGGGAGCTCCTCCTACTGGTAAGTGACAGATCTGTGCGGCGCATTGATCTGTCACTTACCAGTAGGAGGAGCTCCCGGCCGGAGACAGACATCGCAGCAGCCAGCAGGTAAGTATGATGCTTCTAATATTGTAATATTGCTAAGTAACCATGGCAACCAGGCCGGCAGTAGCGTCCTGGTTGCCATGGCTACCGATCGGAGCCCCAGAGCGATTAAACTGGGACTCCGATCAGAATCTCCGCTGCCACCAATGATCGGGCAGGGGGGGGGGGGGGAGAGGGGAGGCCGCACACTGGCCACCAATGAAATTACAATAGAGGGGGGGAGGGGGGCCGACGGAGGGGGGGGGCGGGGGAGGAGAGGCCGCACACTGGCCACCAATGTTATTACAATAGAGGGGGGCCGACGGAGGGGGGGGGCGGGGGAGGGGAGGCCGCACACTGGCCACCAATGATATTCAAACTGGGGAGGGTGGGGGGTCTGCCCCCTGATCTCTTACAGGGGGCTATGATACGCACAATTAACCCCTTCAGGTGCGGCACCTGAAGGGTTAATTGTGCTGATCACAGCCCCCTGTAAGAGATCGGGTGCTGCCAGGCAGCAGAGGGCAGTCATGTACACAGTTTGTAGTATATTCTAACTAGAAGCGTCCCCATCACTATGGGAACGCCTCTGTGTTAGAATATACTGTCGGATATGAGGTTCACGATGTAACTCATATCCGACAGTATATTCTAACATAGAGGCGTTCCCATGGTGATGGGGACGCTTCAAGTTAAAATATACCATCGGATTGGAGAAAACTCCGATCCTATGGTATATTAACTCCTGACTTTACATTGAAAGTCAATGGGGGACGGATCCGTTTGAAATTGCACCATATTGTGTCAACGTCAAACGGATCCGTCCCCATTGACTTGCATTGTAATTCAGGACGGATCCGTTTGGCTCCGCACGGCCAGGCGGACACCAAAACGACTGTTTTTTCATGTCCGTGGATCCTCCAAAAATCAAGGAAGACCCACGGACGAAAAAACGGTCACGGATCACGGACCAACGGAACCCCGTTTTGCGGACCGTGAAAAAATACGGTCGTGTGCATGAGGCCTAACACCGTATTAAAGTTCCTATAGCATTAAGCGATGATGACAACTACATCATTATCGAGTAAGGCGATATATCTTCCTATGTTTAATGCTCCACAAAAGTAACTTAGCATAACACCGTATTAAAGTTACTATCGCATTACGCGATAATGACAACTACGTCATTATCGAGTAAGGCGATTTTGTTGTCCCATCTTTTAACTTACAGCTGTCCAGATTTAACCTAACCAACCAATAAAGAGAATCCTGCTCTATTTTCTTATTTGTTAATTCTAACAGTCGATTATTCAGATTAGTCATCTTTCCAATTGGTCCCCCACTATAAGTTGTAATCGCGTTCGAATGGAACATTAGAGCTATTAGTCTGATTTACTATTGGTTGGCTCAATGGAATTAAGTTTCATTCGTACGCGAATACAACTTAGAGCAATGTACCAATATGAAATTTGCCTGCCTATACAGTCTACTATGTTTGGTTTGTTATCTCGATAATACGTCATTTAAATAATCATGTGCGTCTGTACGTGTGTGCGCCTGTACGTGCGTGCCTGTCTTTGGATCGGAAAGAGAGTGGAGAGAGACCGATTCTAGAGAGATTTGGGAAATAACTTCTGAAATGGCCAAAAGCAATTTCAAACCAGAAGAGCTGGGATTTTTGATCACTGTAAGTAATTCTACCTAACAAGTATGTCACTGTTAAAGGGGCGGCCACTGTTCAAGTCACTGTTAAAGGGGAGGCCGTTGTCAAAGTCACTGTTAAAGGGGCGGCCACTGTTTAAGTCACTCTTAAAAGGGCGGCCACTGTTCAAGTCACTGTTAAAGGGGAGGCCGTTGTCAAAGTCACTGTTAAAGGGGAGGCCGTTGTTCAAGTCACTGTTAAAGGGGAGGCCGTTGCTCAAGTCACTGTTAAAGGGGAGGCCTTTGCTCAAGTCACTGTTAAAGGGGAGGCCGTTGTCAAAGTCACTGTTAAAGGGGAGGCCGTTGGTAAAGTCACTGTTAAAGGGGAGGCCGTTGGTAAAGTCACTGTTAAAGGGGAGGCCGTTGTCAAAGTCACTGTTAAAGGGGAGGCTGTTGTCAAAGTCACTGTTAAAGGGGCGGCCACTGTTCAAGTCACTCTTAAAGGGGCGGCCACTGTTGAAGTCACTGTAAAAGGGGAGGCCGTTGTTGAAGTCACTGTTAACCTCCTCCCGTCACACTAACGCCAATAGGCGTCAGTGCGGCGGCTCTCTCAGGTCTCGATGACGCCAATAGGCGTCAGTGCGGCGGCTCTCTCAGGTCTCGATGCCGCCAATAGGCGTCATCTCGTGAGACCCGAGATTTCCTGTGAACACGCGCTCACAGGATCGCGCGTTCACAGGATCGCGCAGTTCAGAAGTTCATCTACAGCCTGCCGGCAGCGATCATTGGCTGGCAGGCTGTAGATTTTTAAAAGATCCAATGAAATGGGTATGTCAGACGCTATTTTGTAAATAGCGTCTGATATACCTGCTACCTGGTCCTGTGATGGTCCCTTTTGCTTGGATCGACCACCAGAGGACACAGGCAGCTCTTTAAGTAGCACCAATCACCACACATACACTACACACATACCCCTGTCACTTATTAACCCCTTATTAACCCCTGATCACCCCATATAGACTCCCTGATCACCCCCCTGTCACCGATCACCCCCCTGTAAGGGTCCCTCATCACCGCCAGGTAGTTAGCTACTTGTTAGGTAGTTAGCGCCTAGCGCACCCAGTCACTGATTAGTCGCTGATTAGCGTCATCGCTGTCGCTAATCAGCACTAGTACTATATAGTATCTGTAAGTGATCAAGACTGATCGCAATCAGATCTATATAAGTACATTAGGGTCACCTTAGGCTCTACAAAAAATGCAGTGTTTGCCCGATCAGCCCTGATCTTGTGCGCACACTTGCGTTTAGTCCGCCCCACCACATCGACAGAATTAATTTTTTTTTGATGAAAGCGATGGGGACGCCTCACTCGCTGAATCCAGTGGTTCAGAATATGAACCTGTAGACAGCAGTGGCACTCTAACCGCTAGTGATGATGATGAGGTTGAGGTCCCTGCTACGGTCAGGCGTACCCGATCCCATGTCAGTGTTCTGCCTACCCTGCATGATGAGCCTCATTTGCAGCAGAGTGGTGCTAGCGCTGATCTTTTTTATGGTGCGGCATACACCAGCAGCGCAGCACATCCTGGACCTTCTACCAGCACTGCCGTATTCCCTGGTGAAGTGGCGAGCACCAGAAGGGCAGTTCAAGCTGGTACGGTGGCACGTGCATTAACTCCCCCGTCGCAGCCACCACGTTCACAGGCCCATAGAGCCCTTAGTATCCCAGAGGTGCTGGCAAACCCTAATTGGCAATCCCCTGCTTCCGCCGCACCTGTATTGCCCCCTTTCACCGCCCAGTCTGGAGTTCGCATGGAGACAGCTCATTTAGGATCGGCCCTTGAGTTTTTTGAGCTGTTCTTCACCACGGATCTCTATGACTTAATTGTGGCAGAAACCAACCGCTACGCCACAGACTATATAACCGCCAATCCGGAAAGCTTCTATGCCCAGCCTTACCGGTGGAAACCAGTCACAGTTTCCGAATGTAATTTTTTTTGGGGCCTTATCCTCAGCATGGGTCTAACTAAAAAAAATGTATTGCGGTCCTATTGGCCTAAAGACCCAATACATTACATGCCCATGTTCTCTGCTGCAATGTCCAGGGCACGTTTTGAGGTCATCATGCGTTTTATGCATTTCACTGACAATAAAACCTGTCATCCAAGAGGCCACCCTGCTTATGACCGGCTCCACAAAATTCGGCCCCTCATAGACCATTTGTCATCCAGATTTGCAGATACGTATACCCCCAATCATAACATCTGCATAGACGAGTCCCTAGTACATTTTACCGGGTGCCTTGGCATCAAACAGTACATCTCCAGCAAGCGCGCCCGGTATGGGGTCAAACTGTATAAGCTCTGTGAAAGGGCCACAGGCTATACATATCGTTTTAGGGTCTATGAGGGAAAAGACTCAAAACTGAAGCCGGTCGGATGTCCTGACTACCTGGGGAGCAGTGGCAAGATTGTCTGGGACTTGGTGTCACCCTTACTCCACAAGGGGTACCATTTATACATGGACAATTTTTACACAAGTGTGGCCTTCTTTCAGCACTTACATCTAGTCAGAATTCAATGCTGTGGCACCACACGACCTAGTCGCCGGGGCTTCCCCCAACGGCTCGTTAATACCTGACTTGCACGGGGGGAGAGGGCTGCCTTGTGGGACCAAGAACTGCTCGCGGTGAAGTGGAGGGACAAGAGGGACGTTTACCTTCTGTCCACCATTCACGCAGACACGACTGTCCAAATTGAAAGGGCAACTGGAGTCATTGTGAAACCCCTCTCTGTCCACGACTATAACCTTCACATGGGAGGGGTGGAATTCAATGACCAGATGTTGGCTCCCTATTTAGTGTCCTGCCACACCAGACGCTGGTATAAGAAGGTGTCTGTTTATTTAATTCAATTGGCTGCCTATAATAGTTTTTTTCTTTACAGTAAGGCTGGGAGAACAGGATCCTTACAAAAATTCCAGGAAGAGATCATTTCAGAACTCCTGTATCCAGGAGGGTCCGTGCCCCAAGTCCCTGATGTAGTGAGCCTGCTACATGCCAGACACTTCCCGAGTGTCTATCCTGGTACCCCAACTCAGCGTTCCCCAAGAAAAAGATGTTGTGTCTGTAGCAGGGTTGGAATAAGGCGTGACACCACCTTTTTTTGTCCTGACTGTCCTGACCAGCCTGCCCTATGCATAGGGGAGTGTTTCCGCAAGTACCACACACAGGTACACTATTAGTGTAGGGATTGCGTGACACAGGACAGGCACACAGAGCTGCCACAAACCTCTCCTTTCAACTGGGACAAAGTGCATAATGTACTTTGCCACATCTCTGGGTGATTTGCGCTTTGCACATTGTCCCATGGGGAAGGAGAGGTTTATCCTCTAAAGGTAAAAAAACTAAAACAAAGTTAATGTTCTGTTTCAAAAGTTCAATAAAGTTTATAAAAGTTAATGTTCTGTTTCAAATTTTATATAAAGTTAATGTTAATAAATTTATTGCGTTGCAGCCTGTTTTTTTTTTTTTTTACCTTCTAGGTGGACCAAGCGATCAACCAGCTGCAGCACTGATGTGCATTCTGACAGAAGCATTGCGCTGCTGTCAGATTACACAAAAGTCGGTGTATGCGGCGCTGCAAGACGAGATTTCTCCTCTGCAGTAAAAAAGATACGTTTGCCGAGGCTTATGAGCTGAGGGGCGGTGTTCATATGCTTTGGCAAACACTTTGTATAAAAAATAAATAAATGATGGCAATGATTTATTCATCCACATCAATTGATGTGAATGGAGAAATCGGGTTTGCCAGGGCATACGAGCTGAGTGGGTTTGGATGTTGGGCAGAGCTCCTATGTCCTGGCAGACGCCTTTTCCATCTTTTTTTTTTCCACATTTTTTGGCAGAGATTTTTTCATTCACATTGATCGATGCGAATGAAAAAAATCTGTGCCGTTTACTTTTTCTTTCAATGTGTTTTGGGGTGTATTTTTACATATACCCATGCTGGGTGAGAGAAATATCTCTGTAAATTGACAACTTTGTATAAAAAAAATGGGAAAAGTTGTCATTTACATAGATATTTCTCACACACAGTATGGGTATATGTAAAAATACACCCCAAAACACATTGCCCTACTTCTTCTGAGTACGGCGATACCACATGTGTGACACTTTTTTGCAGCCTAGGTGTGCAAAGGGGCCCAAATTCCAATGAGTACCTTTAAGATTTCACAGGGCATTTTTTACGCATTTGGATTCCAAACTACTTCTCACGCTTTAGGGCCCCTAAAATGCCAGGGCAGTAACAAGTGACCCCATTTTGGAAAGAAGACACCCCAAGGTATTTCATGAGGGGCATGGCGAGTTAATGTAAAAAAAAATATTTTGTCACAAGTTAGTGGAATATGAGACTTTGTAAGAAAAAAAATATATAATAATCATTTTCCGCTAACTCGTGCCCAAAAAAAAAATCTTCTATGAACTCGCCATGCCCCTCACGGAATACCTTGGGGTGTCTTCTTTCCAAAATGGGGTCACTTGTGGGGTATTTATACTGCCCTGGCATTTTAGGGGCCTTAAAGCGTGAGAAGTAGATTATTTTTTTTTTTGCCAGAAGTTAGCAGAAATGGAAACTTTATTTCTTTATATTTTTTCTCAGAAAGTGTCATTTTCCGTTAACTTGTGGAAAAAAATTAAATCATACATAAACTCACCATGCCCCTCCGCGAATACTTTGGGGTGTCTTATTTCTAAAATGGGGTCATTTGGGGGGTATTTATACTATCCTGGCATTCTAGCACCTCAAGAAACATGACAGGTGCTCAGAAAGTCAGAGCTGCTTCAAAATGCAGAAATTCACATTTTTGTACCATAGTTTGTAAACGCTATAACTTTTGCGCAAACCAATAAATATACACTTATTGTTTTTTTTTTTATCATCAAAGACATAAATTATGACACAAACTTGTATAGAAATGTAATTATATTTGAACAATTTAACCAGAGAAAGTTAAAAATACACTTTTTTTTTTAAAATTGCGGTCTATTTTGATTAATATCAGAAAAACGAAAAATGTCAGCAGCAATCAAATTCACCAAAAGAAAGATGTATTTGTGAGAAGAAAAGGAGGGAAAATTCATTTGGGCGCCAAGTTGCATGACCGAGCAATAAACCGTTAAAGTTGTGAAGTGCCGATTTGTATAAAAGGGCCTGGTCACTAGGGGGTATAAACCTGTGGTCCTAAAGTGGTTAAAGGGGCGGCCACTGTTCAAATCACTGTTAAAGGGGCAGCCACTGTTCAAGTCACTGTTAAAGGGGAGGCCGTTATCAAAGTCACTGTTAAAGGGGAGGCCGCTGTCAAAGTCGCTGTTAAAGGGGAGGCCGTTGTTAAAGTCACTGTTAAAGGGGTGGCCACTGTTCAAGTCACTCTTAAAGGGGCGGCCACTGTTCAAGTCACTGGTAAAGGGGAGGTCGTTGTCAAAGTCACTGTTAAAGGGGCGGCCACTGTCAAAGTCACTGTTAAAGGGGAGGCCGTTGTCAAAGTCACTCTTAAAGGGGCGGCCACTGTTCAAGTCACTGTTAAAGGGGAGGCCCTTGTCAAAGTCACTGTTAAAGGGGCGGCCACTGTTCAAGTCACTCTTAAAGGGGCGGCCACTGTTCAAGTCACTCTTAAAGGGGAGGCCGTTGTCAAAGTCACTGTTAAAGGGGAGACCCTTGTCAAAGTCATTGTTAAAGGGGAAGCCGTTGTCAAAGTCACTGTTAAAAGGGCGGCCACTGTTCAAGTCACTCTTAAAGGGGCGGCCACTGTTCAAGTCACTGTTAAAGGGGAGGCCGTTGTCAAAGTCACTGTTAAAGGGGCGGCCACTGTTCAAGTCACTGTTAAAGGGGCGGCCACTGTCAAAGTCACTGTTAAATGGGAGGCCATTGTTGAAAGTCACTGTTAAAGTGGGGGTATCTGTGAAAGTCACTGTTAAAGTGGCGTCCACTGTGGAGTTTAGTTCTTATATTTGCCTTGAATATAAATGTTTTTATTTTTATTTTAATTTCATATAGTTTCATAGGAAACTATATAAATTATCTACTCTTTTACCGTTTTGATATAAAATCAAATTGTACGTTTACATGGCATTCCAGAAAATATTGTATCTGACAGGGGTGTGCAGTTTGTGTCCAAGTTTTGGAGGGCCTTCTGTCTGAGATGTCAGATTTCTCTGTCCTTTTCATCTGCTTATCACCCTGAAAGTAATGGACAGACTGAGCGCCTCAATCCAGTGGCGTAGCGTGGTTTGCCAGCGCCCGGGGCAAGCCAAGTATCCCTAACCAGTGGACACTCCTCTTTTTACCAACCTGCAATCCTATGCAACACCGCAGATAACACACTGATAATGCTCTGAGTACAGATAATGAAGTAGATGTCATCTGAATTGTCCCTCTCTTCTTTAAGCAAGACACAACAGCAGCCCTGTAAGAGGAAGTAGGCAGAACAAGCTTTGAGACCCCCGCTCAGAACATCCTGATGCTGGCTAGACTCAGCATGTTAAAAAAAAGAGAATTGTGCATACCATGGCTTATACCTGTTATGAGTTCTGGGGTCGCTCACCCCTACAATCCACACAGTGAAAATTGTCAGAATTATTGTTGTGAGAGGCCCTAGAATTCAAAACAGACATAGTGTGACCTGGGGCCAGCTGTGGCGGTGTGGACCTATAGAGGCCCTCAGTGGCTTAAAGGGAAGGGCTGATTCTAGCCTTTCTGCTGTTCCTGCTGTGGAAAATTCTCAGTCCAACAACTCTCCCAGCCATAGCGTTAAAGAAATATTTGGATTGACATTACATACAACTTTACAAAACATGCAGGATAATACAGCACATACCTCTTACTTTCAGTGACGTCTCCTCTGATGTAGATCTTTTCTTTCCTCATCTTCTCCTTTCAAAGATCAGACCTCCATGATTATTTCTTCCAGTCATATCTCGTTTCTGCAGAGCTTAACACACAGACATCTTAGTTTCCTCACTTTTCTATAATCATCCCCCTTTTTGTGCCCCA
The DNA here is from genome assembly GCF_905171765.1 of Bufo bufo. NCBI lineage: Eukaryota > Metazoa > Chordata > Amphibia > Anura > Bufonidae > Bufo > Bufo bufo. The sequence goes on from NC_053394.1 coordinate 234,601,728, forward strand.
ACATTGTCATGCTGCTACCCCCAATACTGTGCCCACTGTGCTCCCTAATACTATACTGCAGACAACAGTACCATGCAGATAATCCCCCCAATAGTAATAGTGCTTCCATACTGTCCTCAATAGTAATAGTGCCCCTACAGTACCCCCAATAGCAACCTCATTAGCAATGCCCTCCATATTATGCTCAATAATAATGCTCCCACAGCACCCCTAATATAAGACCCCTCGATAAGGCCCCTTTAGAGCCCACAGAAGTAATAAGGCTGATCTATAAGGCTCCCCTATAGTGCCCCCAGTAGTTATAATGCCCCCTGTAGTAGCCACAGTATTTCTAAACTCCCAATGCAGTGCCCCCTGTATTATAACGCCCCCTCACCCCATAGTGTCTATATGTATATTGCCCTCTGTATTTATAATATATATAATGGCCCCTCTGTATTATTAGTATATATAGCTCCCCCTCTGTCTTATTAGTACATAATGACCCCCTGTTTATTAATATATAAAATTCCCCTTCCGGAGTAAATAAAATGCTCTCCCCCATTCCCGTTGTGCCCCTAATACTGCATGCATTAGCATATACATTTAAAAAAAATAATAATACTCACCTGTAATCCTCTCTTTGTCGTTGCCTATGGCTTGAGTTCCAGCATCCTGGTGTAGGCAGTCACACTGTGCCCTCCTGCGCCACGTCATCACGTCATCTCGCAAGACAGGGCACAGGAGGTCATGTGAGGTACCCCCTCCATATAATCTTACACAGCCCCCCCTCCATACAATCCTACATTTACTCCCTCCATACAATGCACAGCCCCCCCTCCATACAATCCTACACTGCCTCCCTCCATACAATCCTACACTGCCTCCCACCATACAATGCACAGCCCCCCTCCATACAATCCTACACTGCCTCCCTCCATACAATCCTACACTGCCTCCCTCCATACAATCCTACACTGCCTCCCTCCATACAATCCTACACTGCCTCCCTCCATACAATCCTACAATGCCTCCCTCCTTACAATCTTAGACACCTCCATCAAATCTTGCACAAAACCCCCCTTAATTCACAGCCTCCCTGTCCTCAGCACATCCACAGTATTCACATGTACCTCCTCCTCAGAGTCTCCTGTACTGACAGATGCTGTTTCTATCTCCCTCCCTACACTGACACTTCTGAGCAGCCATCCGTGACCCGACCTCCTTCTCTGTGCCGCACGCCAGCTTCTGACCCACGTGACCTAGGAAATGGAATGTCACGTGATATTGTAAGTTGCAGGTCCCTACCGTGCATGTGATTTAACCTTTACCCTGCCTGTGCCGCTCAACAGCTCCTCACTCTGCTCTGCAGCGCTGTGTGTTGGGAAAAAGAAAACCACAGCGATTTAGGATTTTCTTGTGCCAGCGGCCAGCACCCCCCTGCAGTGTGGCGCCCGGGGAAACGGCCCCCCCGGCCCCACCCACGCTACGCCACTGCCTTAATCAGTTGGTGGAACAATTTCTCAGGGCATATGTTGCAGATGATCAACAATTGTGGGTGAAATACCTTACGTTAGGCGAGTTTGCTCTGAATAACCATGTTAATTCCTCTGCTGCGGTCTCTCCTTTTTTTTGTAACTATGGCTTTCATCCTCATTTTCTTTCTGGGTCATCCGTCTACTCGTGTAATCCCGAGGCGGATAAGATCTCCTCAAAACTGTGCACAGTATGGGTTCAGGTTCAATCGAACCTAGAAAAAGCTCAAAATACTTAAAGAGTCAAGGCCAATAGGAGATGTTCCACGGGGGTGAACTTTTAGGTGGGGGATAAGGTGTGATTGTCCTCTAAAAATCTTTCACTCAAAGTTGCTTCAAAAAAGTTTGCTCCTCGCTTTATAGGGCCGTATGAAATCGTAGAGGTGATTAATCCTGTATCATTTAGGTTAGAATTGCCCAACTCGTTCCACATTCACAAAGTATTTCACAAGTCCCTACGAAAAAAATACATGGAACCTGTTGTACAGTCACAAGCCGCGCCTCTGCCTGTTCTGGTTAAGAATTCTGTGGAGTATGTGGTATCTAAAATTGTGCATGTCAGGAGAGTGCGTAATTCCTTGCAGTATCTGGTGCACTGGAAGGGCTATGGACCCAAGGAAAGGTCTTGGGTACCAGCTAGGGAGGTTCATGCCCCTAGACTGGTTAAGAAATTTCATGAGGATCATCCCGAGAAACCATCACCTGAGTCCTTGGGTCCGGTGGCCCCGTGTAAAAGGGGGGGGTACTGTCACGGCGCGGTCTAGGAGGCGGGCACGTCCGGAGCACGCGCGCATCATCAGCGCATCCGGTGTCGCCCACGCTCCAGATAATACTATGCGCGCCTCCCGCGTGTCTATGCGCATTCATGCGAATGGTTTTAGGGCTGAGCGCAGAGCTGATCGCTTGGCTGTGTAGTCTGTGTGGAGTCATGTGACGCTGGCCACGTCACATGACCCCTCTGGCTCCCTATTTAAACAGGCAATCTGCTGGCCAGAGATTGCCTGTTATTCAGGTTCCACCTGTGTCTCCTTGGATTCCTGGTGTACTTACCTCCTGTTTATCTGACGTCTCCCTGTCTGTTCCTGTTGTGCTGTACTGCTTTCCTGGTTCCTGATCCCGGCCTGCTCCAGACGATCCCTGGTTACTCCTTTGGTACTTCTAGCTGCTCCTGGTTAACGACCTTGGCTTTCTCCTGACCATTCTCTGCTTGTTCCTTTGTACTGCGTTGCCTTCCCAGTTCATATTCGTTCTGTTTGTTGTCTGTTTGTCCTCCCTGCACTTACACCAAGTTAGGGACTGCCGTCTAGTTGTCCCTTGTCGATAGGACTTGTGAGGCAAGTAGGCAGGGTCAGGGGCAAGGGTGGAGCGCAGTGGTCACTCCCTCCCCCCTGTCTGTGTGTGTGTGTATATGTGTTCATGACCGTTACAACCGGGATTAGACATTTACCAATACTAGGCTGCACAGCCTAGTATCAGAGAACATGGTGCACGCTGCTCTCAGAGCACTCCATGTTCTCCTCAGCAGCACAGGGGAGAAGGAGTCTCTCCTTCCCCCCCTGTGCCACTGCTGCCAATAAGATGAGAGACAGGAGTAGGAGGGGAGGGGCTGTGGCCACTGCGCCACCAATAACGATATCTCACCCATTATTACAAATATAGGCGGCGGGTGCCGGCGGCAGAATCACATAGCCAGCACCCTGCCTCTATGACAGGGTTCTACGATCCGCGACAGTTAACCCCTCAGGTGCGGCGCCTCCTGTATTTGTATTAAAAGGTTACTTATCTTCATTGGTGGCGCAGTGCGCCCCCTCCTGCAAACCCAGTGTTAAAGACATTGGTGGCGCAGTGTGCTCCCCCCCAACCCCACCAGTATTATAATCATTGGTGGCAGTGGCCACAGGGTCCCCTCCCCTCCTCCTCATTGGTGGTGCAATGGCAGCTTCTGATCGGAGCCCCAGCAGTGTAATCCTGGGACTCTGACCGGTTACCATGGCTGCCAGGACACTACTGAAGCCCAGGCTGCCATGGTAAGCTCCCTGCTACTGTGTGCACAAAGCACAGGGCAGCAGGGAGAGTGTGAAGTCCTATTAACTCTAATAGAGCTCTATTAGAGGGAATAGGACAAGGGATTAAAAAATTCCAGGGGACTAATAGTTATTAAATAAAAAGTAAAAAAAAAAGTAAAAAAAACCCAACACCAAAATAAGAAGTTTAAATCACCCCTTTCCCAATTTTACATATAAAATATATGAACAATAAATAAATAAACATATTACATATCGCCACACCCGAAAAAAGTGCGAACGATTAAAATATCAAAAAATATCTCCTATGCAGTGAATGGCGTAGCAGAAAAATAAATAAAAACCGCGCAATTCGCCAATTTTTAGTCACCTTGTCCCCCCAAAAAATAGAACTGTAGATTATGGGCGGTCGTTCCATAAAATGCGGAATGCATGCGGCTTTCTTGGTGTTTTATTTTTTTTTACGTGGTATCGAGTATCGCAATACTTTTTTATGGTATCAAAATCGAATCAAAATTTTGGTATCGTGACAACCCTATTTCATACTGCCTTCTACTTCTTGTACTGTGGGCTTCATTTATGATCAGAAATGCGCCTATATTAGGCATATTTCTGGCGCAGATTGCATTGCAAAGGTTATTTGCGCCACAATCTGTGACTTTTCCCCTCTCACGTCAGGTCTAAAAAAGTGGGCGTGTTGTAGGCGCTGAAAGAAACAGGCCGGCAGGCCCTTCTCATTCATCATTTTCTTTGCCTGTTTTAGACATAGAAAATGGTCTAAATGTAAGACAGCAAGGAAGCTGGCTTACATTTAGAGCTGGCGCTGGATATGCTGAAGTTATGTACAGGCCGGCACCTCTACATAACTTCAGCGGATCCACCGCCAGTGCAAGGGGCTTATTAAGACAGGCGTCTAAAACGCCAGTCTTTACAAATGCCCCTATGTATGACACACAGCTATTATTTATTTTAAAGCACCATTAATTCCACATAATATAAAAAATACAAATATGATAAACATGAAAATATTAACAAACTGGTACAGAGGGGAAGAGGACCCTGACCACTAAAGCTTGCAATCTACAAGGGAAGGGAAATGACACAGTAGGTAAGGGTAAAAGCTGCTCATTTGGTTGCATGGAGGCAGCATGCTTATTGCAAGTGGTAGGCTTTTTCTGAATAGGCAGGATTTCTAGTTGCTTTTGAAGGTTTGGATGTTGGGGGAGTGTCTGATGTACTGTGGTATCGAGTTCCATAGCATGGAGGATGCACGTGAGAAATTTTGTAGACGACTGTGTGATAAACAGATGAGAGGAGAACAGAGAGGGAGGTTCTGTGAGCAGGGGTGGACTGGCCATAGACCCTACACCATGACCATATGGCCACCCCTGCCTTAACCACTGCCGCTCGCTAGGTACATACTACTGGGGGCAATATTAGAGGAAATCCAAGCAGTATGTAAAAGCAAAGATAGCTTGGTGTTGTGGGCTACACCTCAACTCCTAAGCCCTCTGCTCCATATCTTAATTGGAGAAGGAGGACAGAATGTAGCAGCTATTGATGGCCACCACAGAGAGACAGCTTCTGGGGAGGTATTTTATGCTGAACTGTGGTATTTGGTTCTTTGGAATGATATTCAATGCTGCACTATGGTATTTATATATACAAACTAAGAAGACAGGTTGGCATTAGTAGGAGGTGCTTGAACCCACATGCAGTTGTGCATATATACAGGGGAGCAAATCCTTCACTTGTGGCCCGTTGCTAATGGCAATCCCCAGCAAAATGCATACGGTGGAGGATGCCCGCGGCGAACCACAAGTACCACAATAGACATCCTACACAAGGTAACAAGTGCGGATGTCATAATTAATATAACAAAACAATAACAAACACAGGTGCACTCTGTAGTCTCACTAAACATTCAAACTGATTTTAAAATTGAGAGATTAGTCAACATGTTCTACGGTGTAGAACATGTCTAAGCCCGGGCACCACGCCAAGGTTTCTCAAGTAGCCCGGGACCTAACACTCTCCTACCTGAGCCGTATGGGCGATACCAGGAGCCAGTGGGCAAATTACAGGAGCATACGGCCGACTCACAAACAGCTCACCAGTTACCTCCAGCATGTAGCCATGCTTGCAATGGGAGGAGGGAGGAGTCTGCGAGTCCCACTCAAGACTGGCTGATATGTCCCAGGCCTCACAGGTGCACCTAAATGTGGCCTGTAGATGGAAAACAGGCACATTTAAATTGGAGTTTATACACCTCCAGGAATCTATATATACAAACTAAGAAGACAGGTTGGCATTAGCAGGAGGTGCTCGAACCCACATGCAGTTGTGCATATATACAGGGGAGCAAATCCTGCACTTGTGGCCCGTTGCTAATGGCAATCCCCAGCAAAATCATACGGTGGAGGATGCCCGCGGCGAACCACAAGTACCACAATAGACATCCTACACAAGGTAACAAGTGCGGATGTCATAATTAATATAACAATATAACAAAACAATAACAAACACAGGTGCACTCTGTAGTCTCACTAAACCCTCAAACTGATTTTAAAATTGAGAGATTAGTCAACATGTTCTACGGTGTAGAACATGTCTAAGCCCGGGCACCACGCCAAGGTTTCATAAGTAGCCCGGGACCTAACACTCTCCTACCTGAGCCGTATGGGCGATACCAGGAGCCAGTGGGCAAATTACAGGAGCATACGGCCGACTCACAAACAGCTCACCAGTTACCTCCAGCATGTAGCCATGCTTGCAATGGGAGGAGGGAGGAGTCTGCGAGTCCCACTCAAGACTGGCTGATATGTCCCAGGCCTCACAGATGCACCTAAATGTGGCCTGTAGATGGAAAACAGGCACATTTAAATTGGAGTTTATACACCTCCAGGAATCTATATATACAAACTAAGAAGACAGGTTGGCATTAGCAGGAGGTGCTCGAACCCACATGCAGTTGTGCATATATACAGGGGAGCAAATCCTGCACTTGTGGCCCGTTGCTAATGGCAATCCCCAGCAAAATGCATACGGTGGAGGATGCCCGCTCCTGGTATCGCCCATCCGGCTCAGGTTGGAGAGTGTCAGGTCCCGGGCTACTTGAGAAACCTTGGCGTGGTGCCCGGGCTTAGACATGTTCTACACCGTAGAACATGTTGACTAATCTCTCAATTTTAAAATCAGTTTGAGGGTTTAGTGAGACTACAGAGTGCACCTGTGTTTGTTATTATTTTGTTATATTGTTATATTAATTATGACATCCGCACTTGTTACCTTGTGTAGGATGTCTATTGTGGTACTTGTGGTTCGCCGCGGGCATCCTCCACCGTAGGATTTGCTCCCCTGTATATATGCACAACTGCATGTGGGTTCGAGCACCTCCTGCTAATGCCAACCTGTCTTCTTAGTTTGTATATATAGATTCCTGGAGGTGTATAAACTCCAATTTAAATGTGCCTGTTTTCCATCTACAGGCCACATTTAGGGGCACCTGTGAGGCCTGGTACATATCAGCCAGTCTTGAGTGGGACTCGCAGACTCCTCCCTCCTCCCATTGCAAGCATGGCTACATGCTGGAGGTAACTGGTGAGCTGTTTGTGAGTTGGCCTTATGTTCCTGTAATTTGCCCACTGGCTCCTGGTATCGCTCAAATGGCTCAGGTAGGAGAGTGTTAGGTCCCGGGCTACTTGAGAAACTTTCGCGTGGTGCCCGGGCTTAGACATGTTCTACACCGTAGAACATGTTGACTAATATCTCAATTTTAAAATCAGTTTGAGGGTTTAGTGAGACTACAGAGTGCACCTGTGTTTGTTATTGTTTTGTTATATTGTTATATTAATTATGACATCCGCACTTGTTACCTTGTGTAGGATGTCTATTGTGGTACTTGTGTTTCGCCGCGGGCATCCTCCACCGTATGCATTTTGCTGGGGATTGCCATTAGCAACGGGCCACAAGTGCAGGATTTGCTCCCCTGTATATATGCACAACTGCATGTGGGTTCGAGCACCTCCTGCTAATGCCAACCTGTCTTCTTAGTTTGTATATATAGATTCCTGGAGGTGTATAAACTCCAATTTAAATGTACCTGTTTTCCATCTACAGGCCACATTTAGGTGCACCTGTGAGGCCTGGGACATATCAGCCAGTCTTGAGTGGGACTCGCAGACTCCTCCCTCCTCCCATTGCAAGCATGGCTACATGCTGGAGGTAACTGGTGAGCTGTTTGTGAGTCGGCCGTATGCTCCTGTAATTTGCCCACTGGCTCCTGGTATCGCCCATACGGCTCAGGTAGGAGAGTGTTAGGTCCCGGGCTACTTGAGAAACCTTGGCGTGGTGCCCGGGCTTAGACATGTTCTACACCGTAGAACATGTTGACTAATCTCTCAATTTTAAAATCAGTTTGAGGGTTTAGTGAGACTACAGAGTGCACCTGTGTTTGTTATTGTTTTGTTATATTGTTATATTAATTATGACATCCGCACTTGTTACCTTGTGTAGGATGTCTATTGTGGTACTTGTGGTTCGCCGCGGGCATCCTCCACCGTATGCATTTTGCTGGTGATTGCCATTAGCAATGGGCCTCAAGGGCAGGATTTGCTCCCCTGTATATATGCACAACTGCATGTGGGTTCGAGCACCTCCTGCTAATGCCAACCTGTCTTCTTAGTTTGTATATATAGATTCCTGGAGGTGTATAAACTCCAATTTAAATGTGCCTGTTTTCCATCTACAGGCCACATTTAGGTGCACCTGTGAGGCCTGGGACATATCAGCCAGTCTTGAGTGGGACTCGCAGACTCCTCCCTCCTCCCATTGCAAGCATGGCTACATGCTGGAGGTAACTGGTGAGCTGTTTGTGAGTCGGCCGTATGCTCCTGTAATTTGCCCACTGGCTCCTGGTATCGCCCATACGGCTCAGGTAGGAGAGTGTTAGGTCCCGGGCTACTTGAGAAACCTTGGCGTGGTGCCCGGGCTTAGACATGTTCTACACCGTAGAACATGTTGACTAATCTCTCAATTTTAAAATCAGTTTGAGGGTTTAGTGAGACTACAGAGTGCACCTGTGCTTGTTATTGTTTTGTTATATTGTTATATTAATTATGACATCCGCACTTGTTACCTTGTGTAGGATGTCTATTGTGGTACTTGTGGTTCGCCGCGGGCATCCTCCACCGTATGCATTTTGCTGGGGATTGCCATTAGCAACGGGCCACAAGTGCAGGATTTGCTCCCCTGTATATATGCACAACTGCATGTGGGTTCGAGCACCTCCTGCTAATGCCAACCTGTCTTCTTAGTTTGTATATATAGATTCCTGGAGGTGTATAAACTCCAATTTAAATGTGCCTGTTTTCCATCTACAGGCCACATTTAGGTGCACCTGTGAGGCCTGGGACATATCAGCCAGTCTTGAGTGGGACTCGCAGACTCCTCCCTCCTCCCATTGCAAGCATGGCTACATGCTGGTGGTAACTGGTGAGCTGTTTGTGAGTCAGCTTTATGCTCCTGTAATTTGCCCACTGGCTCCTGGTATCGCCCATACGGCTCAGGTAGGAGAGTGTTAGGTCCCGGGCTACTTGAGAAACATTGGTGTGGTGCCCGGGCTTAGACATGTTCTACACCGTAGAACATGTTGACTAATCTCTCAATTTTAAAATCAGTTTGAGGGTTTAGTGAGACTACAGAGTGCACCTGTGTTTGTTATTGTTTTGTTATATTGTTATATTAATTATGACATCCGCGCTTGTTACCTTGTGTAGGATGTCTATTGTGGTACTTGTGGTTCGCCGCGGGCATCCTCCACCGTATGCATTTTGCTGGGGATTGCCATTAGCAACGGGCCACAAGTGCAGGATTTGCTCCCCTGTATATATGCACAACTGCATGTGGGTTCGAGCACCTCCTGCTAATGCCAACCTGTCTTCTTAGTTTGTATATATAGATTCCTGGAGGTGTATAAACTCCAATTTAAATGTGCCTGTTTTCCATCTACAGGCCACATTTAGGTGCACCTGTGAGGCCTGGGACATATCAGCCAGTCTTGAGTGGGACTCGCAGACTCCTCCCTCCTCCCATTGCAAGCATGGCTACATGCTGGTGGTAACTGGTGAGCTGTTTGTGAGTCAGCTTTATGCTCCTGTAATTTGCCCACTGGCTCCTGGTATCGCCCATACGGCTCAGGTAGGAGAGTGTTAGGTCCCGGGCTACTTGAGAAACATTGGTGTGGTGCCCGGGCTTAGACATGTTCTACACCGTAGAACATGTTGACTAATCTCTCAATTTTAAAATCAGTTTGAGGGTTTAGTGAGACTACAGAGTGCACCTGTGTTTGTTATTGTTTTGTTATATTGTTATATTAATTATGACATCCGCACTTGTTACCTTGTGTAGGATGTCTATTGTGGTACTTGTGGTTCGCCGCGGGCATCCTCCACCGTATGCATTTTGCTGGGGATTGCCATTAGCAACGGGCCACAAGTGCAGGATTTGCTCCCCTGTATATATGCACAACTGCATGTGGGTTCGAGCACCTCCTGCTAATGCCAACCTGTCTTCTTAGTTTGTATATATAGATTCCTGGAGGTGTATAAACTCCAATTTAAATGTGCCTGTTTTCCATCTACAGGCCACATTTAGGTGCACCTGTGAGGCCTGGGACATATCAGCCAGTCTTGAGTGGGACTCGCAGACTCCTCCCTCCTCCCATTGCAAGCATGGCTACATGCTGGTGGTAACTGGTGAGCTGTTTGTGAGTCAGCTTTATGCTCCTGTAATTTGCCCACTGGCTCCTGGTATTGCCCATACAGCTCAGGTAGGAGAGTGTTAGGTCCCGGGCTACTTGAGAAACCTTGGCGTGGTGCCCGGGCTTAGACATGTTCTACACCGTAGAACATGTTGACTAATCTCTCAATTTTAAAATCAGTTTGAGGGTTTAGTGAGACTACAGAGTGCACCTGTGTTTGTTATTGTTTTGTTATATTGTTATATTAATTATGACATCTGCACTTGTTACCTTGTGTAGGATGTCTATTGTGGTACTTGTGGTTCGCCGCGGGCATCCTCCACCGTATGCATTTTGCTGGGGATTGCCATTAGCAACGGGCCACAAGTGCAGGATTTGCTCCCCTGTACATATGCACAACTGCATGTGGGTTTGAGCACCTCCTGCTAATGCCAACCTGTCTTCTTAGTTTGTATATATAGATTCCTGGAGGTGTATAAACTCCAATTTAAATGTGCCTGTTTTCCATCTACAGGCCACATTTAGGTGCACCTGTGAGGCCTGGGACATATCAGCCAGTCTTGAGTGGGACTCGCAGACTCCTCCCTCCTCCCATTGCAAGCATGGCTACATGCTGGAGGTAACTGGTGAGCTGTTTGTGAGTCGGCCTTATGCTCCTGTAATTTGCCCACTGGCTCCTGGTATCGCCCATACGGCTCAGGTAGGAGAGTGTTAGGTCCCGGGCTACTTGAGAAACCTTGGCGTGGTGCCCGGGCTTAGACATGTTCTACACCGTAAAACATGTTGACTAATCTCTCAATTTTAAAATCAGTTTGAGGGTTTAGTGAGACTACAGAGTGCACCTGTGTTTGTTATTGTTTTGTTATATTGCACTATGGTATTGCTGACCCTGCCAACTTGTATTGGACCCATCTACTGTACTTGTGTTACCCTGCCTTCTGTCAATTTGGACTGACCTACAACATTGGGGCCACTTTAGGTTTTTTTCAGGGCCACTGTAAGTTCACAATCCGCCCCTACCTGTGAGTATTGGAGATTACGTGGGGATGTATCTAAAAGGCTGGTCAGAGCTTTATGGAGGCGACTGATTGTGGACGGCCTGATATGTAGTTGTTAGTCTTTTAAACTGAATTTGCTAGGCAGTGGAGAACCAGTGAAGGGGTTGGCAGAGGAGAAACGAGGGGAGAATGTTGCAGTTCTCCAGGAGGGAGATTATGAGGGCATACACTAGCATTTTAGTGTATGTATTACATGTATTATATATTGTATTAGATATTAGAGTGGGTGGGGCCACAAATTGCCCATCAGATTTACTATCAATTGCTTTTCTGGTGCATTGAGTGACAGAAGATGCACCAAATTGATTAATTTGGTGCATTCATTACTGAGCATTCTTACTGAGGATTTTGAATGATTGTACAAAATCTTTATGGTAGAGAATCTTTAAGGGTACTTTCACATTAGCGGCAGGGGACTCCGGCAGGCTGTTCCGGCGGGTGAACAGCCTGTCGGATCCGTCCTGCTGCTAGTACATGTGTGCCCCGGACTGCCGCTCCGTCCCCATTGACTATAATGGGGGCAGAGTTCTGGCGGCGGCACCGTAGTGCACGGCGAGAGGCAGCTGGACTAAAAGTACTGCATGCAGTACTTTTAGTGCGGCTGCCTCTTGCCGTGTGCTGCCGTGCCGCCGCTGGAACTCTACCCCCGCCCACATTATAGTCAATGGGAACGGTGCGGCAGTCCGGGGGCACACGTGAACTAATTGCATGACGGATCCGACAGGCTGTTCACCTGCCGTAACAGATCGCCGGAGTTCCCTGCCGCTAGTGGGAAACTAGCCTAAGGTGGAGACATAAATAATGGCAACTGGCTGAGGTAAACAGCAATTTAACCTACAAAACCACTTGGACATAATCATTAGAAAACCATGCTGATTTGAGATAAATCTGCATGATAATTGTCAGCCACATTGTGGCCACACATCCCCCAGACAATAGCCATTTCCGGCTACTCTTTAAAATTTTCCATATGTATCAGACTATTTCTTCCCAGTCTGATCTTTCTGCCTCAGTATTTTACCACCTTCACATTTTCTGACCAGTACAGTAAATAACAGTTAATTTGACTGAAGGCACAAGGAGTAATTACATTGCGTGAAGGATAATTGGATAGTGGGAGAAACTGCCAAGAAATTTTGCAGCGTTTAACAGAAGCTTTAAAGGTTTCAAATGCAAATTGGATACTTAGGTAGAGGACACAAGTACCACTGCTGATACAGCAGAAGACAGTGCTGTAACATGAATTTAAAAAATGATTTAGCACTTTAAAGTATTACAATTAATAAACTTTTGAATACAGCATTTAATAGCGTTAAATTGTGCTTCATGGCCTGCGTTGCTACTTGAAGAAGCAGTGCAGAGCCCAAGTTGTCAAAGCAAGGCTAGTGCAACGTGCTGCCCCCCAGGGCCAATTGTGTCCCAGGTCTATAGGAATGCCGAGTGGTGTGGTGCGGCCTTAATAGTCTCTATGTGTCACGGTGCTCCTACCTGGATATAGCCGATCCTTAGGGTTAGGCTCCGTGTAAATAAAGGGGAATAGTTGAGGTGATGGAAAATAAATATTGAGTCCAGACCTTGATAAAGTTCAACAGCTTTATTTGGGTAAACTTGCATCCAAACAATTAACTGGCAGGCACACTTGATAACTCAGCTTTCTCTCTCTGCTGTGCTAAACTCGGCTTGGGGCTAGTTACTGGACTTTTGGTCGGTTCTAGTATCCCTGGATTGGAGTGCTTTTGGCTGTTGTCCCCCTCCTGACACTCAGTAAGTAAATTAGCAAGGAGTCAGGGGGCTCTATGAGCTACTTCCCTTTTGAGAGACTCCTGCTGCAGCCGGAGAAAACTTTCCCCTTGCTGCTACATCTTCCATGTCTTCTCAGCTCCACCATCGAGTCTAAACTGGAATAAACTAGAACTGCAACCCCTCCTTCTGGTAGGAAGCAGGACTGGCCCAGTTCTGCCCAAAAGGGGGAGAATGGAATGGTAAATTCCATTCTATCTAAGGATCTATCTGCCATATACACTGCCACCTACTGGAAAACCAGGTACATACATGAACATAACAGTTACATAGCAAGATTGTAAATGAACCATGTGAAGGACCTGGAAATAAATACACAGATGACATTTATGTTAACCATTAGAGACAGTAGCGGAGTACAGAAATGGGGATATCACTCCGGGGTATTATACTAGATGTTGAGCCCTGTCAATCAACAGGCAGGCGGCCCTTCCTCCGCCTTGGGGACAGCCCCTAACAGCCTCTAGTGAGCTAATGAGACAATTATATTTGTTACAATTGACTCCCTCATCCCTAGCGCATGCCAGGGTCTGACTGTCCGCAGGACAGTGATACAGTTGAATACTATTTTGTGCTGTACTGTGATATTTGGTTCTGCTGGGGTGGTATTTTGTACTGCAGTATTGTATTGCTGGCCTCACCTACTTCTGTTTTTCCTGCCTATTTGTGTTGTCCTGCCTTATGTCAGTTTGGACCCACCAACAATATGGGGCCACTTTTAAGTTTTTATCCAGACCCAATTTAAGTTTCCAGTGAGCCCCTGGTGCATGCCATATTTGCCCCATAATTTGTGACTTTTTGAACTTCTTGATGCGACAACTTCCAGCCACCTTCCAGTTAAAAGCTAGGCCAAGCAGTGGTCGGTGAACTCACTATTTATTTTATTTGTGTTTTTTGAGCTTCTTGCCACTTTTCTAAAGAGGTGAGAAAATAGGTGGAGCTTAGAAAGCAGGGCTGGGGCTACCCGCTGGGGCTACCCAGGTCCCCTTTGGACTAGCGTAGATTTGATTTTCTGCTGCACGGATTATCTGGTGGATGGATCATTAGCCTCCATTTCTATGATCCCAAAGCCTGATAAAGGCTGTCTTAATCTGGGTAATTTTCAGACTTACGTCTGAATCAGGCTTTGGGTATTCTAGTTGGCCAGGATAAAGCTGGCTTTGTCCCTTTTTAGATAGACCTCCAAAACATCAAATGGGTTTTCTATCTTGTTCACCAGTGCAAAGTCCATGGCATTGAGGCTATATTTAATTTACTGTATCCCCCTCATGCCTTGTGATGTTGGATTTCTAGGGGATTCCTTTTAAATTAATTGGATGTGGGCATTATACCACTATCCCTTTTCTGTGTAATGCAAATTCTCTTCCCTTCACTTTCCAATCCAAAAGGTACACAGCAAGGGTTACATTTCTTGCCCTACATTTTATTCTTACCCTGGAGCCCCAGTTTATCTTAGTCCACTCTAATCCTAACATCAGGGAGAGAGAGACTACTTGTGTAGATCGTAGATTTTGATGGCATCCTCCTTTACAAGAATTCCCCAATTATCTTATTATCAAATCTGTTAGATATACTGTCAACCTTTAGGTTTATCCCTGGTTTAGTGGTAAACCAATCCAAATCTGAGAAATTTAGTATATCCTTAGCTCCCTCAACATCAGCCTCCTTCAATCACCCAGTCACTCAATCATATTAATTACTTGGGTTTTCCCCATGAGGCTAATTATCACCACTTCTTATAAACCTCTTTTGGCTTTTAGAGGTCTGCTAGAATTATTATTTCTCCTGGCTGGATAGAGTCTGTAAACTAAAGATGATCCTGTTAACTAAACTGTAATTCCTCCCTCTCTTTTTTGTTACCTCTGTTCTTCACCCTTTAACCCCTATACAGGTATCTGGACTCCATTGCAGGGAACCACCAGGTCGCTGCCTTGTTGAATAGTCTCTGCTCAAGTGATGGCTGACCCATGGGGGTCAAGAGACACTGGTGCAGTGGACCGAGGTATAAGGGAAAACCGTAATCGGGGACAGGCCAATGTCAGGGCAGGGAAAGTTTGTGTGATTTGATAAACAGTCCACCGTCAGGGAGGGCAGCCAAAGCTCAGAACAGAGACCAGGTAGAGGTCAGGTGAGACAGCAAAGGGTCAAATCCGAGAGACTGGCAGACGTCAGCTCTTGAGCAGGTAGGATATATGGCTACTATGCCCACCAGGAGGACAGGAGGGTCAATGGGCATGGACTGCCAACATAACAGTACCCTTTCCGCTTATGCCCTCTCTTCTTTGGTCCAGACAGGTGCAAAAATTTTCTTAGGAGAGCTGGTACATGAATGTTCTCTGTGGGCTCACAGGATCTCTCCTCCAGACTAAAGACCTTTCACTCCACCAGAATTTCCAGAATATTTTTGACCCCATATTTATTCTCCATGCCAACATGAGTAGGAGCAGAAACAGAACAGCTGGAGTAGAGGTTAAACACAACTGGCTTGAAGAGAGAGACATAAAAAATATAAATTAGAGATGCATAAAGGGGAAGGGACACACAGTTTGCAACAGACTGGATTCAATTGGCTCAAAACATCAAAAGGACCAGTGAAATGGGGTGCAAACGTGTAAGAAGGTACCTTGAGTCTGATGTTCTTGAAGCAGAGCCAAACCTTGTCCCAAGTTGAAAACTGAGGAGGAGTTCTGCTCCTGTGATCAGCAGACCTTTTCATGCCAGCAGAAGTCTGTAGCAGGGAATATTTGGTTTCTTGCCAGAACTGGCAGTAATTATTAAGCAGTGGATTTGGCCACCGGAACCTGCAGAAAAGGAACCTGCATTTTTCAACCATGCACAACAAATAAAGGAGTCTTACTGGTCGCCTCATTGGGATGATTATTGTAGTAATACTCTGCCCAGTTGTGATAACGTGCAGAAATGAAGTGTCGCAAATAGTTGACCAGGACCTGATTGATAAGTTAGACCTGCCCATTGATCTGCAGATGATAAACAGAAAAAAAGTCCAATTTGATTTGATAGTTCTCCAGAATTTGGAAATAAACTGCTCTGCCCAGTCAGACATGATGTGCAAGTGCAAACCATGCAGGCAAAAAAAGGGGTTTCAGGAACTTGTTGGCAAACTAATCTGCAGAAAGGAAGGCCAGACAGAGATACAAAGTAAACCATTTTAGACAACTGGTCAGCCACCACCCAGACTACAGTGCATCCCGAGGAAGGAGGAAGATTGGTAATAAAATCCATAGTTACGTTTTGCCAAATGTAGTTAGAGTCCTGCAGGTCTTTGCTTTGGATTCTTGTTCTGGGCAAAAGTGGAGCAGGAGGCTACATAATCCCGGATATACTAAGAAATCGTACGTCATCTGTAATCTTGGGTAATTAGGCTGGAAGTTCTGCAAAGACCTGGGTGACCAGTGATGTTAGAGCCATGTACCCAACCCAGGACCTGCTTCCTCTTGACCATGGGGACGTACATCATGACAGGTGCAATGTCGCTCCAGAATTGGAGTGACTATTTGGGCAGGATCGATGATATGCTGGGAATCCTCTACCAGGTCAGTAGGGTTGAACAAATAAGAGAGGGCATCAACTTTGTTATTCTTCTCAGTCAAGCGTAAAGGTAGAATAAAATCAAACTGAGCGAAGAACAGTGAACACTGGGCTTTGCAAGAGTTTAGATGCTGAGCAGACTGAAAATAGGTCAAGCTTTTTTAGTCTGTGTACAGTCGTGGCCAAAAGTTTTGAGAATTACATAAATATTGGAAATTGGAAAAGTTGCTGCTTAAGTTTTTATAATAGCAATTTGCATATACTCCAGAATGTTATGAAGAGTGATCAGATGAATTGCATAGTCCTTCTTTGCCATGAAAATTAACTTAATCCCAAAAAAACCTTTCCACTGCATTTCATTGCTGTCATTAAAGGACCTGCTGAGATCATTTCAGTAATCGTCTTGTTAACTCAGGTGAGAATGTTGACGAGCACAAGGCTGGAGATCATTATGTCAGGCTGATTGGATTAAAATGGCAGACTTGACATGTTAAAAGGAGGGTGATGCTTGAAATCATTGTTCTTCCATTATTAACCATGGTGACCTGCAAAGAAACGCGTGCAGCCATCATTGTTTTGCATAAAAATGGCTTCACAGGCAAGGATATTGTGGCTACTAAGATTGCACCTCAATCAACAATTTATAGAATCATCAAGAACTTCAAGGAAAGAGGTTAAATTCTTGTTAAGAAGGCTTCAGGGCGTCCAAGAAAGTCCAGCAAGTGCCAGGATCGTCTCCTAAAGAGGATTCAGCTGCAGAATCGGAGTGCCACCAGTGCAGAGCTTGCTCAGGAATGGCAGCAGGCAGGTGTGAGCGCATCTGCACGCACAGTGAGGCGAAGACTTTTGGAAGATGGCCTGGTGTCAAGAAGGCCAGCAAAGAAGCCACTTCTCTCCAAAAAAAACATCAGGGACAGATTGATCTTCTGCAGAAAGTATGGTGAATGGACTGCAGAGGACTGGGGCAAAGTCATATTCTCTGATGAAGCCTCTTTCCGATTGTTTGGGGCATCTGGAAAAAGGCTTGTCCAGAGAAGAAAAGGTGAGTGCTACCATCAGTCCTGTGTCATGCCAACAGTAAAGCATCCTGAGACCATTCATGTGTAGGGTTGCTTCTCATCCAAGGGAGTGGGCTCACTCACAATTTTGCCCAAAAACACAGCCATGAATAAAGAATGGTACCAAAACACCCTCCCACAGCAACTTCTTCCAACAATCCAACAACAGTTTGGTGAAGAACAATGCATTTTCCAGCACAATAGAGCACCGTGCCATAAGGCAAAAGTGATAACTACGTGGCTCGGGACCAAAACGTTGACATTTTGGGTCCATGGCCTGGAAACTCCCCAGATCTTAATCCCATTGAGAACTTGTGGTCAATCCTCAAGAGGCGGGTGGACAAACAAAAACCCACTAATTCTGACAAACTCCAAGAAGTGATTATGAAAGAATGGGTTGCTATCAGTCAGGAATTGGCCCAGAAGTTGATTGAGAGCATGCCCAGTCGAATTGCAGAGGTCCTGAAAAAGACGGGCCAACACTGCAAATACTGACTCTGCATAAATGTCATGTAATTGTCGTTAAAAGCCTTTGAAACGTATGAAGTGCGTGTAATTATATTTCACTACATCACAGAAACAACTGAAACAAAGATCTAAAAGCAGTTTAGCAGCAAACTTTGTGAAAACTAATATTTGTGTCATTCTCAAAACTTTTGGCCACGACTGTATATGCTGATGGAATGGCAGACAGAATATAATACAAAATATGTAAATTGGCAGTTTCAGAATCTGCTGTAGTCCATGACATTTTTTTTTCTATATAACTACAAATAAAATCAATGTGCTTGAGTTCCTTGTATAACAAGGTTACAGGGCCATAAAAGTTCTCACCACTCTCCTGATATGTAGATGTGGAGCAGCCCAGTTTCTTAAGTTTGTACAGTATAGCAGGTTCATTGCACTATGTCCTGCCAGCATCAACTATGCACTATACTGTACAAACTAACACATCTATGCAATTATCAGGGGAATGGTGAGAACTTTTATGACCCTGTAACTTGTTATACAACCCCAATTCCAAAATTTGTTGGAACCCTGAGTAAAATGTAAATAAATGTAAAAAAAAAGAGAATGCAATGATTATCAAATTTCATAGACCCATATTTTATTTGCAATAGAACACAAAACACATATCAGATATCGCTTATCAGACACGACCTAAACAATGTGCAGTCTAAATTACAAGAACTAGATGCCGTTACTGCAGATCTGAGGTTAGTCGAGAACATGAAAAGCGACGTTCTGCTCCTAAGGCCTCATGCACACGGCCGTGCCGTTTTTTGCGGTCCGCAAACCGTGGATCCGCAAAAAACGGAAGCCGCCCGTGTTTCCTTCCGCAATTTGCGGAACGGGCGCGGGCAATATAAATGCCTATTCTTCTCCGCAAAGCGCGGACAAGAATAGGACATGTTATATTTTTTTAACGGGGCTGCGGAACGGAGCCACGGAAGCGGACAGCACATGGAGTGCTGTCCGCATCTTTTGCGGCCCCATTGAACGGTCGTGTGCATGAGGCCTGGAGGAAAATGGGGCCCTGAAAGCAAAACTCACAGACTAAGGCCTCATGCACACGACCGTTGTGTGCATCCGCGTCCGTTCTGTCATTTTTCACAGTTTAGCGGAGGTCCCATTCATTTCTATGGAGCTGTGAAAATAACTGATAGTCCTCAGTTTTTTCTCTGCGTCCGTGATCCATGATTCCAGTCCGTCAAAAAAATATAACCTGTCCTATTCTTGTCAGTGGAAAACGGAGGACGGACCCATTCAAGGCCTCATGCACAGGACAGTATTTTTTCACGGTCCGCAAAACGGGGTTCCGTTGTTCCGTGATCCGTGTCCGTTTTTTTTTCTGTGTGTCTTCCTTGATTTTTGGAGGATCACCAGACATGAAAAGTGAAAAAAAAATCAAAGTCAAGTTTGCCTTGAAAATGATAGGAAAAAAACGGACACTGATCACGGACGCGGATGACATTCTTGTGGACGCGGACACGGACCACTGAAGCCAAATCACTGACAGTGAAAAAACACTGTCGTGTGCATGAGGCCTTAGAGGATAGGTCAAGACGCTGTAACATCAGGATTAGGCCTCATGCACATGACCGTTGTTGTGTTCTGTTCCGCAAAATGGGGTTCCGTTGTTTCCGTGTGTCTTCAAGTCAAGTTTGCCATGCAAGTGATAGGAAAAAAACTGACGCGGATGACAATCTTGTGTGCCTCCGCGTTTTTTCACGGTCCCATTGACTTGAATGGGTCCGCGAACCGTTTTCCGTGAAAAAAATAGGACAGGTTATATTTTTTGGACGGACTAGAACCACGGATCACGGACGCGGATGACAAACGGTGCATTCGCAGAGTTTTCAACGGACCCATTGAAAGTCAATTTCTTCCTTTTTTTTAGTATGTCGGTTAAGATATTAGCACGGAATGTACGGGGTATGGCAGACAAAGTGAAGAGATGTGCCATTTTCAACCTGATTCATAAACATCTCCCAGGCACAGTAGGTTTAATGGAAACGCACTTGATTAAGGACACCATTAGTCGTATTAAAAAAAAAAACTGGATGAGCTCTTGCTATTATTCAGTTTACACTAGTTATTCAAGGGGTGTCTGTGTTTTGATACACAGAAGGGTTGATTTTAAGTGCATTTCAACATCATGTGATGGGGAAGGGAGATATATTTTTCTTTATGGGATTTTAAATGGCACAAAATATATCCTTGCATTTGTTTACATTCCTCCGCCATATTCTCCATACATATTGGGACAATTGGTTGTATTTATGGAACAGAGGGAAAGTTGCACAACTGTAGTTATACTTCTCCATTGGCAAAATTATGTAGAGAAATGGGTTTCGTAGATATCTGGGACATAGAAATGGCCGCACCAAGGTTTTCTTCTGCAGTAGCAGAACGGGTGGCTCCATGTCCAGCATTGACATGGAGTTAATTAACCATAGATATGCGGGAAGTGTGATTAAAATGAGATATGAGCCACTCTCCCTTGCTGCTGGAGATCGACCTTGGCTGGAGTAGAGGGGGTGGAGCATGTCTCCGCTCCATCCTGTCTTTGGAGGCCACTAAGGCGTTCGATAGGGTGGAGTGGGGTTTCCTTTGGACTACAATGAGGTATTTCGAAATAGGTGATTATTTTATTAACCTTACACGTATGTTATATACAAATCCCACTGCTCAAATTAGTGGTAATGGTGTTCTGACCCTTCTGTTTAACTAACTAGAAGTATGCGTCAGGGATGCCCCCTATCTCCTCTTTTATTTGATCTTTTTTTTAGAGCCTTTGGCTTTGAAGATCAGGCAAGATGACTCAATAAGAGGTTTTGGAGAAGATGGAAGTTTTGGTTAAAGTGTCCTTATATGCTGACGATATTTTATTTTGCCTGGCCGACACCCCGAACACCTTACCAAACATCATTCATAGTGTGGAGGAGTTCAGGGGTATGTCGGGGTTGAATATTACCTGGAACAAGACCACCTTGCTGCCCCTGGATAAAATGGTGCTGGATAATGTAGGGAAATTGAGAATACTTGGGCCTCAGGAATCTTTTGAGTATCTGGGGATAAGAGTGTCGTCCTCTATAGATGGTTTTGTCCCACTTAATATCAACCCGCTATTCAAAAAAACAAAGACAAAATTGCGATATGGTCTAAATTGCCATTATCAATGGCTGATAGAATCTCACTTATTAAAATGATTATCCTTCCTCAATTTTTGTATCAATTTATGGCTCTAGTATGGATAGACAATAGTACATTTTCACTTATTGATAAGTTTTTAAAAGAGCTGATCTGGGGGAGAAAACGTGTTAAAATGAAAATAAAATATTTGCACTACCCGGTTAGTTTGGGAGGTTTAGGTGTTCCTTTTTTTAGAGGTTATTATCTAGCATTCCAGCTAAAAAATGTAAGAGAATGGCAGCTCGATTCTGTTTTAACCACCTCCGGACCGCCTAACGCAGATTCGCGTTCCGGAGGTGGCAGCCCTGCGCAGAGTCACGCATATATGCGTCATCTCGCGCGAGCCGAGATTTCCTGTGAACGCGCGCACACAGGATCGGAAGGTAAGAGAGTGGATCTCCAGCCTGCCAGCGGCGATTGTTCGCTGGCAGGCTGGAGATGTGATTTTTTTTAACCCCTAACAGGTATATTAGACGCTGTTTTGATAACAGCGTCTAATATACCTGCTACCTGGTCCTCTGGTGGTCCCCTTTGTTTGGATCGACCACCAGAGGACACAGGTAGCTCAGTAATATGTTGCACCAAGCACCACTACACTACACCCCCCCCTGTCACTTATTAACCCCTTATTCACCCTTGATCACCCCTGATCACCCCATATAGACTCCCTGATCACTCCCCTGTCATTGATTACCCCCCTGTCATTGATTACCCCCCTGTAAAGCTCCATTCAGATGTCCGCATGATTTTTACGGATCCACTGATAGATGGATCGGATCCGCAAAACGCATACGGACGTCTGAATGGAGCCTTACAGGGGCGTGATTAATGACTGTGTTGATCACCCTATATAGACTCCCTGATCACCCCCCTGTCATTGATTACCCCCCTGTCATTGATCACCCCCCTGTAAAGCTCCATTCAGATGTCCGCATGATTTTTACGGATCCACTGATAGATGGATCGGATCCGCAAAACGCATACGGACGTCTGAATGGAGCCTTACAGGGGCGTGATCAATGACTGTGGTGATCACCCCATATAGACTCCCTGATCACCCCCCTGTCATTGATTACCCCCCTGTCATTGATCACCCCCCTGTAAAGCTCCATTCAGATGTCCGCATGATTTTTACGGATCCACTGATAGATGGATCGGATCCGCAAAACGCATACGGACGTCTGAATGGATCCTTACAGGGGCGTGATCAATGACTGTGGTGATCACCCCATATAGACTCCCTGATCACCCCCCTGTCATTGATTACCCCCCTGTCATTGATCACCCCCCTGTAAAGCTCCATTCAGATGTCCGCATGATTTTTACGGATCCACTGATAGATGGATCGGATCCGCAAAACGCATACGGACGTCTGAATGGAGCCTTACAGGGGCGTGATCAATGACTGTGGTGATCACCCCATATAGACTCCCTGATCACCCCCCTATCATTGATTACCCCCCTGTCATTGATCAACCCCCTGTAAGGCTGCATTCAGATGTCCGCATGATTTTTACGGATCCACTAATAGATGGATCGGATCCGCAAAACACATACAGGCGTCTCCCTGGAGCCTTCCAGGGGGGGTGATCACCCCATATAGACTCCCTGATCACCCCCCTGTCATTGATCACCCCCCCCTGTCAGGCTGCATTCAGATGTCCGTATGATTTTTACGGATCCACGGATACATGGATCGGATCCGCAAAACACATACGGACATCTGAATGGAGCCTTATAGGGGGATGATCAATGACAGGGGGGTGATCACCCCATATAGACTCCCTGATCACCCCCCTGTCATTGATCACCCCCCTGTCATTGATCACCCCCCTTTTATTGATCACCCCCCTGTCATTGATCACCCCTCTGTAAGGCTCCATTCAGACATTTTTTTGGCCCAAGTTAGCGGAAATTATTTTTTTTTTCTTACAAAGTCTCATATTCCACTAACTTGTGTCAAAAAATTAAATCTCACATGAAATCACCATACCCCTCACATGCGTAAAATTTTTTAGACATTTATATTCCAGACTTCTTCTCACGCTTTAGGGCCCCTAGAATGCCAGGGCAGTATAAATACCCCACATGTGACCCCATTTTGTAAAGAAGACACCCCCAGGTATTCCGTGAGGGGCATATTGAGTCCATGAAAGATTGAAATTTTTGTCCCAAGTTAGCGGAAAGGGAGACTTTGTGAGAAAAAAATAAATAAAATCAATTTCCGCTAACTTGTGGCAAAAAAAAATAATTTCTATGAACTCGCCATGCCCCTCATTGAATACCTTGGGGTGTCTTCTTTCCAAAATGGGGTCACATGTGGGGTATTTATACTGCCCTGGCATTTTAGGGGCCCTAAAGCGTGAGAAGAAGTCTGGGATCCAAATGTCTAAAAATGCCCTCATAAAAGGAATGTGGGCCCCTTTGCGCATCTAGGCTGCAAAAAAGTGTCACACATCTGGTATCGCCGTACTCAGGGGAAGTTGGGCAATGTGTTTTGGGGTGTCATTTTACATATACCCATGCTGGGTGAGAGAAATATCTTGGCAAAAGACAACTTTTCCCATTTTTTTTATACAAAGTTGGCATTTGACCAAGATATTTATCTCACCCAGCATGGGAGCACCTTTCGGATTTCACCGGTCATTTTTTACACATTTTGATTTCAAACTACTTACCACACATTTGGGCCCCTAGAATGCCAGGGCAGTATAACTACCCCACAAGTGACCCCATTTTGGAAAGAAGACACCCCAAGGTATTCGCTGATGGGCATAGTGAGTTCATAGAATTTTTTATTTTTTGTCACAAGTTAGTGGAATATGAGACTTTGTAAGAAAAAAAATAAAATAAAAAAAATCATCATTTTCCACTAACTTGTGACAAAAAATAAAAAGTTCTATGAACTCACTATGCCCATCAGCGAATACCTTAGGGTGTCTACTTTCCGAAATGGGGTCATTTGTGGGGTGTTTGTACTGTCTGGGCATTGTAGAACCTCAGGAAACATGACAGGTGCTCAGAAAGTCAGAGCTGCTTCAAAAAGCGGAAATTCACATTTTTGTACCATAGTTTGTAAACGCTATAACTTTTACCCAAACCATTTTTTTTTACCCAAACATTTTTTTTTATCAAAGACATGTAGAACAATAAATTTAGAGCAAAATTTATATCTGGATGTCGTTTTTTTTGCAAAATTTTACAACTGAAAGTGAAAATTTTTATTTTTTTGCAAAAAAATCGTTAAATTTCGATTAATAACAAAAAAAGTAAAAATGTCAGCAGCAATGAAATACCACCAAATGAAAGCTCTATTAGTGAGAAGAAAAGGAGGTAAAATTCATTTGGGTGGTAAGTTGCATGACCGAGCAATAAACGGTGAAAGTAGGGTAGGTCAGAAGTGTAAAAAGTGGCCTGGTCTTTCAGGGTGTTTAAGCTATGGGGGCTGTTAAAAGAATTTGTCCACACCTCTGGGTATAAAAATATATTCGAGCTGTTGGAATCCAGACAGTTGAAGCATGGGAGTGGCTCTGCATGCCGCGCCATGGTGAATCTTCTTATTAAAGTATGGGATTACACAAGAAAATTGTTAGACGTTACTGCTGCACTAGATTTTATGCCACTTTTGGGAAATGTTCACTTGGCTAAATTTTTGAATATGTCACAAGATAAGTTTTTTATAACTTCAGGTATTAATTACCGTATTTTTCGCCCTATAAGACGCACCGACCCATAAGACGCACCTAGGTTTTTGAGGAGTAAAATAAGAAAAAAAATGTTTTAACCAAAAGGTGTACTTTTGGTGGGTTTTGAACTAATGGTGGTCTGTGGATGACAGTATCATGGGGGATCTGTGTCCAGCCTCTGGTGACCTCAAAAGGCATAGGATCAATAGAGATCCGATGCCTTTTGGTATTAACTATCCCCAGCTGCTGGGGATAGTTAACATAACAGAGAGAGGGAAACAAACGTCCCTCCCTTTGTTAGCTGCATACCTCCGGCGCGATAATTATCGCGCCGCAGGGTATGCAGATGCGCTACAGGCGGAGGATCAAAGGAACCCTCCGCCTGGAAGCGCGCTCTGGGATGCGCGGGCCAGCGCGGTAACGTCATATCACCGCGCCGGCCCACGTGTTCTGGCCGGCAGCGCGCATGCGTGCCACAGGACGGGCTGCCTCGGGAGAGAGCGCCGCCGAAATGAACTAGTCCGGCGGCGCTACGCTGGGGCACTTCAGAATCAAGCCCCCTGCCGAAGAGGATCATCCCCTAAGAAAACGAGCACCCCCTAGACAACGAGCAAACGACCGCTGAGTATCCATTAAACCTCCCTATACCACCAACTATCCCTATTTCCCTGCATTAACCCTTACCCCCCTATACAACCCTTACCCCCCTATACTACCAACGATCACCCTGCCTTATTTCCCTGCCCTATATCCATTATACCACCAACGATTAACCCTTACCTTTCCCCTGCATTTCCCTGATTCCCCTGCATTAACCCTTACCCCCTATACCACCAACGTACCCTAATTCCCCTGTGTTCCCCCAAACATTGTAGATTCCCTATATTCCCTGCTACCCTGGTACACAACCCTTATACCTCCCCTGGTATATCTTTCCATCTTCTACACCTGGTACACCTCGATACCCCTTCACGGCTGCCCTGCATACCCCAGCAGCAGCCGTGTCTGTATTAAACCCCTTATTATTCCCCGTAGGGATAGTATATTGACAGGATTGGGTGGGCCACTGTTAAAGTGTATGTAAGTGTATTATTGTAACTGTAGTTAGATCCTGGGGAGGACTTGGCACTGTGTTAGTGTAGTTAGAACCGTATTAGTGTGTTGTTATAGTGTGTCTACTTATATTGCTGTGTGCTGCTATAACTATATACAGTACAGACCAAAAGTTTGGACACACCTTCTCATTCAAAGAGTTTTCTTTATTTTCATGACTATGAAGGCATCAAAACTATGAATTAACACATGTTGAATTATATACATAACTAACAAGTGTGAAACAACTGAAAATATGTCATATTCTAGGTTCTTCAAAGTAGCCACCTTTTGCTTTGATTACTGCTTTGCACACTCTTGGCATTCTTTTGATGAGCTTCAAGAGGTAGTCCCCTGAAATGGTCTTCCAACATTCTTGAAGGAGTTCCCAGAGATGCTTAGCACTTGTTGGCCCTTTTGCCTTCACTCTGCGGTCCAGCTCACCCCAAACCATCTCAATTGGGTTCAGGTCCGGTGACTGTGGAGGCCAGGCCATCTGGCGCAGCACCCTATCACTCTCCTTCATGGTCAAATAGCCCTTACTTTCAAAGTTTTCCCAATTTTTCGGCTGACGGACTGACCTTCATTTCTTAAAGTAATGATGGCCACTCGTTTTTCTTTTCTTAGCTGCTTTTTTCTTGCCATAATACAAATTCTAACAGTCTATTCAGTAGGACTATCAGCTGTGTATCCACCTGACTTCTCCTCACTGATGGTCCCAACCCCATTTATAAGGCAAGAAATCCCACTTATTAAACCTGACAGGGCACACCTGTGAAGTGAAAACCATTTCAGGGGACTACCTCTTGAAGCTCATCAAGAGAATGCCAAGAGTGCGCAAAGCAGTAATCAAAGCAAAAGGTGGCAACTTTGAAGAACCTAGAATATGACATATTTTCAGTTGTTTCACACTTGTTTGTTATGTATATAATTCCACATGTGTTAATTCATAGTTTTGATGCCTTCAGTGTGAATCTACAATTTTCATAGTCATGAAAATAAAGAAAACTCTTTGAATGAGAAGGTGTGTCCAAACTTTTGGTCTGTACTGTATGTCTATTCCATTGATATAGATATATATAGTTATAAGCAAATATTAGACTGTAACGTGTAGTGTGTTAATAAATACCTTTTATTTAAGCACAGTGTGTAGTCTTTTGTAGTAGTAAGGCGCTGCAGAAATAGCCGCAGGTAGTTCAGTGTAGCGTAAGGTAATCGGTAGTATAAACATATATTTGAATTAGGCATAAATAGGCGGAGTCATCACTAGACGATTAATGCCTATTTATGAATATTAATTATTGATATTTACATAAATATCAATAATTAATATCTCCTTTAACAGAGGACCTCTTTAAATGTAAAAATGCTTTCTTTTTTTGGTATGGGGAGGGGGGTGCCAGAGAAATGACCCCCCCTCCCGGGTGCCAAATACCTTAGGTACGCCACTACATGGGACAAACAAAGATGTCTTCAGCTGAGTTTTATATGTACAAATCTGCTGACGGATGTGCTTTAATGAAGAACATGGCCAGCAAAGTTTAAAATCATAGAACTCCTTACACCCTGAAGTGCTACTTTTTTGTCAGAAAAAGAAAAGTCATGGTGAGGTGACCAAAATGCTTCCTCCAAGTAAGGGTACTTTCACACTTGCGGCAGAGGATTCCGGCAGGCAGTTCCGTCGCTGGAACTGCCTGCCGGATCCATCAAAACCTATGCAAACAGATGGCATTTGTCAGATCCTGATCCGTCTGACAAATACATTGAAATGCCGGATCTGTCTCTCTGGTGTCATCCGGAAAACCGGATCCGGCATTAATTTTTTTTTACATTTTATGCGCAGACCGCAAAAACGGATCAATTTTGCCGGAACACTCGGGGCCGGATCCGGCATTAAAGGGAACCTGTCACCAGTTTTCTTGTGTCCTAACTAAGGGCAACATAAATAAGTGACTGATTCTCTTAGCACAATGCTGGGTCACTTTCTTTAACCACCTCCGGACCGCCTAACGCAGGATCGCGTTCCGGAGGTGGCAGCCCTGCGCAGAGTCACGCATATACGCGTCATCTCGCGATGGGCGAGATTTCCTGTGAACGCGCGCACACAGGCGCGCGCGCTCACAGGAACGGAAGTTAAGAGAGTTGATCTCCAGCCTGCCAGCGGCGATCGTTCGCTGGCAGGCTGGAGATGTGTTTTTTTTAACCCCTAACAGGTATATTAGACGCTGTTTTGATAACAGCGTCTAATATACCTGCTACCTGGTCCTCTGGTGGTCCCATTTGTTTGGATCGACCACCAGAGGACACAGGTAGCTCAGTAAAGTCCCACCAAGCACCACTACACTACACTACACCCCCCCCCCCGTCACTTATTAACCCCTTATTAGCCCCTGATCACCCCTGATCACCCCATATAGACTCCCTGATCACCCCCCTGTCATTGATCACCCCCCTGTCATTGATTACCCCCCTGTAAAGCTCCATTCAGATGTCCGCATGATTTTTACGGATCCACTGATAGATGGATCGGATCCGCAAAACGCATCCGGACGTCTGAATGAAGCCTTACAGGGGCGTGATCAATGACTGTGGTTATCACCCCATATAGACTCCCTGATCACCCCCCCTGTCATTGATTACCCCCCTGTCATTGATCAACCCCCTGTAAAGCTCCATTCAGACGTCCGCATGATTTTTACGGATGCACTGATAGATGGATCCGATCCGCAAAACGCATCCGGACGTCTGAATGAAGCCTTACAGGGGCATGATCAATGACTGTGGTGATCACCCCATATAGACTCCCTGATCACCCCCCTGTCATTGATCACCCCCCTGTAAAGCTCCATTCAGATGTCCGCATGATTTTTACGGATGCACTGATAGATGGATCCGATCCGCAAAACGCATCCGGACGTCTGAATGAAGCCTTACAGGGGCATGATCAATGACTGTGGTGATCACCCCATATAGACTCCCTGATCACCCCCCTGTAAAGCTCCATTCAGATGTCCGCATGATTTTTACGGATGCACTGATAGATGGATCCGATCCGCAAAACGCATCCGGACGTCTGAATGAAGCCTTACAGGGGCATGATCAATGACTGTGGTGATCACCCCATATAGACTCCCTGATCACCCCCCTGTCATTGATTACCCCCCTGTAAAGCTCCATTCAGATGTCCGCATGATTTTTACGGATGCACTGATAGATGGATCGGATCCGCAAAACGCATCCGGACGTCTGAATGAAGCCTTACAGGGGAGTGATCAATGACTGTGGTGATCACCCCATATAGACTCCCTGATCACCCCCCTGTCATTGATTACCCCCCTGTAAAGCTCCATTCAGATGTCCGCATGATTTTTACGGATGCACTGATAGATGGATCGGATCCGCAAAACGCATCCGGACGTCTGAATGAAGCCTTACAGGGGCGTGATCAATGACTGTGGTGATCACCCCATATAGACTCCCTGATCACCCCCCTGTCATTGATCAACCCCCTGTCATTGATTACCCCCCTGTAAAGCTCCATTCAGACGTCCGCATGATTTTTACGGATCCACTGATAGATGGATCGGATCCGCAAAACGCATCCGGACGTCTGAATGAAGCCTTACAGGGGCGTGATCAATGACTGTGGTGATCACCCCATATAGACTCCCTGATCACCCCCCCTGTCATTGATCAACCCCCTGTCATTGATCAACCCCCCTGTCATTGATCAACCCCCCTGTCATTGATCACCCCCCTGTCATTGATCACCCCCCTGTCATTGATCCCCCCCCCCTCTGTAAGGCTCCATTCAGATATTTTTTTGGCCCAAGTTAGCAGAATTTTTTTTTTTTTTTCTTACAAAGTCTCATATTCCACTAACTTGTGTCAAAAAATAAAATCTCACATGAACTCACCATACCCCTCACGGAATCCAAATGCGTAAAAATTTTTAGACATTTATATTCCAGACTTCTTCTCACGCTTTAGGGCCCCTAGAATGCCAGGGCAGTATAAATACCCCACATGTGACCCCATTTCGGAAAGAAGACACCCCCAGGTATTCCGTGAGGGGCATATTGAGTCCATGAAAGATTGAAATTTTTGTCCCAAGTTAGCGGAACGGGAGACTTTGTGAGAAAAAAATTAAAAATATCAATTTCCGCTAACTTGTGCCAAAAAAAAAAAATTTCTATGAACTCGCCATGCCCCTCATTGAATACCTTGGGGTGTCTTCTTTCCAAAATGGGGTCACATGTGGGGTATTTATACTGCCCTGGCATTCTAGGGGCCCCAAAGCGTGAGAAGAAGTCTGGTATCCAAATGTCTAAAAATGCCCTCCTAAAAGGAATTTGGGCACCTTTGCGCATCTAGGCTGCAAAAAAGTGTCACACATCTGGTATCGCCGTACTCAGGAGAAGTTGGGGAATGTGTTTTGGGGTGTCATTTTACATATACCCATGCTGGGTGAGAGAAATATCTTGGTCAAATGCCAACTTTGTATAAAAAAAAGGGAAAAGTTGTCTTTTGCCAAGATATTTCTCTCACCCAGCATGGGTATATGTAAAATGACACCCCAAAACACATTCCCCAACTTCTCCTGAATACGGCGATACCACATGTGTGACACTTTTTTGCAGCCTAGGTGGGCAAAGGGGCCCATATTCCAAAGAGCACCTTTAGGATTTCACAGGTCATTTACCTACTTACCACACATTAGGGCCCCTGGAAAATGCCAGGGCAGTATAACTACCCCACAAGTGACCCCATTTTGGAAAGAAGACACCCCAAGGTATTCCGTGAGGGGCATGGCGAGTTCCTAGAATTTTTTATTTTTTGTCACAAGTTAGTGGAAAATGCTTATTTTTTTTTTTTTTTTTTTTTTTCATACAAAGTCTCATATTCCACTAACTTGTGACAAAAAATAAAAAGTTCCATAAACTCACTATGCCCATCAGCGAATACCTTGGGGTCTCTTCTTTCCAAAATGGGGTCACTTGTGGGGTAGTTATACTGCCCTGGCATTCTAGGGGCCCAAATGTGTGGTAAGGAGTTTGAAATCAAATTCTGTAAAAAATGACCTGTGAAATCCGAAAGGTGCTCTTTTGAATATGGGCCCCTTTGCCCACCTAGGCTGCAAAAAAGTGTCACACATCTGGTATCTCCGTAATCGGGAGAAGTTGGGGAATGTGTTTTGGGGTGTCATTTTACATATACCCATGCTGGGTGAGAGAAATATCTTGGCAAAAGACAACTTTTCCCATTTTTTTTATACAAAGTTGGCATTTGACCAAGATATTTATCTCACCCAGCATGGGAGCACCTTTCGGATTTCACCGGTCATTTTTTACACATTTTGATTTCAAACTACTTACCACACATTTGGGCCCCTAGAATGCCAGGGCAGTATAACTACCCCACAAGTGACCCCATTTTGGAAAGAAGACACCCCAAGGTATTCGCTGATGGGCATAGTGAGTTCATAGAATTTTTTATTTTTTGTCACAAGTTAGTGGAATATGAGACTTTGTAAGAAAAAAAATAAAATAAAAAAAATCATCATTTTCCACTAACTTGTGACAAAAAATAAAAAGTTCTATGAACTCACTATGCCCATCAGCGAATACCTTAGGGTGTCTACTTTCCGAAATGGGGTCATTTGTGGGGTGTTTGTACTGTCTGGGCATTGTAGAACCTCAGGAAACATGACAGGTGCTCAGAAAGTCAGAGCTGCTTCAAAAAGCGGAAATTCACATTTTTGTACCATAGTTTGTAAACGCTATAACTTTTACCCAAACCATTTTTTTTTACCCAAACATTTTTTTTTATCAAAGACATGTAGAACAATAAATTTAGAGCAAAATTTATATCTGGATGTCGTTTTTTTTTGCAAAATTTTACAACTGAAAGTGAAAATTTTTATTTTTTTGCAAAAAAATCGTTAAATTTCGATTAATAACAAAAAAAGTAAAAATGTCAGCAGCAATGAAATACCACCAAATGAAAGCTCTATTAGTGAGAAGAAAAGGAGGTAAAATTCATTTGGGTGGTAAGTTGCATGACCGAGCAATAAACGGTGAAAGTAGGGTAGGTCAGAAGTGTAAAAAGTGGCCTGGTCTTTCAGGGTGTTTAAGCTATGGGGGCTGTTAAAAGAATTTGTCCACACCTCTGGGTATAAAAATATATTCGAGCTGTTGGAATCCAGACAGTTGAAGCATGGGAGTGGCTCTGCATGCCGCTCCATGGTGAATCTTCTTATTAAAGTATGGGATTACACAAGAAAATTGTTAGACGTTACTGCTGCACTAGATTTTATGCCACTTTTGGGAAATGTTCACTTGGCTAAATTTTTGAATATGTCACAAGATAAGTTTTTTATAACTTCAGGTATTAATTACCGTATTTTTCGCCCTATAAGACGCACCGACCCATAAGACGCACCTAGGTTTTTGAGGAGTAAAATAAGAAAAAAAATGTTTTAACCAAAAGGTGTACTTTTGGTGGGTTTTGAACTAATGGTGGTCTGTGGATGACAGTATCATGGGGGATCTGTGTCCAGCCTCTGGTGACCTCAAAAGGCATAGGATCAATAGAGATCCGATGCCTTTTGGTATTAACTATCCCCAGCTGCTGGGGATAGTTAACATAACAGAGAGAGGGAAACAAACGTCCCTCCCTTTGTTAGCTGCATACCTCCGGCGCGATAATTATCGCGCCGCAGGGTATGCAGATGCGCTACAGGCGGAGGATCAAAGGAACCCTCCGCCTGGAAGCGCGCTCTGGGATGCGCGGGCCAGCGCGGTAACGTCATATCACCGCGCCGGCCCACGTGTTCTGGCCGGCAGCGCGCATGCGTGCCACAGGACGGGCTGCCTCGGGAGAGAGCGCCGCCGAAATGAACTAGTCCGGCGGCGCTACGCTGGGGCACTTCAGAATCAAGCCCCCTGCCGAAGAGGATCATCCCCTAAGAAAACGAGCACCCCCTAGACAACGAGCAAACGACCGCTGAGTATCCATTAAACCTCCCTATACCACCAACTATCCCTATTTCCCTGCATTAACCCTTACCCCCCTATACAACCCTTACCCCCCTATACTACCAACGATCACCCTGCCTTATTTCCCTGCCCTATATCCATTATACCACCAACGATTAACCCTTACCTTTCCCCTGCATTTCCCTGATTCCCCTGCATTAACCCTTACCCCCTATACCACCAACGTACCCTAATTCCCCTGTGTTCCCCCAAACATTGTAGATTCCCTATATTCCCTGCTACCCTGGTACACAACCCTTATACCTCCCCTGGTATATCTTTCCATCTTCTACACCTGGTACACCTCGATACCCCTTCACGGCTGCCCTGCATACCCCAGCAGCAGCCGTGTCTGTATTAAACCCCTTATTATTCCCCGTAGGGATAGTATATTGACAGGATTGGGTGGGCCACTGTTAAAGTGTATGTAAGTGTATTATTGTAACTGTAGTTAGATCCTGGGGAGGACTTGGCACTGTGTTAGTGTAGTTAGAACCGTATTAGTGTGTTGTTATAGTGTGTCTACTTATATTGCTGTGTGCTGCTATAACTATATACAGTACAGACCAAAAGTTTGGACACACCTTCTCATTCAAAGAGTTTTCTTTATTTTCATGACTATGAAGGCATCAAAACTATGAATTAACACATGTTGAATTATATACATAACTAACAAGTGTGAAACAACTGAAAATATGTCATATTCTAGGTTCTTCAAAGTAGCCACCTTTTGCTTTGATTACTGCTTTGCACACTCTTGGCATTCTTTTGATGAGCTTCAAGAGGTAGTCCCCTGAAATGGTCTTCCAACATTCTTGAAGGAGTTCCCAGAGATGCTTAGCACTTGTTGGCCCTTTTGCCTTCACTCTGCGGTCCAGCTCACCCCAAACCATCTCAATTGGGTTCAGGTCCGGTGACTGTGGAGGCCAGGCCATCTGGCGCAGCACCCTATCACTCTCCTTCATGGTCAAATAGCCCTTACTTTCAAAGTTTTCCCAATTTTTCGGCTGACGGACTGACCTTCATTTCTTAAAGTAATGATGGCCACTCGTTTTTCTTTTCTTAGCTGCTTTTTTCTTGCCATAATACAAATTCTAACAGTCTATTCAGTAGGACTATCAGCTGTGTATCCACCTGACTTCTCCTCACTGATGGTCCCAACCCCATTTATAAGGCAAGAAATCCCACTTATTAAACCTGACAGGGCACACCTGTGAAGTG
This sequence comes from Bufo bufo, assembly GCF_905171765.1. NCBI lineage: Eukaryota > Metazoa > Chordata > Amphibia > Anura > Bufonidae > Bufo > Bufo bufo. The sequence continues at coordinate 234,636,223 of NC_053394.1, forward strand.
AAAACCATTTCAGGGGACTACCTCTTGAAGCTCATCAAGAGAATGCCAAGAGTGCGCAAAGCAGTAATCAAAGCAAAAGGTGGCAACTTTGAAGAACCTAGAATATGACATATTTTCAGTTGTTTCACACTTGTTTGTTATGTATATAATTCCACATGTGTTAATTCATAGTTTTGATGCCTTCAGTGTGAATCTACAATTTTCATAGTCATGAAAATAAAGAAAACTCTTTGAATGAGAAGGTGTGTCCAAACTTTTGGTCTGTACTGTATGTCTATTCCATTGATATAGATATATATAGTTATAAGCAAATATTAGACTGTAACGTGTAGTGTGTTAATAAATACCTTTTATTTAAGCACAGTGTGTAGTCTTTTGTAGTAGTAAGGCGCTGCAGAAATAGCCGCAGGTAGTTCAGTGTAGCGTAAGGTAATCGGTAGTATAAACATATATTTGAATTAGGCATAAATAGGCGGAGTCATCACTAGACGATTAATGCCTATTTATGAATATTAATTATTGATATTTACATAAATATCAATAATTAATATCTCCTTTAACAGAGGACCTCTTTAAATGTAAAAATGCTTTCTTTTTTTGGTATGGGGAGGGGGGTGCCAGAGAAATGACCCCCCCTCCCGGGTGCCAAATACCTTAGGTACGCCACTACATGGGACAAACAAAGATGTCTTCAGCTGAGTTTTATATGTACAAATCTGCTGACGGATGTGCTTTAATGAAGAACATGGCCAGCAAAGTTTAAAATCATAGAACTCCTTACACCCTGAAGTGCTACTTTTTTGTCAGAAAAAGAAAAGTCATGGTGAGGTGACCAAAATGCTTCCTCCAAGTAAGGGTACTTTCACACTTGCGGCAGAGGATTCCGGCAGGCAGTTCCGTCGCTGGAACTGCCTGCCGGATCCATCAAAACCTATGCAAACAGATGGCATTTGTCAGATCCTGATCCGTCTGACAAATACATTGAAATGCCGGATCTGTCTCTCTGGTGTCATCCGGAAAACCGGATCCGGCATTAATTTTTTTTTACATTTTATGCGCAGACCGCAAAAACGGATCAATTTTGCCGGAACACTCGGGGCCGGATCCGGCATTAAAGGGAACCTGTCACCAGTTTTCTTGTGTCCTAACTAAGGGCAACATAAATAAGTGACTGATTCTCTTAGCACAATGCTGGGTCACTTTCTTTAACCACCTCCGGACCGCCTAACGCAGGATCGCGTTCCGGAGGTGGCAGCCCTGCGCAGAGTCACGCATATACGCGTCATCTCGCGATGGGCGAGATTTCCTGTGAACGCGCGCACACAGGCGCGCGCGCTCACAGGAACGGAAGTTAAGAGAGTTGATCTCCAGCCTGCCAGCGGCGATCGTTCGCTGGCAGGCTGGAGATGTGTTTTTTTTAACCCCTAACAGGTATATTAGACGCTGTTTTGATAACAGCGTCTAATATACCTGCTACCTGGTCCTCTGGTGGTCCCATTTGTTTGGATCGACCACCAGAGGACACAGGTAGCTCAGTAAAGTCCCACCAAGCACCACTACACTACACTACACCCCCCCCCCGTCACTTATTAACCCCTTATTAGCCCCTGATCACCCCTGATCACCCCATATAGACTCCCTGATCACCCCCCTGTCATTGATCACCCCCCTGTCATTGATTACCCCCCTGTAAAGCTCCATTCAGATGTCCGCATGATTTTTACGGATCCACTGATAGATGGATCGGATCCGCAAAACGCATCCGGACGTCTGAATGAAGCCTTACAGGGGCGTGATCAATGACTGTGGTTATCACCCCATATAGACTCCCTGATCACCCCCCCTGTCATTGATTACCCCCCTGTCATTGATCAACCCCCTGTAAAGCTCCATTCAGACGTCCGCATGATTTTTACGGATGCACTGATAGATGGATCCGATCCGCAAAACGCATCCGGACGTCTGAATGAAGCCTTACAGGGGCATGATCAATGACTGTGGTGATCACCCCATATAGACTCCCTGATCACCCCCCTGTCATTGATCACCCCCCTGTAAGGCTCCATTCAGATGTCCGCATGATTTTTACGGATGCACTGATAGATGGATCCGATCCGCAAAACGCATCCGGACGTCTGAATGAAGCCTTACAGGGGCATGATCAATGACTGTGGTGATCACCCCATATAGACTCCCTGATCACCCCCCTGTAAAGCTCCATTCAGATGTCCGCATGATTTTTACGGATGCACTGATAGATGGATCCGATCCGCAAAACGCATCCGGACGTCTGAATGAAGCCTTACAGGGGCATGATCAATGACTGTGGTGATCACCCCATATAGACTCCCTGATCACCCCCCTGTCATTGATTACCCCCCTGTAAAGCTCCATTCAGATGTCCGCATGATTTTTACGGATGCACTGATAGATGGATCGGATCCGCAAAACGCATCCGGACGTCTGAATGAAGCCTTACAGGGGAGTGATCAATGACTGTGGTGATCACCCCATATAGACTCCCTGATCACCCCCCTGTCATTGATTACCCCCCTGTAAAGCTCCATTCAGATGTCCGCATGATTTTTACGGATGCACTGATAGATGGATCGGATCCGCAAAACGCATCCGGACGTCTGAATGAAGCCTTACAGGGGCGTGATCAATGACTGTGGTGATCACCCCATATAGACTCCCTGATCACCCCCCTGTCATTGATCAACCCCCTGTCATTGATTACCCCCCTGTAAAGCTCCATTCAGACGTCCGCATGATTTTTACGGATCCACTGATAGATGGATCGGATCCGCAAAACGCATCCGGACGTCTGAATGAAGCCTTACAGGGGCGTGATCAATGACTGTGGTGATCACCCCATATAGACTCCCTGATCACCCCCCCTGTCATTGATCAACCCCCTGTCATTGATCAACCCCCCTGTCATTGATCAACCCCCCTGTCATTGATCACCCCCCTGTCATTCATCACCCCCCTGTCATTGATCCCCCCCCCCTCTGTAAGGCTCCATTCAGATATTTTTTTGGCCCAAGTTAGCAGAATTTTTTTTTTTTTTTCTTACAAAGTCTCATATTCCACTAACTTGTGTCAAAAAATAAAATCTCACATGAACTCACCATACCCCTCACGGAATCCAAATGCGTAAAATTTTTTAGACATTTATATTCCAGACTTCTTCTCACGCTTTAGGGCCCCTAGAATGCCAGGGCAGTATAAATACCCCACATGTGACCCCATTTCGGAAAGAAGACACCCCCAGGTATTCCGTGAGGGGCATATTGAGTCCATGAAAGATTGAAATTTTTGTCCCAAGTTAGCGGAACGGGAGACTTTGTGAGAAAAAAATTAAAAATATCAATTTCCGCTAACTTGTGCCAAAAAAAAAAAAATTTCTATGAACTCGCCATGCCCCTCATTGAATACCTTGGGGTGTCTTCTTTCCAAAATGGGGTCACATGTGGGGTATTTATACTGCCCTGGCATTCTAGGGGCCCTAAAGCGTGAGAAGAAGTCTGGTATCCAAATGTCTAAAAATGCCCTCCTAAAAGGAATTTGGGCACCTTTGCGCATCTAGGCTGCAAAAAAGTGTCACACATCTGGTATCGCCGTACTCAGGAGAAGTTGGGGAATGTGTTTTGGGGTGTCATTTTACATATACCCATGCTGGGTGAGAGAAATATCTTGGTCAAATGCCAACTTTGTATAAAAAAAGGGAAAAGTTGTCTTTTGCCAAGATATTTCTCTCACCCAGCATGGGTATATGTAAAATGACACCCCAAAACACATTCCCCAACTTCTCCTGAATACGGCGATACCACATGTGTGACACTTTTTTGCAGCCTAGGTGGGCAAAGGGGCCCATATTCCAAAGAGCACCTTTAGGATTTCACAGGTCATTTACCTACTTACCACACATTAGGGCCCCTGGAAAATGCCAGGGCAGTATAACTACCCCACAAGTGACCCCATTTTGGAAAGAAGACACCCCAAGGTATTCCGTGAGGGGCATGGCGAGTTCCTAGAATTTTTTATTTTTTGTCACAAGTTAGTGGAAAATGCTTATTTTTTTTTTTTTTTTTTTTTTTCATACAAAGTCTCATATTCCACTAACTTGTGACAAAAAATAAAAAGTTCCATAAACTCACTATGCCCATCAGCGAATACCTTGGGGTCTCTTCTTTCCAAAATGGGGTCACTTGTGGGGTAGTTATACTGCCCTGGCATTCTAGGGGCCCAAATGTGTGGTAAGGAGTTTGAAATCAAATTCTGTAAAAAATGACCTGTGAAATCCGAAAGGTGCTCTTTTGAATATGGGCCCCTTTGCCCACCTAGGCTGCAAAAAAGTGTCACACATCTGGTATCTCCGTAATCGGGAGAAGTTGGGGAATGTGTTTTGGGGTGTCATTTTACATATACCCATGCTGGGTGAGAGAAATATCTTGGCAAAAGACAACTTTTCCCATTTTTTTATACAAAGTTGGCATTTGACCAAGATATTTATCTCACCCAGCATGGGTATATGTAAAAAGACACCCCAAAACACATTCCTCAACTTCTCCTGAATACAGAGATACCAGATGTGTGACACTTTTTTGCAGCCTAGGTGGGCAAAGGGGCCCACATTCCAAAGAGCACCTTTCGGATTTCACAGGTCATTTACCTACTTACCACACATTTGGGCCCCTAGAATGCCAGGGCAGTATAACTACCCCACAAGTGACCCCATTTTGGAAAGAAGAGACCCCAAGGTATTCGCTGATGGGCATAGTGAGTTCATGGAAGTTTTTATTTTTTGTCACAAGTTTGTGGAATATGAGACTTTGTATGAAAAAAAAAATAAAAAAAAAAATCATCATTTTCCACTAACTTGTGACAAAAAATAAAAAATTCTAGGAACTCGCCATGCCCCTCACGGAATACCTTGGGGTGTCTTCTTTCCAAAATGGGGTCACTTGTGGGGTAGTTATACTGCCCTGGTATTCTAGGGGCCCAAATGTGTGGTAAGGAGTTTGAAATCAAATTCAGGAAAAAATGAGGAGTGAAATCCGAAAGGTGCTCTTTGGAATATGGGCCCCTTTGCCCACCTAGGCTGCAAAAAAGTGTCACACATCTGGTATCCCCGTACTCAGGAGAAGTTGAGGAATGTGTTTTGGGGTGTCTTTTTACATATACCCATGCTGGGTGAGATAAATATCTTGGTCAAATGACAACTTTGTATAAAAAAATGGGAAAAGTTGTCTTTTGCCAAGATATTTCTCTCACCCAGCATGGGTATATATAAAATGACACCCCAAAACACATTCCCCACCTTCTCCTGAGTACGGAGATACCAGATGTGTGACACTTTTTTGCAGCCTAGGTGGGCAAAGGGGCCCATATTCCAAAGAGCACCTTTCGGATTTCACAGGTCATTTTTTACAGAATTTGATTTCAAACTCCTTACCACACATTTGGGCCCCTAGAATGCCAGGGCAGTATAACTACCCCACAAGTGACCCCATTTTGGAAAGAAGAGACCCCAAGGTATTCGCTGATGGGCATAGTGAGTTCATAGAACTTTTTATTTTTTGTCACAAGTTAGTGGAATATGAGACTTTGTAAGAAAAAAAAAAAAAAAAAAAAAATCATAATTTTCCGCTAACTTGTGACAAAAAATAAAAAGTTCTATGAACTCACTATGCCCATCAGCGAATACCTTAGGGTGTGTACTTTCAGAAATGGGGTCATTTGTGGGGTGTTTGTACTGTCTGGGCATTGTAGAACCTCAGGAAACATGACAGGTGCTCAGAAAGTCAGAGCTGCTTCAAAAAGCGGAAATTCACATTTTTGTACCATAGTTTGTAAACGCTATAACTTTTACCCAAACCATTTTTTTTTTACCCAAACATTTTTTTTTATCAAAGACATGTAGAACTATAAATTTAGAGCAAAATTTCTATATGGATGTCGTTTTTTTTGCAAAATTTTACAACTGAAAGTGAAAAATGTCATTTTTTTGCAAAAAAAATCGTTAAATTTCGATTAATAACAAAAAATGTAAAAATGGCAGCAGCAATGAAATACCACCAAATGAAAGCTCTATTAGTGAGAAGAAAAGGAGGTAAAATTCATTTGGGTGGTAAGTTGCATGACCGAGCAATAAATGGTGAAAGTAGTGTAGGTCAGAAGTGTAAAAAGTGGCCTGGTCTTTCAGGGTGTTTAAGCACTGGGGGCTGAGGTGGTTAATTGACCCAGTCAATCTGCCAACATCTTGTAATGAAAAGCTCCAGCTGATAATGATGAGTCATGAATATTCATGAGCTCCTGACTCTCCCCGCCCACCTGCTGCTGAATGACAGTTTGTTTCCATAGGAACCAGCAGCAGGTGGGCAGGGGAGTGGCTATAGCTCTGAATTAAATATACGCTGGACTCAATGACATCACGCCGGACTCCAATCAGCTCATTAGCATGTGGCATCTTTGTGTGTATATTATGAGGTAACCATCTGTCACACCAGTAAGTGAATACATCTAAGGCACTTTTTAGTAGTTAATGATTGTATATAATTAGTTAGATTATAATCAAATATCCACATGACAGGTTCCCTTTAATGCATGTCAATTAGAAGAAATGCCGGATCTGGCATTCCGGCAAGTCTTCCGGAATTTTGTCCGGAGATAAAACCGTCCTGAAAAGGCAAAAAGACTGAACTAAAGACATCCTAATGCATCCTGAATGGGTTGCTCTCCATTCAGAATGCATTAGGATAAAACTGATCAGTTCTTTTCCGGTATTGAGCCCCTAGGACGGAACTCAATGCCGGAAAAGAATAGCGCTAGTGTGAAAGTACCCTAATTACATCGGCAGAGGGACAACTAAATAAACTGAAGTATGGATGCCCAGGAAATATGTTCATAGTTCAGCTCATTCTAGAAAATTAATTTATAGGTAACAGTTTTCTAGATCAGTAGTTGTCCACTAAGGCTACTGGTTGAGCAATAACCAACATAAACTATTGAGATAATTGGGGAGTGATGGGGAATGACTTAATGTGCCCCTGTTCTGTGTTCAGCATAGTGCCAAGCCACCTCTGTGCTGAAAAGCTGAAACATTAGACTTTTAAGGGCAGATTTGTACCTATGAAACTGGCTGACTTGTTACATGTGCGCTTAGCAGATGCAGATGAGGACATCTGTGTTGGTCCCATGTTCATATGTGTCCACATTATTGAGAAAAGTGAAGTTTTAATATATGTAAATTAGCCTCTAGGAGCAACAAGGATATTGCCGTTACACCTAGAAGCTCAGTTCTTGCTGCATCTGCCACGTCCACTGCACTTTGAGCAACAGGGATCATGTTTACACTGCCTGGCCTTGTCAGTCTAAGTACAGAGGGCGTGACAGTTGCAGAGAGAGATGAGCTGCTAGGAGTACTCCTAAAGTCTGTGTGCTTCAGTGCACTCAGTATAGGAAAGAGGCTTCAGTACAGAAGAGAACTGCAGGTGCGCATCCTTCCTGTACTGCGCCTGTGCCAGATATTGAAGTGCACAGTGCAGAGCACAACTTTACGAGAAGTCAGGACCAGGCGTTTACACTGCCTGGCCATCTTAAACAAAGTTCAGAGGATCCGGCAGTTGCAGAGAGAGTTGAGCCTCTGAGTGTAATGGCAACACCCCTGTTGCTCCTAGAGGCTCATATACATATATTAAAACTTCATATACATGTATTAAAAATATCACTGACCCATTGTCCCTAAAGCTATATATACAGTGTCTTGCAAAAGTATTCACCCACCTTGACTTTTTTTTCGTATTTTGGTGCCTCACAACCTGGAATTAACATGGATTGTTTGAGGATTTGCATCATTTAATTTAGAGAACATGTCCACAACTTTGAAGATTTTTTAATTTTTTTTATTGTGACTCAAACAACAAATAGGACAAAATAACAGAAAAAGTCAATGTGCATAACTATTCACCCCCCTAAAGTCAATACTTTGTAGAGCCATCTTTTGCGGCAATCACAGCTCCAAGTCGCTTTGGATAAGTCTCGCTTTGGATATGAACAGTAAGCTAGATAGATATTCAGCGATATCAAATGATAAACATGATATAAGTCAACCAACACTTCTTAAAAGAACATCTCAGGAACTACTATTAATAGATGTGTGGAGGTATCTTTATGATGATAGGCGAGTGTACTCATGTTTTAGCCGTTGTAGTAAAATAATGTCAAGAGTAGATATGGCACTAGCTAGTCCAGAACTGGTAGATCAGATATTAAAAATGAGGTATGAGGTTAATAGAATATCAGATCACTGCCCGATTAGCTTGACAATTAAACAAATTCTAGGTTAAAGAGTAGAGAGTTCCGTCTGAATCCGCACTGGTTAAACTTGATAAATAAGGACGAAGGTATTATTGCAGATATAGAGGAATACTGGCAAATTAATTTGGGATCTACACAAATAGGGTATGTATGGGATGCATTTAAAGCATATCTACGGGGTACTCTTGTAGGCAGAATTAAGGGCCTAAAAAATGAATTTGCTAAAAAGGAGAGAGATTTGGGGGATAAAATAAAGAAAATAGAGAAGGATATCCTGGTAAATAACTCCCCTGAATTGGTGGGTCAGTTAGAAGAGGCAAAAAGGGAATGAGGTTGTCCTATGTAGGTGAGACGGTGCAGGCCGCACCTCTCCCCAAGGTACTGCTAGAGAGCGTAACAGGAAAATCAAAGGGGCAGTTCTGCCCCTTTGATTTTCAGTTAGAAGAGGCCAAAATTCTATAAAAAAATTACCTGGAGGACAAGGCACAACAAAAAGTGTTTTTTGAGGGGGCCCGATATTTCAGGGAATCTGGGAAGCCAGGGAGACTGCTGTCTACACTTATACAGAATCAAAAGGGGGGCAGCAGAATCAAGTGTGTTGAGAGGAGAGATGGGGGGATGACATCCAACCAGGGAGAAACTGATCAGGAATTTGTTAAATATTATAAGGACCTCTACTCCTCGGAGGGAGTGGGGGGGGGGGGGGGGGGGTGAGGGCATAAGACTTTTTTTGGAGGGTGTTCCGCTCCCTAGACTCTCCGAGGAGGAGAGGGAATCGTTGAATGGTCCTATTGAACTGGAGGAACTATGGGATACTTTGAAATCTATAAAGGGTAACTCTAGTCCTGGGTTGGATGGTCTCCCCTTCGAGATATATAGGAGATACGGAGAGGTTATCCTCCCAGTTCTCCTACAGGTCCTCAATGAATCTATGGACAGGGGTGAACTACCTGCTTCTCTTTTGGAGGCTGTAATAACTCTGATAGGGAAAAAGGGGAAGGATGAGAGTAAGGTGGACTCGTATCGCCCCATCTCTCTTCTCAACACCGATTTTAAAATATGCGCTAAATTATTAGCAAACCGTCTAAAAAGAGTTATAGAAAAAATAATACACGTAGACCAATCAGGGTTTGTGCCAAAACGTCAGGCTCAAACGAATATTCGACGGGCCCTGCTGAATATTCAGATGAGTGGGGAGGGTGCTCACTCCATCCTGTCTTTGGACGCGGAAAAAGCGTTTGACAGGGTGGAGTGGGCATACCTCTGGAAAATAATGCATGAGTTGAACTTGGGGGAAAAATTTATTAGGTGGGTACAATTGCATTACCATCATTCGAAAGTGAGGATAAAAATTAATGGGGAGATATCCGAGTCTATAATATTGCAAAGGGGTGCCCACTCTCCCCATTATTGTTTGCCATATTCGTCGAACCGTTGGCGTGCAAGGTGCGAGCAGATGATAAAATTAGGGGGTTTGGGGGAAGGGGTGCATCGGATAAAATATGTTTATATGCGGATGATATCCTGTTCTTTTTGGAAGGGGGGGGCGCCATCGGTGCCATACCTGATGGGTATGGTAAACCAGTTTGGTCAGATCTCTGGCTTCAGGGTGAATTGGACAAAATCGGTGCTGCTCCCAGTCGGATATGAAATTATGCGAACGGATATAAATGTTAAAATATTAAAACCCACAGAATCATTTGAATATCTCGGAATAAAAATTAGCTCGAGGATCCAGGAGTATATAGAACTTAATATTTCCCCTCTGCTTAAAAGGGTTAAAAACAAAATAAGTACCTGGCAAAAATTACTGATTCGACAGGCTGACCGAATTTCCATTATTAAGAGGGTCCTGCTACCGCAGATTCTTTATGTCATCTCTTCCTGCCCCGTGTGGATAGGGGACCATTTTTTTTATGTATTGGAGGGATTGATAAATGATCTCATATGGGGAGAAAAAGGGTTAGGTTGAAACAAAAATACTTATAGTTAGAGGAAGAAGATGGTGGTTTGTCCGTTCCCTGCTTTCGAGGCTACTATTATGCATCCCAGCTTCAGTGGTTAATGACAGAGGACGACAGACTGCGTCACTTTCTGGTGGGCGAGTTTGAAGGTCTCCAATATAACATTGTTAGTGTCCTAGAAACCGGGATTATAAAAATAAAGAGCAGGAAGTGCCCAATTAGCAATATGATGCACTTGATATAGGTTAATGTTAAAAAATTATTGGGCATAAATTATTCTTTAAAGATAACCCCTATTTGGGGGAATATAAATTTAGGTGAGTTTCAGAGGCTAGATGATTACGTATTTTGGGAAAAAAATGGCATTAAGTTTATCTCACAGATTGAGGTGAAAGGAAAGCTTAGGACACTAGAGGAAATGGGGCTTAGTATAGAGCTAGACACCCTTACACGGTTTAGATACTTCAGACTAAAGCACGCATTTGATTCAACTGGGAACAAAGAATATTTAGCCACTAAACACTCAGAATTCGCTGAATTCTGTTATCACAGTAATGGGACTAAAATATCAATTTCACAGATATATAAAAAAAATTAAAAGGGGGTTAGGGGGAGTGATCAAATTTAAAAGTGAAAGTAAATGGGCACTAGAAGTTGGAGATGTATTTATAAAGTATAAAAAGAAGCACATTATCGAGTAATTTCCGGCTTATACAGTTTTTCATTCTCCACCGAATTTATATCACTCCTTGGGTGTTGAGTAGGATGTATAACACAAAGGACTCTAGATGCTGGAAGTGCAGAGTGAACAATGCGGATTTTATCCACTTGATCTGGTACTGCCCTTCTATGCAGGTCTACTGAACTCAGGTATTCCGGGAGCTTACCAGAGCAACTGGGTGTACCGCGCCACTGGAGATCTCTATAGCGGTGCTTGGATATATTAGAAAAATTGGCCTCGATAGAAAAAGTGAAACGAAATGGGCAAAAGGATTAATGTTGGCGCGGGTTGTAGTGGCTAGAGAGTGGGGGGGGGGGCGGACGTACCACCAAATATTGAAGAGTGGAAGAACCTATGTGATAGGGTGCAGAGATATGAATATGCCTGTAAGATAAAATGAATAGGCAACGCAAATGGATAGGAGGAAAGAGGGGGGGAAAAGGAGCAAGTAAGGAAGAGCTCAAAATACTGAATTAACCACTTCCCGCCCCGCCACGTCATTTCTGCGGCGCTCCCAGGTCACACTAACGCCGATTGGCGTCATCTCGCGTGAGCCGAGATTTCCTGTGAACGCGCGCACACAGGCGCGCGCGCTCACAGGAACGGAAGGTAAGAGAGTTGATCTCCAGCCTGCCAGCGGCGATCGTTCGCTGGCAGGCTGGAGATGTAATTTTTTTAACCCCTAACAGGTATATTAGACGCTGTTTTGATAACAGCGTCTAATATACCTGCTACCTGGTCTTCTGGTGGTCCCCTTTGTTTGGATCGACCACCAGAGGACACAGGTAGCTCAGTAATATGTTGCACCAAGCACCACTACACTACACCCCCCCTGTCACTTATTAACCCCTTATTCACCCTTGATCACCCCTGATCACCCCATATAGACTCTCTGATCACCCCCCTGTCATTGATTACCCCCCTGTCATTGATCACGCCCCTGTAAAGCTCCATTCAGATGTCCGCATGATTTTTACGGATCCACTGATAGATGGATCGGATCCGCAAAATGCATACGGACGTCTGAATGGAGCCTTACAGGGGCGTGATCAATGACTGTGGTGATCACCCCATATAGACTCCTTGATCACCCCCCTGTCATTGATTACCCCCCTGTCATTGATCACCCCCCTGTAAAGCTCCATTCAGATGTCCGCATGATTTTTACGGATCCACTGATAGATGGATCGGATCCGCAAAACGCATACGGACGTCTGAATGGAGCCTTACAGGGGCGTGATTAATGACTGTGGTGATCACCCCATATAGACTCCCTGATCACCCCCCTGTCATTGATTACACCCCTGTCATTGATCAACCCCCTGTAAAGCTCCATTCAGATGTCCGCATGATTTTTACGGATCCACTGATAGATGGATCGGATCCGCAAAACGCATACGGACGTCTGAATGGAGCCTTACAGGGGCGTGATCAATGACTGTGGTGATCACCCCATATAGACTCCCTGATCACCCCCCTGTCATTGATTACCCCCCTGTCATTGATCAACCCCCTGTAAAGCTCCATTCAGATGTCCGCATGATTTTTACGGATCCACTGATAGATGGATCGGATCCGCAAAACGCATACGGACGTCTGAATGGAGCCTTACAGGGGCGTGATCAATGACTGTGGTGATCACCCCATATAGACTCCCTGATCACCCCCCTGTCATTGATTACACCCCTGTCATTGATCAACCCCCTGTAAAGCTCCATTCAGATGTCCACATGATTTTTACGGATCCACTGATAGATGGATCGGATCCGCAAAACACATACAGGCGTCTCCCTGGAGCCTTCCAGGGGGGGTGATCACCCCATATAGACTCCCTGATCACCCCCCTGTCATTGATCACCCCCCCCTGTCATTGATCACCCCCCTGTCAGGTTGCATTCAGATGTCCGTATGATTTTTACGGATCCACGGATACATGGATCGGATCCGCAAAACACATACAGGAGTCTCCCTGGAGCCTTCCAGGGGGGGTGATCACCCCATATAGACTCTCTGATCACCCCCCTGTCATTGATCACCCCCCTGTCATTGATCACCCCTCTGTAAGGCTCCATTCAGACATTTTTTTGGCCCAAGTTAGCGGACTTATTATTTTTTTTTCTTACAAAGTCTCATATTCCACTAACTTGTGTCAAAAAATAAAAACTCACATGAACTCACCATACCCCTCACGGAATCCAAATGCGTAAAATTTTTTAGACATTTATATTCCAGACTTCTTCTCACGCTTTAGGGCCCCTAGAATGCCAGGGCAGTATAAATACCCCACATGTGACCCCATTTCGGAAAGAAGACACCCCAAGGTATTCCGTGAGGGGCATATTGGCAAAAGACAACTTTGTATAAAAAAAATGGTAAAAAAGGCTGCAAAAAAGTGTCACACATCTGGTATCGCCGTACTCAGGAGAAGTTGGGGAATGTGTTTTGGGGTGTCATTTTACATATACCCATGCTGGGTGAGAGAAATATCTTGGTCAAATGCCAACTTTGTATAAAAAAAATGGTAAAAGTTGTCTTTTGCCAAGATATTTCTCTCACCCAGCATGGGTATATGTAAAATGACACCCCAAAACACATTCCCCAACTTCTCCTGAATACGGCGATACCACATGTGTGACACTTTTTTGCAGCCTAGGTGGGCAAAGGGGCCCATATTCCAAAGAGCACCTTTAGGATTTCACAGGTCATTTACCTACTTACCACACATTAGGGCCCCTGGAAAATGCCAGGGCAGTATAACTACCCCACAAGTGACCCCATTTTGGAAAGAAGACACCCCAAGGTATTCCGTGAGGGGCATGGCGAGTTCCTCGAATTTTTTATTTTTTGTCACAAGTTAGTGGAAAATGATGATTTATTTTTTTTTTCTTACAAAGTCTCATATTCCACTAACTTGTGACAAAAAATAAAAACTTCCATGAACTCACTATGCCCATCAGCGAATACCTTGGGGTGTCTTCTTTCCAAAATGGGGTCACTTGTGGGGTAGTTATACTGCCCTGGCATTCTAGGGGCCCAAATGTGTGGTAAGGAGTTTGAAATCAAATTCTGTAAAAAATGACCAGTGAAATCCGAAAGGTGCTCTTTGGAATATGGGCCCCTTTGCCCACCTAGGCTGCAAAAAAGTGTCACACATCTGGTATCTCCGTATTCAGGAGAAGTTGGGGAATGTGTTTTGGGGTGTCATTTTACATATACCCATGCTGGGTGAGAGAAATATCTTGGCAAAAGACAACTTTTACCTTTTTTTATACAAAGTTGGCATTTGACCAAGATATTTCTCTCACCCAGCATGGGTATATGTAAAATGACACCCCAAAACACATTCCCCAACTTCTCCTGAATACGGAGATACCACATGTGTGACACTTTTTTGCAGCCTAGGTGGGCAAAGGGGCCCATATTCCAAAGAGCACCTTTCGGATTTCACTGGCCATTTTTTACAGAATTTGATTTCAAACTCCTTACCACACATTTGGGCCCCTAGAATGCCAGGGCAGTATAACTACCCCACAAGTGACCCCATTTTGGAAAGAAGACATCCCAAGGTATTCGCTGATGGGCATAGTGAGTTCATGGAAGTTTTTATTTTTTGTCACAAGTTAGTGGAAAATGATGATTTTTTTTCTTTTTTTTTTTTCTTACAAAGTCTCATATTCCACTAACTTGTGACAAAAAATAAAAACTTCCATGAACTCACTATGCCCATCAGCGAAAACCTTGGGGTGTCTTCTTTCCAAAATGGGGTCACTTGTGGGGTAGTTATACTGCCCTGGCATTCTAGGGGCCCAAATGTGTGGTAAGGAGTTTGAAATCAAATTCTGTAAAAAATGACCAGTGAAATCCGAAAGGTGCTCTTTGGAATATGGGCCCCTTTGCCCACCTAGGCTGCAAAAAAGTGTCACACATCTGGTATCTCCGTATTCAGGAGAAGTTGGGGAATGTGTTTTGGGGTGTCATTTTACATATACCCATGCTGGGTGAGAGAAATATCTTGGCAAAAGACAACTTTTACCATTTTTTTATACAAAGTTGTCTTTTGCCAAGATATTTCTCTCACCCAGCATGGGTATATGTAAAATGACACCCCAAAACACATTCCCCAACTTCTCCTGAGTACGGAGATACCAGATGTGTGACACTTTTTTGCAGCCTAGGTGGGCAAAGGGGCCCACATTCCAAAGAGCACCTTTCGGATTTCACCAGCCATTTTTTACAGAATTTGATTTCAAACTCCTTACCACACATTTGGGCCCCTAGAATGCCAGGGCAGTATAACTACCCCACAAGTGACCCCATTTTGGAAAGAAGACATCCCAAGGTATTCGCTGATGGGCATAGTGAGTTCATGGAAGTTTTTATTTTTTGTCACAAGTTAGTGGAATATGAGACTTTGTAAGAAAAAAATAAAAATAAAAAAAAATCATCATTTTCCGCTAACTTGTGACAAAAAATAAAAAGTTCTATGAACTCACTATGCCCATCAGCGAATACCTTAGGGTGTCTACTTTCCGAAATGGGGTCATTTGTGGGGTGTTTGTACTGTCTGGGCATTGTAGGACCTCAGGAAACATGACAGGTGCTCAGAAAGTCAGAGCTGCTTCAAAAAGCGGAAATTCACATTTTTGTACCATAGTTTGTAAACGCTATAACTTTTACCCAAACCATTTTTTTTTACCCAAACATTTTTTTTTTATCAAACATTTGTAGAACAATAAATTTAGAGCAAAATTTATATATGGATGTCTTTTTTTTGCAAAATTTTACAACTGAAAGTGAAAAATGTCATTTTTTTGCAAAAAAATCGTTAAATTTCGATTAATAACAAAAAAAGTAAAAATGTCAGCAGCAATGAAATACCACCAAATGAAAGCTCTATTAGTGAGAAGAAAAGGAGGTAAAATTCATTTGAGTGGTAAGTTGCATGACCGAGCAATAAACCGCTAAAATTGTGGAGTGCCGATTTGTAAAAAAGGACCTGGTCTTTAGGGGGGTATAAACCTGTGGTCCTTAAGTGGTTAATAAACAAACATATGAAGAACGATTGAAATCCCCGATATGAGATCATGTAATCAACTTTTTCTATAGTAACTCCCAAGACAACCGAGGGGGGTATAATTTGATTGTATATATTTTTGAGATGAGAAAAGAAACAGGATAAGGATAGATTTCCGATGTTATTAAGGATAATTATGTAACAAATGCCTGTGCATATTTTTGAATCTTTATCGTCTATTCTCTTTGTTTTCCTGTTTTCTCGAATTTTTATATGCTGAAAATGAAAATAAAAATATTTAATATAAAAAAAAAAGGGTGTTGTTTGTGGCCCGTCTCCTGATCTCTAGGTCTTGGTTTGCACCTACTCCTCCTCATGTGAACCAGTGGCTGAATTTAGTCAACAAAATCAGAGATTATGAGGCCATTCTGTACAAGCAGTAAGGTTCATATGATAAATGGCTCAGGATTTGGGCAGCATGGAATGGGTGAAAGAATAACTGAAAGTTCTTATGTATAATTATTTTTTATTTTTTTTCCCCCCGTTATGGCGGCGTTCTGGGGGGGGGGAGGGAAATGGGTGGCTGGTGGGAATGTATGTATCCTGTTGTTCCTAATTTTGTAAGCGTTGGTTAAGATGAATAAAAAATATTTAAACTTAAAAAATATATATATCTCCCTAAAAAACCTGTAATTACTTACAGGAGAGTGCCCACAATAAGAAGCACTTTAGCTCCAAGTAAGCCCAAAAAGCACACACAAATCCGAAATAAAACCAAAAATGAACTAGCGGGTAGCTTAAAATGTGGTGCAAGACAGTGCCTTTGTTGTAATATGATCGCGCACAATAGGAAAACTTTGAGTTCAACAAAAAATGGTGCCACCTTTACAATAAACATCGTCTAACCTGCAAAAGCAGTTATGTGATATATTTAATCGAATGCGAATGTGGCTTCCAGTACGTAGGCCGAACGACACAAGCATTGCATTGCAAGGTGAACCAGCATAGACATAATATACAGAAATTATGCCCAAAACACAGCATTTCACGACATTGCGCAACTACAACCGGAAAAAACAAACATGCATTAAAAATTACTCCCATTGACTATATACTGGATAATCCATATAATAGATTCAGCAACCTCCAGAGAAGAGAGGTATATTGGATCTACCAATTGGACACCCTGACCCCGTATGGACTAAACGAGATGTGTGAGACTGTATTGTAATCCTAGCCGTAAAAAAGTCCATATACCAGATGGTAGATACACTCAGTACTCAACCATTCCAATATGAGGAAAATGTGAAAATATAATAATAAAAATAAACAAAAAAAATTCTGAATAAATAAATCTGTGAAACACCACCTTAGGGCAATCTGTATCACTATATAAGATAAAATAAATGTTCATTCGACCCTAGACCAAAAATTGAATAAGGAAAGGAAAGTGAACATAGTCGCACAGACCATACTAAATCAATATAGCAAAATAACCTTTAAAATAGGATAAATACCCTGTGTTTTTAATTCTTTGCAACTCATTACATTATTTTATACAACCTGCTGCAGCACAAAAATAGCCAGGCAGTATGCTCAAGTTGCATTATGCCTTTATATATATGTTCTTTATATATATATATATATATATATATATTGTAACGGCACCCCGACATAAAAGGGGTTAAAACCGTTTAGGCGATCTTCCCCTTCCAGAGCTACAGGCACAGCTACTTACAGAACACCAAACTCCCGAACGGCATACAAGGGAATGCTCCAAACTCTCAAACAGAATACAGCATAGCACTCCAAACTCCCGAACGGAACCTCACGAATAGCTGCTAGCAGACGAATAGGAAACGCGCCCAAGCGGATTACACTCCTAGCAATCAGTCTCTAACAGCATACAGTGAATCCCCCCAAGAACGAGACCAAGCTCTGTGTTGATGGTCAAGCAGTGGACAGCCAGAGCTGTGTGTTTATTGTTCTTATATACACATTAGTACCACCCACAGGGTTTTGTGAAACAACCAGTAACCCCGTACAATACACTCAGACACTCCCACACAAAATCCTCCCCTCTGCCTGTGATACAATTACCTTACACAATGGGTTAATGTAATTATCACAGGCAGGAGAATACACAGTTTTACACAATGTCTTCTGTCCTGGAGACAATTGGGAAGTAATCCAATTTATCTCCAAGGGCAGAGGCAAAACTCCATTAGCCACATGGTAGCAAAAGATAATAAAAGACATAAGAATATTTAACTGTGCAGCTATTGCATAAAACATGGACATTTAACATATCCCCAGATTGCTCAGGTCTGAGTGCATTCAATTATTAGGTGAATGGCACTCAGACTACACGAATACAGTTCAATTGCAATGGAGCCAAATTCTTTCACATAGTCTTTGCAGGGGAAAATCAAGCATTTCAACATGGGGCCATAGTCTAAAGGAAGCAGGCGGGCAACCAGGCTTCTATAATGCAATGTGGCGAGATTGGTTTCGTCACATCTTTCCCCTTTTCCAAATAGACTAACAGGGTATCGGACCTGCCAGTCAGTGCCCTTGTTAGTTCAGCAGCCCACCCACAAAACAGAAACAGCAGTACAGCCCACCCACAATAAATGGTTACTACACCTGAGCAAGGGAGAAACCTGTCCATGTCCAGGTGCCTCACCACGGCTGTGTGGGGGATTGGTAGACTGCCTTGGTGGGTTGCAGAGTGGGCAGAGACCAGCGGTACTCTGCCCTGGTGCCAGCGCTACCACGGAAGTAGCCTGGTTGGAGCCTGGTTGTTGGAGGGGGAGACCGACTGTCTCCCCTTTAGATACACAGCTCTGCTGTTGTAGGGAGAGACCGACTGTCTCCCCTTTAGATAGACCACCACGCTGCTGTGGGGGGAGACCGACTGTCTCCCCTTTGGCTAAACAGCACTGTTGCTGGGGGACAGGACCGACTGTCCCTATCCCCTGTGCTGTGAGTGCAGAGACCACGGTCCCATCTGCACTGTTGTGGGGCTTACTGTCTCCCCCTGGTGCGTTAAACTGCCGCTGGGGAATGGAGACTGGGCTCCCAATTCCCTGTAAATCACACGCCCGCTGGGGAATGGAGACTGGGCTCCCAATTCCCTGCAATTCACACTGCCAATAGGGAGAGGGGGTAACAAGCTCCTCTCCCATACATACTTCCAGCCTCTGGGAGGGAGACCAACTGTCTCCGCTCCCAATACAGTGTCCTGTTGCTGGGGAAAGGAGACTGGGCTCTCTATTCCCTGTAGGACCCTGTGCCGCTGAGGAATGGAGACTGGTCTCCCAATTCCCTGCAGGACTGGTGGGGAGACCTCGGTCCCATCTCCACCGGCCACCTGGGGTTCTTCCCAGTAACACTCCACAATATCTGCCCAGTTGAATGGGTCTGGATCCAGGTCTGTCATCTTGCTGTCCTGCTGAGCCTTCCCAATGGAGTGGAAGAGATCTCGGTAGTCCTGCTCCAGTTCCCACTCCAGGGTTGCTAGGTGAGCCAGGTCTTTCTCTACCTCATGGGGGTCATCCCAATCCTGCCTAGCCTCCCTCTCGTAGAAAATGTCCTGAAGTCTGGACTGTGCAGTGCTCCTGAAGTCAGGCTCTGCAAAGGACTCCCATAACAAGCCAGGACCATCAAACTCCTCTCCCTCTGGCTTGTCATGCTCAGCTGTCCAGGGTATATACTGTGCCATATACCACCAGAGCGCCTGGTAGGCATCCTCCAGCCATAGCTCCTGCCATACCCAGTGCTCTAGTTCCTTCACCCATTCCTCCAGGGGCTGCTCTCCCAGGAAGGGCATCCGCAGGGCCACTTGCTTCTGCAATCGCTGCTCTTCACTGGGGAGACTCTCGCCTCGCTGGTATTGTACATTATCCAGGGCCTGGTACCAGATGCCTTTCCTTAATGCATCCCGGCCATCCAGGTATTCCTCATCGTATTCCACTTCTGGTTCCATCCTGCTGCTGTCAGGGTCGCTGTACTGGGACATGCGTTGCCCTCAAATTGTAATTCCAGGGAATGATGTTACTTTGTAGCTGTCCTTCTTGGCTGTGAGAACCATCCAGTCGCTTGCCACCAATTGTAACGGCACCCCAGACATAAAAGGGGTTAAAACCGTTTTGCCGATCTTCCCCTTCCAGATCTACAGGCACAGCTACTTACAGAAAACCAAACTCCCGAACGGCATACAGCATAGCACTCCAAACTCCTGAACGGAACCTCACGAATAGCTGCTAGTAGACGAATAGGAAACGCACCCAAGCAGATTACACTCCTAGCAATCAGTCTCTAACAGCATACAGTGAATCCCCCCAAGAACGAGACCAAGCTCTGCGTTGAGGGTCAAGCAGTGGACAGCAAGAGCTGTGTGTTTATTGTTCTTATATACACATTCTTACACATTAGTACCACCCACAGGGTTTTGGAAAACAACCAGTAACCCCGTACAATACACCCAGACACTCCCACACAAAATCATCCTCTCTGCCTGTGATACAATTACCTTACACAATGGGTTAATGTAATTATCACAGGCAGGAGAATACACAGTTTTACACAATGTCTTCTGTCCTGGAGACAATTGGGAAGTAATCCAATCTATCTCCAAGGGCAGAGGCAAAACTCCATTAGCCACATGGTAGCAAAAGACAATAAAAGACATAAGAATATTTAACTGTGCAGCTATTGCATAAAACATAGACATTTAACATATCCCCAGATAGCTCAGGTCTGAGTGCATTCAATTATTAGGTGAATGGCACTGAGACTACACGAATACAGTTCAATTGCCGTGGAGCCAAATTCTTTTACATAGTCTTTGCAGGGGAAAATCAAGCGTTTCAACATGGGGCCATAGTCTAAAGGAAGCAGGCGGGCAACCAGGCTTCTCCAATGCAATGTGGCGAGATTGGTCTCGTCACATATATATATATATATATATATATATATATAGATATTTTTTAAATGAATTTATTTATTTATCCATGTATTTATTTATTTATTCTCTTGATTTTAGCTTTAGCTCAGGGCATCTTATGTGTTTCCATTTTATGTATTCCGGTTATTACTAATTGCACTATATTGCAATATTTTGTCAACACCCATTGCACTGTATTGCGGCACATTTTATATGCTCATAGCAATTCAACACCGGGTCTCTAGAACCTGGTGGCCCCCCCCTCCCTATATCCACGCAGCTGTTTTTTGTTTTGTTTCATACATTGGATAGTGATACTAAGGATATATACTGGGATCAGAAATTATGATTTATTCTTTTCCCTTTTCCCGTGCCATTTATCGCAGCAACAGCACACGTCAGAGACAGATCACGGGCCTGTCCTGAAGTGTGATCAAGATACACACGCCCCAAACACGTCATCCGGAGGTGCGGCCAACACGTCATCCGGAGGTGCGTCATACGACATTAACGCCGCCCACATAACCCGTAATTGGCTGATCACCAACCCGAAGGGAGACATGGTATCCTAGTGACCCCGCACGCTTTCCCGCCCCTAGCACCTCCCCTTTCCCGCCCACTGTGGCTCGGTTACATCGCGCTTAAACAGAGTGCATAAAAGAAACAATGACAAAAGATGTATTTGCATGTAGAAGTTTTATTGTACTGATGAAGGGGGCCCTTTGCCCCTGAAACGTGTCGACTTTGAATAAAAGATTACCGGCTTGGTAACATTATAATACTGAGTCCTTTCTGCATCAGCGCCGCACGGAACGGTCTTAATTCTTCCTTCACTGCATTACCCCTGGGCACTTGCGAGTGCTCATTTGCATATGAATTAAATGTCGTTTTTACAGCTTCTGCAAGTGTAAAGAAAATAACAAAGGTACCATTACATTCATGTATAGGTGTGCGATAGGACAATGTAAGCGCTGTATATGGCGATATGGTAGTGACAGACTACCTTTAATTAGGGTTTAGCGAATTGTGTTCGGATTGCTGTAGCTGAACCTGATTCAGTTAAAAACTTTGTTAATAATATGGGCTCCGTCCTACTGTAAAATGTATTGCCTCCACGGAGGTCTTTCTGAAGTTTCTGCAAATATCGCGAAACTTACTTTGTCTCGCCTTTATCACATGTCAGTTTGTTTATTGGCATAAATTACTGTCTCAAAATACTAAGCAGAACTCGGCTTCATGCCTCATTAACAAAGCAGAGTTCAGCTTTGTATTTTGATACAGTAATTTATACAAACAAAGTGACGTGATAGAGGCTTCACGAAGTAAGTCCCGCAATATTTGCAGAAACTTCAGAGAGACCTCCGCGGAGGACATACATTTTACACTAAGACGGAGCCCATATTATTAAGAAAGTTTTTGAAAGATGCACTTGGAGGTGACTAGGAGCAGCACACCATATGTGCAGGGTCTGCGCTCCTGAACATAGAAGCCCAATGACTTAGGTAGGTTTAGCGTAGGACCCGCCTGACCTGAGACCACCTTGGCGCTTGGTAGGCGGGCACAGATGTGTTTTAATCAAAATATATTGGCTAAGTGTCTCAGATTTTATCATATCAGAGTGAGGACTTTGTCCATATATATGCTTGCACGATTCTCTCAACCCTAATTTTAATCACTGACCAATGTTTGTTTAAAAGAACTTTAATCATTTATGATGTTTGACCATCTTCAATATAGATGAGCGAATCGAAGCTGACAAAGTGGAATTCGTTTCGAATTTCATGAAAAATTTAATTTGCAATGAATCCAAATTTCCTCTAGCTTCGTGGTAACGAATCGCATTTTTCCTAAAATGGCTGCTGCACGTGTGAGGACATAAAGCAAGGAACTCTAGGAAGGCGGGATCACTCATAATGCCATGCAGGAAGCCAGCCAGCCTTGTGATGTCACAGCCCTATAAATAGCCTCAGCCTCAGTGCTAGAAAAAACTTAATTGTGCTAAAAAAACGATTTACAGTGCAGGGAAAAATTATTCAAGGTGTAGGAAAAGGATAGGGAGGAATCATTCCACAGCATTTATGTTGAACACGGTTCAGAAGGGTAGGTTATAGTCTGGGTAATAGGAACTGGAATTGCTGCACTGACTGGGCACCCAAATTGCCATTATACAGCTCTGTAATTCCAGCAAGCCATTCTTGTTATTGGAGTGTTGCAGCCATTAACAGGGTTTATTACAAGAAAAATGTTTCTACATCTTATATGCGGTGCAGTTATATGTTTTAAAGCATTTTTGGGCTTGTATTAGTGGGAAAAAGGGCTTATTAGCTGTTGTGTGGTGAAGTGATAAAATTACAGCACTTTTTGTCGTGTATTAGTGGCAAAGAAAAATATATTTGCCGTTCAGCGGTACAGTTATATGTTCTAAAGCCTTTTGTGGCGTGTATGTCACGGTGGGGAGTGGGGGAAATCTCCCCACTGTACAATGTAGGAAATTTGGGAACGCAACTAGGCCTGGATACAAGGATAAGGGGAGCAGGTCACCCCCTAACGCCACTTTCATCCTATCCCTGACCTCCTTACAGTATGAGCCGACCTCGATGTTAGGGGGGCTCATACTCTGGAACCTGGGACCTTCTGACCCTAACAATCCCTGAAATAGGAGTCAGGAATAAGAGATGACCGGTTCATCCATGACATGGATGTACCAGAGTCTCACATAGGCCTAGCAACTAGGAAGGAGCAGACAGCAAGCAACAACACATTGCAGCAGGTAAGAGTCCAGCGCAAAACGACAAGCACAGGAACAACAGTACTTACCTGCCACAACGACTGGGTGGAACAACTACTGCTTGCTGACTTGTGGTTCCCCCTCCGAGGAACCCCTGGTACCCCCTCACCGGAGGTACAGACAAACAAGGGGAAGTCTAGCAACCATGCCGGGCAATACACCAAACATACCAGACATAGAACACCAAACTAGACATAACAACAAATCCCCAAAACAAACCCACACCAAACATAACAACAGGTAAGGTAGGGAAAAAGGAGGAGAACATAGCGAGACATCGCTAAAGACCTTGATGTTCCATAAGGAGGCCCTAACGGGTGAAACATCCAGAGAGGAGCAAAGCTTCTACTCATACAAAGGCAGACATATAACTAACCTTGTGCTCACAACTCCAGTATAAAAAGAGCCATGAGGTCACACCCAGCTCCACCTTGCACACTCCTTTACCCCTAAACAAACCAAAATTGGAAGTAACGCCGGCCTTAAAGGGGAAGTGTAAAATAATGCAACACGTTGCCACCAGCAACAAGCATGCACGGCAAAAGTGTCACGTCCACTACCACCAGACCATGACAGCCGTGACAGTGTATTAGTGGCAAAAGAAAAATCTATTTGCCATTCAGCAGTGCAGTTATATGTTCTAAGGCCCTTTTTGTCGTGTAATAGTGGCAAAATAAAAATATATTTGCCGTTCAGCGATGCAGTTATATGCTCTAAGCCTTTTTGTGGCATGTGTAAGTGGCAAAAGAAAAAAATATTTGCCGTTCAGTGGTGTAGTTATATGTTCTAAAGCCTTTTGTGGCGTGTATTAGTGGCAAAAGAAATATATTTGCCGTTCATCGGTGTAGTTATATGTTCTAAAGCCATTTTTGTCGCGTATTAGTGGCAAGATAAAAATATATTTGCCGTTCAGCGGTGCAGCTATATGTTTTAAAGGCTTTTTTGTCGTGTAATAGTCTCTAAATAAAAATATATTTGCCGTTCAGTGGTGGAGTTATATGTTCTAAATAGCGATGAGCGAACCCGAACCAGAACATTTTCGTAAAAGTCCGGGTTCGGTGTTCGGCGCTTTCTTGGCGCTTTTTGAAAGGCTGCAAAGCAGCCAATCAACAAGAGTCATACTACTTGGCCCAAGAGGCCATCACAGCCATGCCTACTATTGGCATGGCTGTGATTGGCCAGTGCACCATGTGACCCAGCCTCTATTTAAGCTGGAGTCACGTAGCGCCGCACGTCACTCTGCTATGATCAGTATAGGGAGAGGTTGCAGCTGCGACGTTAGGGCGAGATTAGGCAGATTAACTCCTCCAAAAGACTTCATTCTGTGATCGATCTGCAGCTGTGGATCATTGAAGTGCTATTATCACTTTTTTGAGGCTGCCCAGAGCGTTTTTAGATCACTTTTTTTCTGGGGTGATCGGCGGCCATTTTGTGACTTGTGGTGCGCCAGCACGAGCTATCACCAAGTGTATTTAACCATCGATAGTGTGGTTATTTTGTGCTATATCCTACATCAGCTGCAGGCTGAGCCTGTGTCACCGAAGTGCATTTAACCATCAACAGTCTGGTTATTTTTTGGCCATATACTACATCAGCTGCAGGCTGAGCCTGTGTCACCCAAGTGCATTTAAACATCAACAGTCTGATTATTTTTTGGCCATATACTACATCTGGTGCAGGCTGAGCCTGTGTCACCCAAGTGCATTTAACCATCAACAGTCTGATTATTTTTTGGCCATATACTACATCTGGTGCAGGCTGAGCCTGTGTCACCCAAGTGCATTTAACCATCAACAGTGTGGTTATTTTTTGGCCATATATTACATCAGGGGCAAGTTGAGCCTGTCACCCAGTGCCTAAAAAATAGACCTGACATTTCTATTCAACCAAATCTGTACTGTTTTAGCTGGTCAAGTTATTTGTATTGACCGTAAAAGCACACTTTTTTTTCTGGGTTGAAAAAGCATTCCCAAATTTGCCATTCTCAAAATAACTAGTTTCTGGTATTTGAGGCCTACTTGAAATCTATCCCAAAAAGAAAATCTTACATTGAAGGTATTGATAGTGTCATTCAGAAAAACCTAAGACACACGCTAGCGTGCTGATAGAAGTGTGATTCTGTGATTAAACCTATACCTGTCACACAGCGCAAAAAAAAAAACAGGTCTCACATCTCTATTCAACCAAATCTGCAGTGTTTTAGCTGGTCAAGTTATTTGTAGTGACTGTAAAAGCAGACTTTTTGTTCTGGGTTGAAAAAGCATTCCCAAATTTGCCATTCTCAAAATAACTAGTTTCTGGTATTTGAGGCCTACTTGAAATCTATCCCAAAAAGAAAATCTTACATTGAAGGTATTGATAGTGTCATTCAGAAAAACCTAAGACACACGCTAGCGTGCTGATAGAAGTGTGATTCTGTGATTAAACCTATACCTGTCACACAGCGCAAAAAAAACAGGTCTCACATCTCTATTCAACCAAATCTGCAGTGTTTTATCTGGTCAAGTTATTTGTAGTGACCGTAAAAGCAGACTTTTTGTTCTGGGTTGAAAAAGCATTCCCAAATTTGCCATTCTCAAAATAACTAGTTTCTGGTATTTGAGGCCTACTTGAAATCTATCCCAAAAAGAAAATCTTACATTGAAGGTATTGATAGTGTCATTCAGAAAAACCTAAGACACACGCTAGCGTGCTGATAGAAGTGTGATTCTGTGATTAAACCTATACCTGTCACACAGCGCAAAAAAAAACAGGTCTCACATCTCTATTCAACCAAATCTGCAGTGTTTTAGCTGGTCAAGTTATTTGTAGTGACCGTAAAAGCAGACTTTTTGTTCTGGGTTGAAAAAGCATTCCCAAATTTGCCATTCTCAAAATAACTAGTTTCTGGTATTTGAGGCCTACTTGAAATCTATCCCAAAAAGAAAATCTTACATTGAAGGTATTGATAGTGTCATTCAGAAAAACCTAAGACACACGCTAGCGTGCTGATAGAAGTGTGATTCTGTGATTAAACCTATACCTGTCACACAGCGCAAAAAAAAAACAGGTCTCACATCTCTATTCAACCAAATCTGCAGTGTTTTAGCTGGTCAAGTTATTTGTAGTGACCGTAAAAGCAGACTTTTTGTTCTGGGTTGAAAAAGCATTCCCAAATTTGCCATTCTCAAAATTGTGGTGAACGGGAACAATGAGGAAAACATCTAATAAGGGACGCGGACGTGGACATGGTCGTGGTGGTGTTAGTGGACCCTCTGGTGCTGGGAGAGGACGTGGCCGTTATGCCACAGCCACACGTCCTAGTGAACCAACTACCTCAGGTCCCAGTAGCCAGCAGAATTTACAGCGATATTTGGTGGGGCCCAATGCCGTTCTAAGGATGGTAAGGCCTGAGCAGGTACAGGCATTAGTCAATTGGGTGGCCGACAGTGGATCCAGCACGTTCACATTATCTCCCACCCAGTCTTCTGCAGAAAGCGCACAGATGGCGCATGAAAACCAAGACCATCGGTCTGTCACATCACCCCCATGCATATCAGGGAAACTGTCTGAGCCTCAAGTTATGCAGCAGTCTCTTATGCTGTTTGAAGACTCTGCTGCCAGGGTTTCCCAAGGGCATCCACCTAGCCCTTCCCCAGGGGTGGAAGAGATAGAATGCACTAACGCACAACCACTTATTTTTCCTGATGATGAGGACATGGGAATACCACCTCAGCACGTCTCTGATGATGACGAAACACAGGTGCCAACTGCTGCGTCTTTCTGCAGTGTGCAGACTGAACAGGAGGTCAGGGATCAAGACTGGGTGGAAGACGATGCAGGGGACGATGAGGTCCTAGACCCCACATGGAATGAAGGTCGTGCCACTGACTTTCACAGTTCGGAGGAAGAGGCAGTGGTGAGACCGAGCCAACAGCGTAGCAAAAGAGGGAGCAGTGGGCAAAATCAGAACACCCGCCGCCAAGAGACTCCGCCTGCTACTGACCGCCGCCATCTGGGACCGAGCACCCCAAAGGCAGCTTCAAGGAGTTCCCTGGCATGGCACTTCTTCAAACAATGTGCTGACGACAAGACCCGAGTGGTTTGCACGCTGTGCCATCAGAGCCTGAAGCGAGGCATTAACGTTCTGAACCTTAGCACAACCTGCATGACCAGGCACCTGCATGCAAAGCATGAACTGCAGTGGAGTAAACACCTTAAAAACAAGGAAGTCACTCAGGCTCCCCCTGCTACCTCTTCTGCTGCTGCCGCCTCGGCCTCTTCTGCTGCTGCCGCCGCCTCGGCCTCTTCTGCTGCTGCTGCCGCCGCCTCAGCCTCTTCCTCTGCCTCTGGAGGAACGTTGGCACCTGCCGTCCAGCAAACATGGGATGTACCACCAACACCACCACCTGCGTCACCAAGCATCTCAACCATGTCACACGGCAGCGTTCAGCTCTCCATCTCACAAACATTTGAGAGAAAGCGTAAATTCCCACCTAGCCACCCTCGATCCCTGGCCCTGAATGCCAGCATTTCTAAACTATTGGCCTATGAAATGCTGTTATTTAGGCTGGTGGACACACACAGCTTCAAACAGCTCATGTCACTTGCTGTCCCACAGTATGTTGTTCCCAGCCGCCACTACTTCTCCAAGAGAGCCGTGCCTTCCCTGCACAAACAAGTGTCCGATAAAATCAAGTGTGCACTGCGCAACGCCATCTGTGGCAAGGTCCACCTAACCACAGATACGTGGACCAGTAAGCACGGCCAGGGACGCTATATCTCCCTAACTGCACACTGGGTAAATGTAGTGGCGGCTGGGCCCCAGGCGGAGAGCCGTTTGGCGCACGTCCTTCCGCCGCCAATGAAAAGGATCGCAGGGCAACATTCTTTACATCCTGTCTCCACCTCCTCCTACTCAGCTTCCTCCTCCTCTTCTTCCACCTGCTCATCCAGTCAGCCACACACCTTCACCACCAACTTCAGCACAGCCCGGGGTAAACGTCAGCAGGCCATTCTGAAACTCATATGTTTGGGGGACAGGCCCCACACCGCACAGGAGTTGTGGCGGGGTATAGAACAACAGACCGACGAGTGGTTGCTGCCGGTGAGCCTCAAGCCCGGCCTGGTGGTGTGCGATAATGGGCGAAATCTCGTTGCAGCTCTGGGACTAGCCGGTTTGACGCACATCCCTTGCCTGGCGCATGTGCTGAATTTGGTGGTGCAGAAGTTCATTCGCAACTACCCCGACATGTCAGAGCTGCTGCATAAAGTGCGGACCGTCTGTTCGCGCTTCCGGCGTTCACACCCTGCCGCTGCTCGCCTGTCTGCGCTACAGCGTAACTTCGGCCTTCCCGCTCACCGCCTCATATGCGACATACCCACCAGGTGGAACTCCACCTTGCATATGCTGGACAGACTGTGCGAGCAGCAGCAGGCCATAGTGGAGTTTCAGCTGCAGCACGCACGGGTCAGTCGCACTGCAGATCAGACACACTTCACCACCAATGACTGGGCCTCCATTCGAGACCTGTGTGCCCTGTTGCGTTGTTTCGAGTACTCCACCAACATGGCC
Source organism: Bufo bufo (assembly GCF_905171765.1). Classification (NCBI taxonomy): domain Eukaryota; kingdom Metazoa; phylum Chordata; class Amphibia; order Anura; family Bufonidae; genus Bufo; species Bufo bufo. The sequence continues at coordinate 234,665,537 of NC_053394.1, forward strand.
AGTGGCGATGACGCCGTTATCAGCGTTACAATACCACTTCTATGTCTCCTTGAGAAAACACTTAGCGCGATAATGGAAGAGGAGGTGGCCCAGGAGGAAGAGGAGGAAGAGGGGTCATTTTTAGCACTTTCAGGCCAGTCTCTTCGAAGTGACTCAGAGGGAGGTTTTTTGCAACACCAGAGGCCAGGTACAAATGTGGCCAGACAGGGCCCACTACTGGAGGACGAGGAGGACGAGGAGGAGGTGGAGGAGGATGAGGATGAAGCATGTTCACAGCGGGGTGGCACCCAAAGCAGCTCGGGCCCATCACTGGTGCGTGGCTGGGGGGAAACACAGGACGATGACGATACGCCTCCCACAGAGGACAGCTTGTCCTTACCTCTGGGCAGCCTGGCACACATGAGCTACTACATGCTGCAGTGCCTGCGCAACGACAGCAGAGTTGCCCACATTTTAACGTGTGCGGAATACTGGGTTGCCACCCTGCTGGATCCCCGGTACAAAGACAATGTGCCCACCTTACTTCCTACACTAGAGCGTGATAGGAAGATGCGCGAGTACAAGCGCACGTTGGTAGACACGCTACTGAGAGCATTCCCAAATGTCACAGGGGAACCAGTGGAAGCCCAAGGCGAAGGCAGAGGAGGAGCAAGAGGTCGCCAACGCAGCTGTGTCACGGCCAGCTCCTCTGAGGGCAGGGTTAGCATGGCAGAGATGTGGAAAAGTTTAGTCACCACGCCACAACTAACTGCACCACCACCTGATACGGAACGTGTTAGCAGGAGGCAACATTTCACTAACATGGTGGAACAGTACCTGTGCACACCCCTCCACGTACTGACTGATGGTTCGGCCCCATTGAACTTCTGGGTCTCCAAATTGTCCACGTGGCCAGAGCTAGCCTTTTATGCCTTGGAGGTGCTGGCCTGCCCGGCGGCCAGCGTTTTGTCTGAACATGTATTCAGCACGGCAGGGGGCATCATTACAGACAAACGCAGCCGCCTGTCTGCAGCCAATGTGGACAAGCTGACGTTCATAAAAATGAACCAGGCATGGATCCCACAGGACCTGTCCATCCCTTGTGCAGATTAGACATTAACTACCTCCCCTTAACAATATATTATTGTACTCCAGGGCACTTCCTCATTCAATCCTATTTTTAATTTCATTTTACCATTATATTGCGGGGCAACCCAAAGTTAAATGAACCTCTCCTCTGTCTGGGTGCCGGGGCCTAAATGTGTGACAGTGGCCTGTTCCAGTGGTGGGTGACGTGAAGCCTGATTCTCTGCTATGACATGAAGACTTATTCTGTGCTGACATGAAGCCAGATTCTCTGTTACGCGACCTCTCTCCTCTGCCTGGGTGCCTGGGCCTAAATATGTGACAGTGGCCTGTTCCAGTGGTGGGTGACGTGAAGCCTGATTCTCTGCTATGACATGAAGACAGATTCTGCGCTGACATAAGGCCAGATTCTCTGTTACGGGACCTCTCTCCTCTGCCTGGGTGCCTGGGCCTAAATGTGTGACAGTGGCCTGTTCCAGTGGTGGGTGACATGAAGCCTGATTCTCTGCTATGACATGAAGACAGATTCTGCGCTGACATAAGGCCAGATTCTCTGTTACGGGACCTCTCTCCTCTGCCTGGGCCTAAATGTGTGACAGTGGCCTGTTCCAGTGGTGGGTGACGTGAAGCCTGATTCTCTGCTATGACATGAAGACAGATTCTGCGCTGACATAAGGCCAGATTCTCTGTTACGGGACCTCTCTCCTCTGCCTGGGTGCCTGGGCCTAAATATGTGACAGTGGCCTGTTCCAGAGGTGGGTGACGTGAAGCCTGATTCTCTGCTATGACATGAAGACAGATTCTGCGCTGACATAAGGCCAGATTCTTGTTATGGGACCTCTCTCCTCTGCCTGGGTGCCTGGGCCTAAATGTGTGACAGTGGCCTGTTCCAGTGGTGGGTGACGTGAAGCCTGATTCTCTGCTATGACATGAAGACAGATTCTGCGCTGACATAAGGCCAGATTCTCTGTTACGGGACCTCTCTCCTCTGCCTGGGTGCCTGGGCCTAAATGTGTGACAGTGGCCTGTTCCAGTGGTGGGTGACGTGAAGCCTGATTCTCTGCTATGACATGAAGACAGATTCTGCGCTGACATAAGGCCAGATTCTCTGTTACGGGACCTCTCTCCTCTGCCTGGGTGCCTGGGCCTAAATATGTGACAGTGGCCTGTTCCAGTGGTGGGTGACGTGAAGCCTGATTCTCTGCTATGACATGAAGACAGATTCTGCGCTGACATAAGGCCAGATTCTCTGTTACGGGACCTCTCTCCTCTGCCTGGGTGCCTGGGCCTAAATGTGTGACAGTGGCCTGTTCCAGTGGTGGGTGACGTGAAGCCTGATTCTCTGCTATGACATGAAGACAGATTCTGCGCTGACATAAGGCCAGATTCTCTGTTACGGGACCGCTCTCCTCTGTCTGGGTGCCGGGGCCTAAATATGTGACAGTGGCCTGTTCCAGTGGTGGGTGACGTGAAGCCTGATTCTCTGCTATGACATGAAGACAGATTCTGCGCTGACATAAGGCCAGATTCTCTGTTACGGGACCTCTCTCCTCTGCCTGGGTGCCTGGGCCTAAATATGTGACAGTGGCCTGTTCCAGTGGTGGGTGACGTGAAGCCTGATTCTCTGCTATGACATGAAGACAGATTCTGCGCTGACATAAGGCCAGATTCTCTGTTACGGGACCTCTCTCCTCTGCCTGGGTGCCTAGGCCTAAATATGTGACAGTGGCCTGTTTCAGTGGTGGGTGACGTGAAGCCTGATTCTCTGCTATGACATGAAGACAGATTCTGCGTTGACATAAGGCCAGATTCTCTGTTACGGGACCTCTCTCCTCTGCCTGGGTGCCTGGGCCTAAATATGTGACAGTGGCCTGTTCCAGTGGTGGGTGACGTGAAGCCTGATTCTCTGCTATGACATGAAGACAGATTCTGCGCTGACATAAGGCCAGATTCTCTGTTACGGGACCTCTCTCCTCTGCCTGGGTGCCTGGGCCTAAATGTGTGACAGTGGCCTGTTCCAGTGGTGGGTGACGTGAAGCCTGATTCTCTGCTATGACATGAAGACAGATTTTGTGCTGACATAAGGCCAGATTCTCTGTTATGGGACCTCTCTCCTCTGCCTGGGTGCCTGGGCCTAAATGTGTGACAGTGGCCTGTTCCAGTGGTGGGTGACGTGAAGCCTGATTCTCTGCTATGACATGAAGACAGATTCTGCGCTGACATAAGGCCAGATTCTCTGTTACGGGACCGCTCTCCTCTGTCTGGGTGCCGGGGCCTAAATATGTGACAGTGGCCTGTTCCAGTGGTGGGTGACGTGAAGCCTGATTCTCTGCTATGACATGAAGACAGATTCTGCGCTGACATAAGGCCAGATTCTCTGTTACGGGACCTCTCTCCTCTGCCTGGATGCCTGGGCCTAAATATGTGACAGTGGCCTGTTCCAGTGGTGGGTGACGTGAAGCCTGATTCTCTGCTATGACATGAAGACAGATTCTGCGCTGACATAAGGCCAGATTCTCTGTTACGGGACCTCTCTCCTCTGCCTGGGTGCCTGGGCCTAAATATGTGACAGTGGCCTGTTCCAGTGGTGGGTGACGTGAAGCCTGATTCTCTGCTATGACATGAAGACAGATTCTGCGCTGACATAAGGCCAGATTCTCTGTTACGGGACCTCTCTCCTCTGCCTGGCTGCCTGGGCCTAAATGTGTGACAGTGGCCTGTTCCAGTGGTGGGTGACGTGAAGCCTGATTCTCTGCTATGACATGAAGACAGATTCTGCGCTGACATAAGGCCAGATTCTCTGTTACGGGACCTTTCTCCTCTGCCTGGGCCTAAATGTGTGACAGTGGCCTGTTCCAGTGGTGGGTGACATGAAGCCTGAATCTCTGCTATGACATGAAGACAGATTCTGTGCTGACATAAGGCCAGATTCTCTGTTACGGGACCTCTCTCCTCTGCCTGGGTGCCTGGGCCTAAATGTGTGACAGTGGCCTGTTCCAGTGGTGGGTGACGTGAAGCCTGATTCTCTGCTATGACATGAAGACAGATTCTGCGCTGACATAAGGCCAGATTCTCTGTTACGGGACCGCTCTCCTCTGTCTGGGTGCTGGGGCCTAAATATGTGACAGTGGCCTGTTCCAGTGGTGGGTGACGTGAAGCCTGATTCTCTGCTATGACATGAAGACTGATTCTGCGCTGACATAAGGCCAGATTCTCTGTTACGGGACCGCTCTCCTCTGTCTGGGTGCCGGGGCCTAAATATGTGACAGTGGCCTCTTCCAGTGGTGGGTGACATGAAGCCAGATTCTCTGCTATGGCATGAAGAGACTGATTCTCTGCTGACATGAAGCCAGATTCTTTGCTATGGCATGAAGAGACTGATTCTCTGCTGACGTGAAGCCAGATTCTCTGCTATGGGACCTCTGTCCAATTGATATTGGGTCATTTTTATTTTTTTTATTTTTATTTTAATTCATTTCCCTTTCCACATTTGTTTGCAGGGGATTTACCTACATGTTGCTGCCTTTTGCAGCCCTCTAGCTCTTTCCTGGGCTGTTTTACAGCCTTTTTAGTGCCCAAAAGTTCGGGTCCCCATTGACTTCAATGGGGTTCGGGTTCGGGACGAAGTTCGGTTCGGTTTCGGATCCCGAACCCAAACATTTCCGGGAAGTTCGGCCGAACTTCTCTAACCCGAACATCCAGGTGTTCGCTCAACTCTAGTTCTAAAGTCTTTTGTGGCATGTATTAGTGGAAAAATAAAAAAATATTTGCCGTTCAGCAGTGCAGTTATATGTTATAAAGCCTTTTGTGGTGTGTATTAGTTGCAAAAGAAAAATATATTTGCTGTTCAGGGGTGCAGTTATATGTTCTAAAGCCTTTTGTGGCATGTATTAATGGCAAAATAAAAATATATTTGCCATCAGTGGTGCAGTTATATGTTCTAAAGCCTTTTGTGGTGTGTATTAGTGGCAAAATAAAAATATATTTGCCGTTCAGCGGTGCAGCTATATGTTTTAAAGGCTTTTTTGTCGTGTAATAGTCGCAAAATAAAAATATATTTGCCGTTCAGCGGTGCAGTTATATGTTCTAAAGTCTTTTGTGGTGTGTATTAGTGAAAAAATAAAAAAAATATTTGCCGTTCAGCAGTGCAGTTATATGTTATAAAGCCTTTTGTGGTGTGTATTAGTGGCAAAAGAAAAATATATTTGCTGTTCAGTGGTGCAGTTATATGTTCTAAAGCCTTTTGTGGCATGAATTAATGGCAAAAGAAAAATATTTTTGCCGTTCAGTGGTGCAGTTATATGTTTTAAAGCCATTTTTATAATTTAACCCCTTAAGGACTCAGCCCTATTTTACCTTACGGACTTGGCCATTTTTTGCAAATCTGACCAGTGTCACTTTAAGTGCTTATAACTTTAAAACGCTTTGACTTATCCAGGCCATTCTGAGATTGTTTTTTCGTCACATATTGTACTTCATGACACTGGTAAATTGAAGTAAAAAAAAAATCATTTTTATTTATAAAAAAATACCAAATTTATCAAATTTATTTTTTTAAATTGCAAATTTCCAAGTTTCAATTTCAATACTTCTATAATACATAGTAATACCTCCAAAAATTGTTATTACTTTTCATTCCCCATATGTCTACTTCATGTTTGGATCATTTTGGGAATGATATTTTTTTTTTTGGGGATGTTACAAGGCTTAGAAGTTTAGAACCAAATCTAGAAACTACACCCCTCAAGGTATTTTTGAAAATGTCACTTTTTTGGCAAATTTTCCATTTACAAAGCAAGGGTTAACAGCCAAACCAAACTCAATATTTATGGCCCTGATTCTGTAGTTTACAGAAACACCCCATATGTGGTCGTAAACTACTGTACGGGCACACTGCAGGGCGCAGAAGGAAAGGAATGCCACACGGTTTTTGGAAGGCAGATTTTGCTGGACTGGTTTTTTTGACACCATGTCCCATTTGAAGCCCCCCTGATGCAACCCTAGAGTAGAAACTCCATAAAAGTGACCCCATCTAAGAAACTACACCCCTCAAGGTATTCAAAACAGATTTCACAAAATTCGTTAACCCTTTAGGTGTTCCACAAGAGTTATTGGGAAATGGAGATGAAATTTCAGAATTTACATTTTTTGGCAAATTTTCCATTTTAATCAATTTTTCACAGTAACAAAGCAAGGGTTAACAGCCAAACAAAACTCAATATTTATGGCCCTGATTCTGTAGTTTACAGAAACACCCCATATGTGGTCGTAAACAGCTGTACGGGCACACGGCAGGGCGCAGAAGTAAAGGAATGCCATACGGTTTTTGGAAGGCAGATTTTGCTGGACTGTTTTTTTTGACACCATGTCCCATTTGAAGCCCCCCTGGATGCACCCCTAGAGTAGAAACTCCAAAAAAGTGGCCCCATTTTAGAAACTACAGGATAGTACCAATAGATTGGTACTATTTTGGTCACTTGCTGTAGTACTTTTTGTGATGTAAGGTGACAAAAAAATTGTTTATTTAGCACAGTTTTTATTTTTTATGGTATTCATTTTGAGGGGTTAGGTCATGTGATATGTTTATAGAACCGGTCGATACGGATGCGGCGATACCTAATATGTATACTGTTTTTTCCCCGCCTACTTTTTACCATTTTTTTTTAGCTTTATTTGGGGAAAATGACGTTTTTGTTTATTTTTACTTGAAACTTTTAATTTTTTGAGGGGAAAACTTTATTTTTTCAACTTATTTTTTTCACTTTATTTTTTGTCCCACTTTGGGACTTGAACTTTTGGGGGTCTAATCATTTACAATGCATTCCAATACTTCTGTATTGAAATGCATTGGCTGTATGAGTAATACTGTGTGTATTACTCATACAGCTTCCGGCCTGTGAGATCCAGGGGGCTGGATCTCACAGACTCGTCACCGGAAGGCAGCGCAATGCCTTCTTTAGACATCGCGCTGCCTTCCATGCCATCGGGTCCCCCCTACAGCCGCATGGGGACCCGATGGCACCACCCGATCGCCGCCGCAAACCGCAGGTAAAGCTGCAAACCGCAGGTCTGAATTGACCTGCGGTTCGCGGCGATCGCCGATACGGGGGGGGGGGGCACATGACCCCCCCGGCGTTGTGACAGGATGCCCGCTGGATGATTTCAGAAGAGCATCCTGTCACAATTAACCCCCGCCGCGCCGCAATCGTGATTTAAAGGGAACCTGTCATGTGGATATTTGATTATAATCTAACTAATTATATACAATCATTAACTACTAAAAAGTACCTTAGATGTATTCACTTACTGGTGTGACAGATGGTTATATCATAATATACACACAAAGATGCCGCATGCTAATGAGCTGATTTGAGTCCGGCGTGATGTCATTGAGTCCAGCGTATATTTAATTCAGAGCTATAGCCACTCCCCTGCCCACCTGCTGCTGGTTCATATGGAAACAAACTGTCATTCAGCAGCAGGTTGGTGGGGAGAGTCAGGAGCTCATGAATATTCATGACTCATCATTATCAGCTGGAGCTTTTCATTACAAGATGTTGGCAGATTGACTGGGTCCATTAAAGAAAGTGACCCAGCATTGTGCTAAGAGAATCAATGACTTATTTATGTTGCCCTTAGTTAGGACACCATAAAACTGGTGACAGGTTCCCTTTAAAGTTAGGACGTACCGGTACGTCCTGAGTCCTTAAGGACTCGGGAAACAGGGCGTACCGGTACGTCCTAAGTCCCTAAGGGGTTAATATTGGCAAAATAAAAATATATTTGCCATTCAGCGGTGCAGTTATATGTTCTAAAGCCCTTTTTTGTGTGTATTAGTGTGAAAAAAGAGCCTATTAGCCGTTGTGTGGTGAAGTGAGAAAATGACAGACTTTTTTGGGGTGTTTTCATTTCCTTTTATTTATTTATTTGATCTAACAGTATGTCAGACAGAGAAGAGCCAGGCCCTGCACAGGGGAGTGGCAGAGGCCTAAATGTTTCTGGCGCAGGCTGAGGTCGCAGCAGAGTAAGGGGCCGCGGCAGGGGTCACTTCGAGAGGCCTGAGCTCCCAGTGTCAGCTAGCTGTCATATCTTGACCAGCAACCCAGCGGTTCTTGAATGGTTGACTCGATCTTCGACTTCGTCGCAAGTGACATCAGACACCCCCTGCCAAGAGTCAGTGAGTTTGTCAGGTACAACCCTTAGTTGACATGGCCCTGTGCCCTCACTTGTCCTCAATCTGCCTCTGTCCTTTTCTGTTCCCTCAGCCAGAGAAGTATTGTATGCTGTGGGCTCAGCTCTACTGTACAGTGAGGACAAGCTACTAGAAAACAGTCAGCAGCTACTGACAAGTGCAATGAGCAGGACACTGGGTCAGTGAGGTTGCTATGCAGTGGGTCAGATTTAGGTGTGTTTAAGTTTGTGACGCCAGTTGCAGCTTGCGCAGGTACTATAGCAGGGCCCATTAAGGTGGTATGAGCACACGTACTAGGTAAGGAATGCCAGAGGGGGAGATTGTCTCTGTATAGTGTCAACGGTGTCTCCTACCTGTAGTACGGCTGGACTCCTGTATCCTGGCTCACATACAACAAAATTGAGTGCTGTCAATAGGAGTAATGGAGGAATGATGGAATTCCACACAGATAATAGGGTCCAACTTGTCTTTACTTGATGTTCTTATATGCAGCTTTAGATCCATACAATTTACAGCAATAGTCTAGGATCCCAGCAGGTTTTGGCAATATGTAGCAGGAATTATATATATATTCTGCATCTGGTACATACGCCTTTAAGAATCTGGCAGGTATCTGTCTTCTGCTCTGTCTATGATCTGCTTGATATGGGCCTGACTAGCTGTGGAGGTACTTATCTTCTCCTTGTTTTGGAATCTGTACTTACAGGACTGCTCGCAGGGAATGATGGTGGCGTCCTGGAGATCTGATAGTTCTGAATTTGGCTGCTTCCTTGGTCTACCAGCTGAGGTAAGGGACTCAGGCTGGGAAGGTTGATCTTGGGCCTCAGCAGAGGCTTGGATCCCTGGTTTGGGGCCCTGTTTCTGGGAGCTCCTATTGACACAGCCTACCCCAACAGGGGGTGGCTGGTACACTGCCTAGAACTTTCTTTCCTCCCTCTGAAGTAAGATGTGGGAAAATTCCACTCCTCCTCAGATAGGGGGAAGCCAGCCTGGAATGGTCTATTCCAGTCTAGGTCTATTAACTAGCTATGGTCTGCTTACATATTGCTGCCACCTGCTGGTGTACATGGAAATTACAGCAAATACATATTAGACAGTCATAGAAATGGCAATGCACAGTTATATCACACTAGTTGACAATACATTATTGTAGCAGGGTGAAAGAGTTTTAGTGACATACTCTGGGATGTTACATACCCCTTTACTTTAAGTGAAGCCGTCCTCGGCGCATGGTAGACAGTGAGGAATAAGCTCTGGGTACCCAATACAATACAAAGTGCTGCATGAATTCACATATAAGACATTACATAGACAAAACACATAACGGTTTCCTCGAGGTTCCTGCCCGCTAGCATAAGGTGTCCAACACACAGTTTCCTTATCTTGGTATAACCAGGTAACCTATAACTGCACAAAGCATGCATCGCTGACTGACTTTGTATATCATCCACCAATATCAAAGAAAGCACGGGGGTGTCTTTACTCCGTAATCCCACCATTGTGTAATGCAAAGCCCGCAAATGAAAGGGTGGCTTTATCCTGTATTCCCTTCCCTGCATCATAGCCTGAAGAAATTTGGCTTATAGCACGATCACTATGATGACTAAGAGGAAGCTAAATATAAGGCTCTAAGGCTTGAGGTACCATACCTTAGGCAAACGCTCAGAAGGGGAGGTATTTATCGTCTCCGTGTCTTCTGGCAATGTCACAGGAGGAGGGCAGTACGTTCCCATGGATCTCCTGGAAATGAGACACCTCCGGATGGGAACAATCCGGAACATTTAACAAGCGGGAAGGAGCAGCCTAGGGCTTCTAACGATTCCCGAAGCAGCAGGGGTACCTGTGTAATTAGACCTGTCAGGACTTACCACTTGGTCCTACCCTGGGTACCTATGGGTATACATCACCGGGTGTAGGCCATTGGTGTACAACGTCCCTATGATGACAGTCCGTATGAAGGGGGAGAGAACAAGAGCTGTAAAAAGGCACACTTTAGGTAGGTTGCTACATTTTTGGACAAGTGCAATGGTTAAGTGCAATCATAGTAAATAGTGCATAAATTCACATTGTGGCACCTGGAAGGATAATACACACAATGGGCAGGATATCTTGAACGTTACAAAACATTTGTAAACTGGTTACAATGACATAAATTATTAAATAGCATGACAATTAAGTGCAAGCTTTTATGTTGCAAACATTTTATAAAATAGTGCAAATTTTATAAGTGCAAATATCAATGTCAGGCGGAGCTCAACAACAACTTGAGTCCTTATTCCTGGAACTGCTTGAAATTGTAGAATCCTCTGGAGACAAATAAAAGTTCTTTGCAATCCACAGGGCAAAAGTTAATTGCAATCCAAAGGGTTAAAAGTTTATAGCAGCGACAGGCTATCAAGTAACCTGAGAAAGGGGATAAAACGGTTAACTGGGACATGAAGGGGTTAAGAGCTGATGGGGGGAGTCCTTACTGACATGACCATCTGGATGAGGACAAACAATGGCAACCTGGAACAAAAAGGTTAAAAGCACACAAACAATGCCAACAGGTCCTCACCCGTCAGGTAATCAGTCCATGGCGTGGCTCCCAAACAATGTCACTTGTTGTATTTTATTCATGATGGGGACACCTTACAGGTAGGTGTCCAGCTCCTCATCGCTACTGGAACTGCTGAAATGCATGAGAGGTAATTCCTGCCTCTGCTGGTAGCTGAGGGTAGTGTTGGTGGTGGTGCGCCAGCGCCCTCTACCGGTGACAGTAGGGATTGGCTGTACAGCCAACCTGGAGAATGTGGCTGTAGCTTGCCGCAGACCGGGATCCACAGTGCAGGAAGGGGCAGAATTTCTGGCTGCAATGGTTCAGGGAGTCCTGGAGCAGATTGGGCACACTGCTTCCAAGGGAGTGTATAAGGTGGCAGGAAACACGGTTGCACCTTGGGGTTGAACGTGAGGACCGAATTATTAATTTGTCCTACCCTCAGGGTTGGTGGCGGTTATAAATCAGGGATCAAAGGAGCAGGGGCTGGTTGAGCCTTTTGCTTGAAGATCAGTCGACCGTCTGGAGTTTCCTGAAGGCACCTGGTCCTGGCCGCAGAGCCTGGATTCTCCTGCCAGGTCTCTGGGGTGATGGCAGGGGGGAGCGGTTTCTGCAGTAGGGTGAGTCCAGCCACAAACAGTCCTTGCATAGACCGCATGGGGGTGTACTCCACCTGGTCTCCAATATATAGGTTGTGCCTTTCTTGGGGCAGATAATGTCTCTTTACAGACCGGCGGCCTACAAATACCTCTGTGCCAGAGTGATTATCCTGGAGGAATCCCACTCCTCTTTCTACAGAGAACCATAGAACGGTTCTGGTCCTCCTAGTCAGCTTGGGGTCACCAGATTGGGGGCTGTCAATAACCTGTTTGACCCACTCTTCTACAGCCGACTTGTATTCCCACGCAGTCTGGGCGAATGCTGTGATCTCGTGCGGGACCTCAGGGTTTAGGCTGCTCAACTGGCTGTAGCTGGGCGGTGGAGTGGAATCTCCAGCTGCCTCCACCGCACCAGGAGGTGGTAGTGGCTTGGTAAGCCTCAGGTTGATGACTGGCGCTGGGGTCTCAGCACGTGGCGGAGGGACGGACACGGACCGGGCCTGGGCCTCAGGGAGCGGGGTTGCTCCTACCTGCTGTTGCGGCCGGGCGGCCGGTTCCTGTGTCCTCTGCTGGTCCTCTCTGGATTCGAGCGCCATCTGGTTCACAGGTTTCTCCTCAGCTAGTGCAGTGACTTCAACGGCGTCCTCCGCGGGAGCAGGCACGACATCTACCTCCATTCCCATAGGTGCGTCGCCTTCCCCCGGTGCACTGAACAAGGCGGAGGGATCCACGGCCTCCTGGAACTCAATCATCAGGTCCGGGACATCGATGGCAGGAGCCGGAACTTCTGCAGTCATCCTTTCTGGCATCTCCGGTGTGCCCGACAGGGTAGGTACTGCGGAGCTCTTGTGCGCGGAAGTATCAACAGCCTCCGGTATGGCGCCAAAAATTGATGGGCCGCGTCTTTGTATGAGTTGGGAGATTCGTATCTCCAGCGGCTGCTCAGGGTAGATGTCCTCTCCGTCGATGGCCATTTGATTCCATCTGGGACGTGGGTGCGCCATTCTTGCTGTGCTCCTGCATACACTGATTGCTAGTACTAAAGGAGGGGCGCAGAGGGTGGAGCTTTTATCACCTCGGGCCAGGTCAGTGACAAGTCCATGAAGGGCGTTCTCTATTTTTCCCGCTCCTGAAGGGGCGTATTCGACATCTTTGCGCCTTTCTTGAGGGGGTGTTCCAAGATTTTCCCGCTTCTGGGGGGCGTAGACGGCATTTTCGTGCTCCTGGGAGGGCGTTTCTTGGCTTCTTTGTTCTTTGGCATGAAGATACAGCGCCATCTTAAAACGAATATGGCGAATCTCCACAATATCGAATTAACTCCTTGCATGCAGCAGCGCACGGGCAGCGCTTTCTTAGCACAGCAAAACAAGTAAGAAAGTCACTTTCTGCGATTTTTGTACAATCTTCAGCCCTTATTATATTGTAAAACATGCGTTTTTTTTTTTTTTTAAGTCCGTTTTTTTTTTTTGCGCACAATCAGATGCGGTTCTGTTGCTAGGGATGGACACACAATACAATCCGATCCTGTTCGTGACTCCACTTGATGCAATGAGCAGGACACTGGGTCAGTGGGGTTGCTATGCAGTGGGTCAGATTTAGGTGTGTTTAAGTTCGTGACGCCAGTTGCAGCTTGCGCAGGTACTATAGCCAAGATGTGAAGGAGACATCCGCCGCTTCCTCCACTAGGAGGGCAAGTAGTGATGAGGAGAGTGGCGTAGGAGCTGGTGTTGCGAGGGGTCAGGCTTCTGACCCAGAGACCGTTGAGGAGGACATCAGTGACTTGCAGACAGTACTCAATGATGATGATGATGATGATGATGTAGCTGATCGCACTTGGGAGCCATGGGCTCATCATCATCATCGGCAGGTTGCCCATGAGGCAGCAGCGGAGCCAGCAAGTCACTAGTATGGTCAGGAGGCAGCAGGGTGGCAGCAGTGGGAGGTCGGGAGCCAAATGTGCCTGGGGTAGACCACCCAATTTGCAGGAGCCTACCTGCCTGGGAAGTAGCGGTGCACGGGTTCACGGAAGCAGTGGCAGTAGCAGTCAGTCAGTGCTTAGTGTTGGGGGTATAATCACCTACTCGGCAGTTTTTTGTTAAGCTGCCGGAGGAGGTGAACATGGCCATATTTAGAATCTGTGTACAGAAGGTGAAGCGTGGCTGGGGTGTCAATGTTGACACCATGTCCCTGCGTTAATATATGCAGCGTAACCATAAAGTGGCCTGGGAGAACCGTGGCTCCGATGGGGTGGTCCAGCCTGCTGCAGCAACCGCTGCATCGCCCAGTGGCATGCAGCCGATTTGAGGCAGTCAAGTCTCCACCACCTCAAGCCGAAAGGAGCTGTCTGTCCTTCCCATCATCTGCTGGTACTGATGCTCCTGCTCCTTGCCCTCCTACTCCTCGTCAGTCATTCCGTCAGCAATCGATCACCGAAGCGATTGTCAAGAGACAACAGTATGTGTGCACTCATCCAACGGCGCAGAAGCTGAACGTGCTCCTTCCCAAGTTGCTGGTGCTGAAGTCGCTCCTTTTCCAAGTAGTGGACTCTGCACCTTTCAGAGAATTGATGGCTTGTGCCGAGCCGAGGTGGAGAATCCCAAGCCGTAATTTCTTTGCCAAAAAGGCAGTACCAGCCCTGCACACACATGTAGAACAGAAGGTGGGCCAGTCCTTGAGCCTGTCGGTGTCTGCCAAAGTGCACGGCAGCGCCGACGTGTAGAGCTGTAACTACGGTCAGGTACAATATATGTCCTTTATGGCCCACTGGGTGAATGTGGTTTCTGCACAGCCACATTAGCAACTTGGCCAGATGACGCCGCTTCCCCCTCCACGTTCTCATGCAGTTGGTCCTGCGACAATGTTCGCCTCTGCCTCCTCATCCTCCACTGTGTCCTCAGCCTCCACTGCAGGGACAATTTACAGTGCCCCTCCAGCATAGCACATGTGCAAGGAACGGAAGTGTCGTGCTGTTCTGCACCTCGTTTGCCTGGGCAAACGGAGTAACACAGGGGAGGAATTGCTCCGTGTCCTTCATCAAGAAATCGAATCCTAGCTTTCTCCTCTACAACTCAAAATCGGAACCATGGTGACCGACAATGAGAAGAACATGGTGTCGGTGCTGCATCAAGGAGGGCTGAGCGATGCTCCCTGCATGGCCTACGTGTTCAATCTGGTTGTCAAGCGGTTACTGAAGTCTTCCACCCAGGGGACTGGAGACATGGCGCCTAGATCTCATGGCCACATGAGCCCTGTGGGGGCTGAACTGGAAGAGGACATTGGAGCACAAGCAATGTGTAGCAAAATGGGTGGTTTCTATACACAGGTGACAGTAGAAGAGGAGCAGCCAGAGGAGCTACAGGAAGATGAGGAAGAGGAGACAGAGGACTCAGACACCGTGGCAGTATGCAGTGGAGATGGAGGCAGGGACTCCCTCCAAGTCACTTGCACAAATTGCCCGATGCATGCTCACTTGCTTGCGTAGTGACAGCCGAATTGTCACCGTTTGGCAGAGGGATGACTGACTTCTGGCTCTTCACTTTGTTAGACCCTCACTACTGGTCCAAAATTGGGGCCTTTTTACACCTGCTGAGATGGAGGACAAACTGAACTACTATAGAGACATCCTATGTAGTCAGTTGGCCGCTGCCTATCTGCGCAATCGTCCATTTTCTCGCATGTCTGACCTGGGGGCCCTCTGCGCTCACGTTCCACTGCCATGGCTGCTGGGGAGGGGTGGGGTGGCAGGAGCATTACCAGCTCCATCTAGAGTCTAGAGTCGCTGATGAGCAGCTTTCTTCACCCGCATAGTGAAGAAACTACTCACCAGCAGCAGTGTAATGCTCCAACTGGTCTGGACCCGCTGTGCCACTTACCGGTTTGGCTTTGGGCCAAACTTGGGAGTGGAATCTAAGTGTTCCCCTGGTCTTCACCCTTTATACCGCTCCAAGATGCGGAAGCTGGACTTAGCTGCAAGGGAGACACCAGGTCGCTACCGCAAGAGTGGTCAAGGTTAAGTGGCAGCTGGCCGAGCAGGCCAGAACGCCCCAGTGCAAGCACTGGGGATACAGGCAGGTGGAGCGAGCTGTCGATGGATGGAAGAAGCGCAGCAGCAGAGTCAGATGAAGCAGAGCTGAGTTAGTGATTAAGCAGAGCTGGAGCTGTTAGAACAGCAGAGCTGAATAGCTCAGGTGCAGCAGGTGTAACAAGCTGAACTGCTGACAGAAGCGTGGTCGACAATCCGAATCATACACTATAGAGCAGCGAGGTACAGGAGGATCAGGCAGAGACGAGGTCAGGATACAGGCTAAGGTCGGAAGCAGGATAACAACACAGGAACTACGAGCTGGAACCTTCACTGTAGAAAACTACAATATTGCTCAGGCATCACAGGAAGGGGGAAGCACCCTTATAAAGGTGGAGCCTGACTGGGACTGGAGAGAAGGCGCAATCAGGGGCGTGCACAAACCCTTAAAGACACAGGACGCGTGCGGCTCCTACAAGGTGCAACTGAAACTGTCGGCGCCTGCGACAGTGCAGGAAAGCGGGTCCGGAGCCTGCAGCGGAGAGGAGGAGCTTTGTGTGCAGTTCGACTGAGGTACATAGCATGATGCGCTGCACGCTGGCGGCTGCCAACTGCCATTGTTATAAGCAGCAGCAGCTAGACCTGGAGCAGGACCAGAACCTGCAGGTGGTGGCGTACTTGGACAGCACCCTGCCACCCTGCATTGAAGATCCGCTGGACTACTGTTTAGCCAAACCGGATTTGTTGCAGCAACTGGCAGAGTTTGCCCTGGAAAAGCTGTCCTGCCCGGCCAGTAGTGTGGCATCAGAGAGGGTGTTTAGTGCTGCAGGGGCCATAGTTACCCCAAGAAGAACTCGCCTGTCCACCCAAAATGTGGAGAGACGGACCTTTGTCAAAATGAATCAGGCATGGATCAGCCAGGATTTTCACCCACCAATGCCTGATGCATCAGAGTATATCATCCATGGTGCCACACCAACACTTTCACAAAAGAGACCTGTTTCTTCTGGCTACTTGCCTCAGCTACTATTCTGATGCTGCAACCCACCTGATGCCACACATCTGATGCCAAGTGCTCCTTTTTACACCCACCATTGTCAGCGGGTACTGTTATTGCCACCCACCTCCCCATTTGTCACTGGGTCACTCTGTCGTCTCCTGATGCTGCTGCCACCTCCACAGTGTCACCTTACCACTCTGCGGTCTCTTCATGCTGCTGCCACCTCCACTTATGTCAACTTGCCACTCTGTGGCCTCCTGATGCTGCTGTCACCTCCTCACTATATCACCTTGCCACTCTGTGGGCTCCTCATGCTGCTGCCACCTCCACACTATGTCACCTTGCCACTCTGTGGTCTCCTCATGCTGCTGCCACCTCCACACTATGTCACCTTGCCACTCTGTGGTCTCCTCATGCTGCTGCCACCTCCACACTATGTCACCTTGCCACTCTGTGGCCTCCTGATGCTGCTGCCACCTCCACTCTCTGTCACCAGGTCACTTTGTGGTCTCCTGATGCTGCTGCCACCTCCACACTATGTCACCTTGCCACTCTGTGGTCTCCTCATGCTGCTGCCACCTCCACACTATGTCACCTTGCCACTCTGTGGTCTCCTCATGCTGCTGCCACCTCCACACTATGTCACCTTGCCACTCTGTGGCCTCCTGATGCTGCTGCCACCTCCACTCTCTGTCACCAGGTCACTTTGTGGTCTCCTGATGCTGCTGCCACCTCCACACTATGTCACCTTGCCACTCTGTGGCCTCATGATGCTGCTGTCACCGCCACACTCTGTCACCGGGTCACTCTGTGGTCTCCTCATGTTGCTGCCACCTCCACACTATGTCACCTTGCCACTCTGTGGCCTCCTGATGCTGCTGCCACTTCTACACTCTGTCACCGGGTCATTCTGTGGTCTTATTATGCTGCTTCCACCTCCACATTATGTCACCTTGCAACTCTGTGGCCTCCTGATGCTGCTGCCACCTCCACACTGTCATTGTGCCACTCTGTGGCCTCCTCCTGATGCTGTTGCTGCCACCTTTGTCATTGTGCCACTCGGTGGCATTCTCATGCTGCTTCCACCCTCCCCACTTTGTGACTGGGCCACTATTTTGCCTTTCAGCCTGGCTGACATCATCATTTATTTGACCCTTCTTCTGATCTGTCAGAAGGAAGGAAAAATGAGACGCACAATGGATCCTGTCTGTGTAGAAGCTGTAAGGCCTGTATGGTCCCATCAGAATTGGCTTATGATTTGGTAGCCACATTCACATGTCATCTCTGTTTTGGATCCACTCCTGTTTTTTTGGCATTAGCAATACTGGTGGATTACTGACCAAATACTGACTGAGTAAAGGCGGATGCTCCATAGACAGGAACTGTTTTTTGGGGGTTATTGTTCTGATGGATCAAAGGAAGGGCAAAATAATCAGTTATGTCAACACAAACTTTCAGCTGACACTCTCCACTCCACTCTGTCAGGGGGCCCTACTTGTATACGCGTTTAATAGAACAGGTTCTGTAGACATCTACACTCACCTAAAGAATTATTAGGAACACCTGTTCTATTTCTCATTAATGCAATTATCTAGTCAACCAATCACATGGAAGTTGCTTCAATGCATTTAGGGGTGTGGTCCTGGTCAAGACAATCTCCTGAACTCCAAACTGAATGTCAGAATGGGAAAGAAAGGTGATTTAAGCAATTTTGAGCGTGGCATGGTTGTTGGTGCCAGACGGGCCGGTCTGAGTATTTCACAATCTGCTCAGTTACTTGGATTTTCACGCACAACCATTTCTAGGGTTTACAAAGAATGGTGTGAAAAGGGAAAAACATCCAGTATGCGGCAGTCCTGTGGGCAAAAATGCCTTGTGGATGCTAGAGGTCAGAGGAGAATGGGCCGACTGATTCAAGCTGATAGAAGAGCAACGTTGACTAAAATAATCACTCGTTACAACCGAGGTATGCAGCAAAGCATTTGTGAAGCCACAACACGCACAACCTTGAGGCGGATGGGCTACAACAGCACAAGACCCCACCGGGTACCACTCATCTCCACTACAAATAGGAAAAAGAGGCTACAATTTGCACGAGCTCACCAAAATTGGACTGTTGAAGACTGGAAAAATGTTGCCTGGTCTGATGAGTCTCGATTTCTGTTGAGACATTCAAATGGTAGAGTCCAAATTTGGCGTAAACAGAATGAGAACATGTATTCATCATGCCTTGTTACCACTTTGCAGGCTGGTGGTGGTGTAATGGTGTGGGGGATGTTTTCTGGGCACACTTTAGGCCCCTTAGTGCCAATTGGGCATCGTTTTAATGCACGGGCTACCTGAGCATTGTTTCTGACCATGTCCATCCCTTCATGACCACCATGTACCCATCCTCTGATGACTACTTCCAGCAGGATAATGCACCATGTCACAAAGCTCGAATCATTTCAAATTGGTTTCTTGAACATGACAATGAGTTCACAGTACTAAAATGGCCCCCACAGTCACCAGATCTCAACCCAATAGAGCATCTTTGGGATGTGGTGGAACGGGAGCTTCGTGCCCTGGATGTGCATCCCTCAAATCTCCATCAATTGCAAGATGCTATCCTATCAATATGGGCCAACATTTCTAAAGAATGCTATCAGCACCTTGTGGAAACAATGCCACGTAGAATTAAGGCAGTTCTGAAGGCAAAAGGGGGTCCAACACCATATTAGTATGGTGTTCCTAATAATTCTTTAGGTGAGTGTATGTGGAATCAGCTGACCACAGTGTAAACGGAGTGCGCTTCTTCTTGACGCTAACATCGACCTGTAAGGCTGAGTTCATACTTGAGTTTTTTGGTCAGTTTTGGCCCCGTGACTGCCCAAATAAGTGAAGTATGCAGTGATTCTAAGAGCGACGCCTGTCATCTACATGTCATACTGACTCACAGTATTATTTCACTACCACAGCAGACTCCCTATGCGTGTTACTGCAAGGCACAATGTTCTACACCACTATAAATGCTCTCTGCGGCCAGGAAATAAAATAATTTTTATTCGATTCGCCGCAAATAAATTCGGATTAAACCAAATTTTTTTAGAAAATTTAGTGAACCAGCCAAATTGAATTTTTGAAAAATTCACTTATTTCTAATCTTCAACATGTAAATCACATTCTTGCAATTATATCTGAAACACACCTTCAATGGAATCACATGACCTTGTAATTGACGTAATATCATGTCACTGAGGGTTAATGGCAGAGTGCTATGTAGTGTAGAATAATAGTAGAATAAAGGCTGAAATTACATATGGGGTTTTTGAGCCAACTAAAGGAGTGTATGCTTGAGTCCTCTGCTGTAACTCTTGTATGCCGCAGCTTTCATGAGGCATACACAGGTCTTTTCTGCTACTATTCGTATGGGGAGGATATTTTCATACACATGGAGTTTGATAGAGCCTGTACCTGCATTATGTACTAAAGGAGTTGCACAGGCTCTTGGAACTGCTGCCTGGACTATATGCAGAGGGCTCTGCTGTGCACATTAATCCTCACATTCAGCATGTTTGTTTTCCCGAATTATGTGCGCTAAAATGCACTCTCTCCTGGTTGGGGCACACAATCACCTCACATTACTCACACAACACTTGACACAGCCTCATTTTTTGTCGCATACATCCTTTTGTGAGAAATGACACGTGGACATGCTGGCCTCGGCAGTTTTTTTAAGTATCTTATTGTGTGGTTTACGTGGCTAAAAGTTAAATGAAATTTTACCAAAAAAATAGCAAAAGCAAAACTTTTGTGCGTCATGGCTTAAGAGAGAAAAAGCTTGACGTATATGATCTGGAGAGTTTGTTGATTACGTTTGTATTCAGTTTTGTTCAAATACACTGCTCAAAAAAATAAAGGGAACACAAAAATAACACATCCTAGATTTGAATTAGTTAAATATTCTTCTGAAATACTTTGTTCTTTACATAGTTGAATGTGCTGACAACAAAATCACACAAAAATAAAAAAATGGAAATCAAATTTTTCAACCCATGGAGGTCTGGATTTGGAGTCACACTCAAAATTAAAGTGGAAAAACACACTACAGGCTGGTCCAACTTTGATGTAATGTCCTTAAAACAAGTCAAAATGAGGCTCAGTAGTGTGTGTGGCTTCCACGTGCCTGTATGACCTCCCTACAACGCCTGTGCATGCTCCTGATGAGGTGGCGGACGGTCTCCTGAGGGATCTCCTCCCAGACCTGGACTAAAGCATCTGCCAACTCCTGGACAGTCTGTGGTGCAACGTGACGTTGGTGGATAGAGCGATACATGATGTCCCAGATGTGCTCAATTGGATTCAGGTCTGGGGAATGGGCGGGCCATTCCATAGCATCAATGCCTTCGTCTTGCAGGAACTGCTGACACACTCCAGCCACATGAGGTCTAGCATTGTCTTGCATTAGGAGGAACCCAGGGCCAACCGCACCAGCATATGGTCTCACAAGGGGTCTGAGGATCTCATCTCGGTACCTAATGGCAGTCAGGCTACCTCTGGCGAGCACATGGAGGGCTGTGCGGCCCTCCAAAGAAATGCCACCCCACACCATTACTGACCCAATGCCAAACCGGTCATGCTGGAGGATGTTGCAGGCAGCAGAACGTTCTCCACGGCGTCTCCAGACTCTGTCACGTCTGTCACATGTGCTCAGTGTGAACCTGCTTTCATCTGTGAAGAGCACAGGGCGCCAGTGGCGAATTTGCCAATCTTGGTGTTCTCTGGCAAATGCCAAACGTCCTGCACGGTGCTAGGCTGTAAGCACAACCCCCACCTGTGGACGTCGGGCCCTAATATCACCCTCATGGAGTCTGTTTCTGACCGTTTGAGCAGACACATGCACATTTGTGGCCTGCTGGAGGTCATTTTTCAGGGCTCTGGCAGTGCTCCTCCTGTTCCTCCTTGCACAAAGGCGGAGGTAGCGGTCCTGCTGCTGGGTTGTGGCCCTCCTACGGCCTCCTCCACGTCTCCTGATGTACTGGCCTGTCTCCCGGTAGCACCTCTATGCTCTGGACACTACGCTGACAGACACAGCAAACCTTCTTGCCACAGCTCGCATTGATGTGCCATCCTGGATAAGCTGCAATACCTGAGCCACTTGTGTGGGTTGGAGACTCCGTCTCATGCTACCACTAGAGTGAATGCACCGCCAGCATTCAAAAGTGACCAAAACATCAGCCAGGAAGCATAGGAACTGAGAAGTGGTCTGTGGTCTCCACCTGCAGAACCACTCCTTTATTGGGGGTGTCTTGCTAATTGCCTATAATTTCCACCTGTTGTCTATCCCATTTGCACAACAGCATGTGAAATTGATTGTCACTCAGTGTTGCTTCCTAAGTGGACAGTTTGATTTCACAGAAGTGTGATTGACTTGGAGTTACATTGTGTTGTTTAAGTGTTCCCTTTTTTTGAGCAGTGTATAAAACTTAATTCACACTTCATCTGCCGTTTTTGTCACATATGTCACAGTCATCTGTTATGATGTCAAGTCTTAGGCTATGTTCACAAGTTTCCCTGTTGTGGATTTCAGCATGGAAAACACTCCTAAACCATCTTCCATTGGTTTCAATTAGAATTCGGCATGGTTTGTGCTGTATTTTTACATTCTAAATTTTTTTTTGATATGCCTCTTTTTTTCTGCAGAAACCGTAGTGGCCACACATACATTAGCCCCATTGAATGGGTCTCAATCCGCGGCATATACAACTGCAAGTCTGTGGCAGCAATCCAAGGATTATCCTTGGATTTCTCACATGTATTCTGTTGCATATTATTCTGATGGGGGAAATTGACATTTGAATATACCTTTATGGTATCACAATCATGTCTAATGATGTCTTAATCATTTCTTATGATGCCACAATATGAAGTTTCAATCATGTCTTATGATGTCATAATCATTTTTTATGATGTCACAATATAACATAGTTGTTTGGAGTTATGAGTGATAATACCACTTTCTTGGACAGGTGAGAACCTATTAGACATAGGATGTTGTAGACGGAGGGGCAAATAATGTTTTTTGCAGACAAAAGGCCGAACCGTACTGCTTGCCTGTTACCACAGAGGTGCTAATGGAATTAATTGACGCCAAGACGGTATGTCTCCAGCCGATCCAATGCTGGGACTAGTACTGTATATACAGTTAGGTCCATATATATTTGGATATAGACAACATTTTTCTAATTTTTGTTCTGTACATTACCACAATGGATTTTAAACAAAAAAATTCAGATGCAGTTGAAGTTCAGACTTTCAGCTTTAATTCAGTGGGTTGAACAAAATGATTGCATAAAAATGTGAGGAACTAAAGCATTTTTTTTAACGCAATCCCTTCATTTCAGGGGCTCAAAAGTAATTGGACAAATTTAATAATTGTAAATAAAATGTTTTAATTTCTAATATTTGGTTGAAAACCCTTTGTTGGCAATGAGTGCCTGAAGTCTTGATGGGTGCCTGAAGTGCCTGAACTCATGGACATCGCCAGACGCTGTGTTTCCTCCTTTTTAATGCTCTGCCAGGCCTTTACTGCAGAAGTTTTCAGTTGCTGTTTGTTTGTGGGCCTTTCTGTCTGAAGTTTAGTCCTTAACAAGTGAAATTCATGCTCTATTGGGTTCAGATCAGGTGACTGACTTGGCCATTCAAGAATATTCCACTTTTTTGCTTTAATAAACTTCTGGGTTGCTTTGGCTTTATGTTTTGGGTCATTGTCCATCTGTATTATGAAACGCCGGCCAATCAGTTTGGCTGCATTTGGCTGGATTTGAGCACACAATATGTCTCTGAAAACCCCAGAATTCATCCGGCTGCTTCTGTCCTGTGTCACATCAT
The DNA here is from genome assembly GCF_905171765.1 of Bufo bufo. Classification (NCBI taxonomy): domain Eukaryota; kingdom Metazoa; phylum Chordata; class Amphibia; order Anura; family Bufonidae; genus Bufo; species Bufo bufo. Next base: position 234,688,820 of record NC_053394.1, read on the forward strand.
CAATAGACACTAGGGACCTAGTGCCACTGGCAGCCATGCACGCCCAAGCCATCACACTGCCTCCGCCGTGTTTTACAGATGATGTGGTATGCTTTGGATCATGAGTTGTACCATGGCTTCACCATACTTTTTTCTTTTCATCATTGTGGTAGAGGTTGATCTTGGTTTCATCCATCCAAAGAATGTTCTTCCAGAAGTGTGCTGGTTTTTTAAGATTATTTTTAGCAAAGTCCAATCTAGCCTTCTTATTCTTGAGGCTTATGAGTGGCTTTCACCGTGCAGCGAACCCTCTGTATACTTTCATGCAGTCTTCCCTTTATGGTAGATTTGGGTATTGATACGCCTATATCCTGGAGAGTGTTGTTCACTTGGTTGGCTGTTGTGAAGGGGTTTCTCTTCACCAGGGTAATTATTCTGCGATCATCCACCACTGTTGTCTTCCGTGGGCGTCCAGGTATTTTTACATTGTTGAGGTCACCAGTGCTTTCTTTCTTTCTTTCTTTCTTTCTCAGGATGTACCAAACTGTAGATTTTGCCACTCCTAATAGTGTAGCAACTTCTCGGATGGTTTTTATCTGTTTTCACAGATGAAGGATGGCTTGTTTCACCTGCATAGAGAGCTTCTTTGACCGCATGTTTACTTCTAAGCAAAATTTTTAACATGCAAGCACCACACCTCAAATCAACTCCAGGCCTTCTTTGTGCTTAATTAAGAATGAAATAATGAAGGAATTGCCCACACCTGTCCATTAAACAGCCTTTGAGTCAATTGTCCAATTACTTTTGGTCCCTTAAAAAACAGGGTGCCACATGTAAAGGAGCTCAAACAAATGAAAGCTAAAAGTCTGGACTTTATGTCCATGTCCATTTTATAACTAACTTGAATTTGTTTTAGTAAACAGGTAAAAAAAAATAAAAAATTTGTGTAAGTGTCCAAATACATATAGACCTAACTGTATCTAGTGTAGAGCGAATCAAAGTATCCAAAGTGGACTGAATCCAAAGTCAGCTGAATTTCCTCAAGGTTTGTGGTAACTAATCAATTTTTTCTAAAATAAATAAAAATAATTAAATAATATAATAAAATTGTGTCTGAAATTAAAAAAAATTATACCTCATCCACTTGATCACAGATAAGCCGGCCACTCGCTGCAGGTCCTTTGGCGAGTTTTCTTCAATCAAGACAGGAGCGGACGGCCTCGCCACGATCAAGTGGATGAGGTGAGTATAATTTTTTTATTCCCTGATTAACCCCTGAGTAGATGAATGTGAGTCACAGATGCCACCATCAGTGTAGAATGGGGCATCTGAGGGGTTAAATGATGGGGGCGACGCGATTGCTGACCCCGTCATTGCACCTGCTCAATCCAATGGAAAGGGATTTGTGACTAAGTAATTTGTAATGAATCAAATTTGACAGACACTGGATTGAATTTTTCAAAACTTCATCCATCTCTATATATATATATCTTTAGACTAGAAGATACACTTCAAAAGCAGCCTTGCCATAACTCACATTTTGTAATAAATAACATGTTCTTATGATCATGTAACTTGGGTACTTCTTTGGTCTCAAGGCCAAGGATTTTTGGCCTTAGGAAACCTACCAAATTACATATTTGTTGAACTAGAAAGGATTAATATTTCATATTTGTGTTTGGTATGTCTGGGTCAGTAAAAATATTCTGTAAAACTTGTCTGTCACATTGTCTTCCTCAAAGATACCCACAAAAAGTATTGGCTCAAATCAGAATTATGACATACAAGCTTCCCCTTTTTTTGCATGCTATTTGCGAGCCTCCTGTCACTTGACTAAGTCCCTTTAAAAATTACATACTGTAAAGCACACATGGTCAGATCCTTGAGATATACCTAGTTGTAGGTCTGGTCAACTTTCAGCTGTTCTCTCAGCGTGGATCACTCACTGCTCTAATTGGTAAGTGATTTATTATCTTATCTCTTTTATTTCTGTATGGTTTGCTTATTTTTATGTCCTTTTTATCATCTTTTTGTAACCTTTTAGCACTGTACTTTTTTGTATATTAAATCTTAAATTAAATAAGTCACTCCTTGCTGCTCTAAACGTACCTACACAGTCTAAGTACCGCCTTTCTATGTTACCATTAAAGGCCAGTGTGCTAGAGGTTTTCCTATCATATGCAAGAGCACAGTGCATTTCTGTGAGTCCTTATCTGTAACCAGGTCGTACCGTCGCCTTTACTGATGGATGGTGGCAGTGTTATGTGTGGATGTGTGGTCGTGTCCACTCCTTGGTAACCTAATGCATTAGACAATTGTGAAAACAAGTGTGGAAGTGGAGTTCATCTTTACAGTTACATCCAAGGTAACGGGTGCTGTGAATGCCAGAGTTCCTCTTGTGGCCAATTGTGTTGCATGTGTGCATGATTGTGACCTTGATCGTAATATTTAGTTATTATGATGATGACTATGATATGACTATAATGGTTTACTAATCCTTTAGACAACATAAACCTAGGCCAGTGATGGCTAACCTTTGGCACTCCAGCTGTGGTGAAACTGCGACTTCCAGCATTCTCCATTCATTTTTATGAAGTTCTGAGAACGGCCAAGCAAGTGTGCATCTTGGGAGTTGTAGTTTTACCACAGCTGGAGTGTCGGAGGTAAGCCATCACAGACCTAGGCTGTCTAGATGCACCAGATTTATCACAGTGGTTCAGGCTGGATGATAAATTGGATGCATGGTTAGCCACTGTTGTCTAACTTTATACCAATTATTGGTTGGCTTTCTTTGAGACAAAATTTTAGGCAAGAATTATGGGCCACATCTCCTTTTCATGATAAACCTTTTCCCAGTAACCAAGGTTTGGACAAGTGCTTCTATTTAAAAACACATTTACTCTTAAAAGTGTAACTAAAATTAACAGGGCACTGGAACAGATTTTGGTGACGGTCTGCATCCTTCACCAGGCACATATCCCACCAAACACAAATTCCCCCCCCCAGCATCCTGCACAATGGATCTGCAAAATAAGGATACCTTCCCTGTGCATTTCATATTTTTCCCACTCCTATTAATACAAAGGACTATTCTGGTCCACAACATTCACAAGAGTAGGACTAGCTCTATACTTTGCAGAACAGGCACATAAAAAAAAAATACAATACAGATGTGTGCATGGCCCCATAGAAATGTGTGATGTGCTGTGTGACAAAGCACCGTTTGAGCTTGGAAACCCCCTGTTTGATAAGAAATCTGTCATTGCCGACCCCTGAGAAAGAGCGATCCCTTACAATTGTCATAATCAAGTCTCTTGACGTCATTATAGTGTCTTATCAAGTCATTGTCGTGTCATATAATGGCACAGTCATGATTTGTAATGTCACACTTATTTTTTTATCATGGTATAATCATGTCTCATGAGGCCATGAATACAGTACATATTATGAAGGTGCAGTCATGTCTAATGATGTCATAATCATTTTTACGATGTCACAATATTTTGTCACAATCATGTCTTATAAGGTAAAAGACATGATGTCACAATCATGTTTGAAGATTTAACAATCTGTACTGTGATGTCATGATCAGGTTTTCTGATATCACACAATCATTTGTTATGACGTCATAGATGTCGTAATTATATCCTTTAATGCCACAATGATCTATTGCAGGCATGCTCAACCTGTGGCCCTCCAGCTGTTGTAAAACTAAAACTCCCACAATGCCCTGCTGTAGGCTGTTCGGGCATGCTGGGAGTTGTAGTTTTGCAACAGATGGAGGGCCGCAGGTTGAGCAAGCCTGAGATTCTATTGTGTCAATAATTTTATATGTCTCCATGTGATATAATATCTAATGATGTCATAATTATGTTTTATGCCGTCACATGATGTCACAAAAATATCTTATGATCTCACAATCATGTCTTACATCACAATAATTTCTAACAATGCCACAATCAAAACTTATGAAGTTACAGTCATGTCTTATGTCACAGTTATTACTTACATCATAGTTATGTCTTTTGACGTCACAATAATTTCTTACAATGTCACAATATGATGTCACGATCTTGTCTTATGGTGTGACAATTACAGTATGTTTTATGATGTCATGTCTTTTGATGTCACACTTGTATTATGTTGTTACAAGGGTGCAATGTGATGCCACAATTGTCTTATTGTGTCATAGTGTCACAATTTGATGCCAAAATCATGCTTTATGATCTCATGCCTTGTGATATAATTATCATGTTATATGATTTCATAAAGATGTATTAGGCCTCATGCACACGACCGTTGTGTGCATCCGTGGCCGTTGTGCCGTTTTCCTTTTTTTTTTTCGCGGACCCATTGACTTTCAATGGGTCTGTGGAAAAATCGGAAAATGCACCGTTTTGCAGCCGCATCCGTGATCCGTGTTTCCTGTCCGTCCCAAAAATATGACCTGTCCTATTTTTTTTGACGGACAACGGTTCACGGACCCATTCAAGTCAATGGGTCCGTGAAAGAACACGGATGCACACAAGATTGGCATCCGCGTCCGTGATCCGTGGCCGTAGGTTACTTTCATACAGACGGATCCGAAGATCCGTCTGCATAAAAGCTTTTTCAGAGATGAGTTTTCACTTCGTGAAAACTCATATCCGACAGTATATTCTAACACAGAGGCGTTCCCATAGTGATGGGGACGCTTCTAGTTAGAATATACTACGAACTGTGTACATGACTGCCACCTGCTGCCTGGCAGCACCCGATCTCTTACAGGGGGCTGTGGTCCGCACAATTAACCCCTCAGGTGCTGCACCTGAGGGGTTAATTGTGCATATCATAGCCCCCTATAGGAGATCAGGAGCTGCCAGGCAGCAGGGGGCAGACCCCCCTCCCTCCCCAGTTTTAATTTCATTGGTGGCCAGTGCGCCCCCCTCTATTGTAATATCATTGGTGGCCAGTGTGCGGCCTCCCCCGGCCCCCCCTCCCTCCCTTTATTGTATTATCATTGGTGGCCAGTGTGCGCCCCCCCCCGACCCCCCCTCTATTGTATTAATATCATTGGTGGCCAGTGTGCGGCCTCCCCCCCGATCATTGGTGGCAGCGGTTCCGATCGGAGTTCCAGTTTAATCGCTCTGGGGCTCCGATCGGTAACCATGGCAACCAGGACACTACTGCAGGCCTGGTTGCCATGGTTACTTAGCAATATTACAATATTAGAAGCATCATACTTACCTGCTGCGCTGTCTGTGACCGGCCGGGAGCTCCTCCTACTGGTAAGTGACAGATCATTAAGCAATGCGCCGCACAGACCTGTCACTTACCAGTAGGAGGAGCTCCCGGCCGGTCACAGACAGCGCAGCAGGTAAGTATGATGCTTCTAATATTGTAATATTGCTAAATAACCATGGCAACCAGGCCTGCAGTAGCATTCTGGTTGCCATGGTTACCGATCGGAGCACCAGCGATTAAACTGGGACTCCGATCGGAACTCTCCGCTGCCACCAATGATCGGGGGGGAGAGGGGAGGCCGCACACTGGCCACCAATGATATTACAATAGAGGGAGGGAGGGGGGGCCGGGGGGGCTGCACACTGGCCACCAATGATAATACAATAAAGGGAGGGAAGGGGACCGGGGGAGGCCGCACACTGGCCACCAATGATAATACAATAGAGGGAGGGAGGGGGGGCCGAGGGTGGGGGCCGCACACTGGCCACCAATGATATTCAAACTGGGGAGGGATGGGGGTCTGCCCCCTGCTGCCTGGCAGCCCCTGATCTCTTACAGGGGGCTATGATATGCACAATTAACCCCTCAGGTGCAGCACCTGAGGGGTTAATTGTGCGGATCACAGCTCCCTGTAGGAGATCGGGTGCTGCCAGGCAGCAGGGGGCAGTCATGTACACAGTTCGTAGTATATTCTAACTAGAAGCGTCCCCATCACTATGGGAACGCCTCTGTGTTAGAATATACTGTCGGATATGAGTTTCACGATCTAACTCATATCCGACAGTATATTCTAACATAGAGGCGTTCCCATGGTGATGGGGACGCTTCAAGTTAAAATATACCATCGGATTGGAGAAAACTCTGATCCTATGGTATATTAACTCCTGACATTTGAAATTGCACCATATTGTGTCAACGTCAAACGGATCCGTCCCCATTGACTTGCATTGTAATTCAGGACGGATCCGTTTGGCTCCGCACGGCCAAGCGGACACCAAAACGACTTTTTTTTCATGTCCGTGGATCCTCCAAAAATCAAGGAAGACCCACGGATGAAAAAACGGTCACTGATCACGGACCAACGGAACCCCGTTTTGCGGACCGTGAAAAAATACGGTCGTGTGCATGAGGCCTTATTGTCACAGCTGACGCTGCTTCTTTCACCTCACCTGGCAGCCTCGACCAACTTCCCACTGCCTCCTTCCCGGTGGGTCCACCGTGTGTACTCCCTCTGGCTAGGTTACTTAACTTGGTAAATTCCTACAAAGGTGTGCTGTATTCTGCTTGTGTACTGATTTCTCGGTTTACTGTGTGCTGACCTCCCACTACCTGACCTGACCTCCATATTGGCCCTTTGCTGCCTGCCCTGACCCTAGACCAATTACCATTCTGCTTGTACTGCACCAGCCCTGACCTCAGTTTGTCCCTAACTACGATTCTGCCTGTGTCTCTCTGTGTCCTGCATCGGTGTCTCTAATCCCCATGGGTCAGCTGTTAATAACACAGAGACTACCCCAGGAGGTAGTGATCTGATGGTTTCACTGCAGCAAAGTCCAGATCCCTGTATAGAGTGTAATAGGTGAATACCATGGGACTGCCAGGATAACGCCCTTCGGATTACCCCAAAGTCAAATCTATTGATTAACACAGTGTTTTCACACCCACTGCCATAACAGTTTGATCAGGCCATGGAAACCATTGGCACACCCAAAAAGGGTCTGCCCAAAGTTTATAAATAGCTGATTAATCAGTGTGGTCACCAAGAGCAACCTCTGCGGTACATGCATACCATTTCTGTCTGCCTGGACACCTTGTCCACCACCGTTCCATATGGCAACCTCATGCTACAGTGTCTGCACCATAAACTCCACCTATCACAGTTTCTGATACCTCCAGTCTGCATCTCCCACTTCCCATATGCCTTGAAGGGGACCCCAAGTTATGCTGTGGATTCCTAAACCGGTGTACTATTCACTTTCAGCTACTGGCTCAATAGTTTCCTACTGACCAATCCAAAATAACCTTTCTTGTCCCCTTATTGTCTGGTGAAGCACTTGCTTTGGTCCTTTTTCCTGGGAATGCAGTGACCTTCTGACCAGCAAGAATGCCTGGCCACTTTTTGCAAGGTCTTTGAGGAACCAGGTAATACTACCTCAGCTGCCTCCTCCCTTGTGCGACTCTGCCAGGGCACAACCACGGTTGGGCAGTATGTCATACAGTTCCGTAGCCTTGTCTCTGAACTATCACAGAACAATGAGGCCTTGGTGGCAGCTTCTGGGAGGGTCTTTCAGGTCACCTAAAAGATGAATTGGCAGGTTGAGATGTCCCATCTACTCTGGATGACCTGATTACCTTGGCTACTCAAACTGATCTTAGTTTCAGACAGTGCCACAAGGAATCTGCATGTGAAAGAAGAGTTCCTAGGTTGGCACCTACTTTTTAAGAGGCCTATGCTTCCTTCTTCTGCATCCCCTGATTGTGAGCCTATGCAACTGGACAAGTTTTGTCTGTCCAAGGAAGAGCATCTGCATAGACACAGTAAGGACTGATGCATACAGGTGAAACTCGAAAAATTAGAATATTGCGCAAAGTTCATTTATTTCAGTAATGCAACTTAAAAGATGAAACTAATACTGTATATGAGAGACTCATTACATGCAAAGCGAGATATTTCAAGCATTTATTTGTTATAATTTGTATGATTATGGCTTACAGCTTATGAAACCCCAAAGTCACAATTTTGAGGTACCCTTTGCTCAGGGGATATGGATTAATTAGCTGACTAGAGTGTGGCACTTTGAGCCTAGAATATTGAACCTTTTCACAAAATTCTAATTTTAAGCTGCATTAATGCAATTCCTTTTAATTTGCATTACTGAAATAAATGGACTTTTGCACGATATTCAAATTTTTTGAGTTTCACCTGTATATTCTGGAGCTAAAGGATACTATGGGGCACATTTATTAAGACCGACGTTTTAGACAAGCCATGTTTGATTATATTAAAGAAAAACTTGAGAGGGGCATCATTCAGAGGTTATCTCTGTCAAGAGAAAAGACGAGTTCCTCTGACTGTGTATTGATTACTGTGGACTAAATAAAATTACAGTGAAAAACAAGCTTTTTGATAGGCCTCATTGAGCCAGAATTTTCAGAAAGTTGGATCTCTGAGGAGCTTAAAATCTCATCTGGATGCGGGTGAGTGATGAGTGAAAGACTGCCTTTAACACCCAAGATGTTCACTATAAATATCTCGTCATGCCCTTTGGCAATAGTAACACTCCTGCGGTTTATCAAGACTTTGCTAATGATGTCTTTTGAGATCTCCTCTATACCTATGTAGGGGTCTATTTGACATCTTGATCTGCTCACCCGACCTAACTTAGCATCAGAATCATGTACATACGGTCCTCTATTGCTTGAGGAAAAATAGACTTTATGATAAGTATAGAAAGTCGGTCTTTCAAAAGATCTATTTGCTTTCCTGGGCCACATTATTTATGACTAGGGCATTGAGATGGGTCCTGAGAAACTGTCTGCTGTACTGTACTGGCCTCTTCCTACAGGTCTGTGTGCTATCCAGTGATTCCTGAACTTCACCAATTATTAAAGACAATTCATTTTTTCACACTGACCACCTGTATTTCTGCTATTACCTGGAAGGAGGTGAATGCCAAGGAGTGGTCTCCAGAAAACCTAATCTGCCTAATCAGTCAAGTAAGGATTCTCTTCTGCTTCAATTCTTCATCTGTCAGATGTATCTAAGCAGTTCTTTACTCAGAATTGTACAGGGTGGGCCATTTATATGGATACACCTTAATAAAATCCGAATGGTTGGTGATATTAACTTCCTGTTTGTGGCACATTAGTATATGTGAGGGGGGAAACTTTTCAAGATGGGTGGTGACCATGGCGGCAATTTTGAAGTCGGCCATTTTGAATCCAACTTTTGTTTTTTCAATAGGAAGGTCATGTGACACATCAAACTTATTGGGAATTTCACAAGAAAAACAATGGTGTTTTAACGTAACTTTATTCTTTCATGAGTTATTTACAAGTTTCTGACCACTTATAAAATGTGTTCAATGTGCTGCCCATTGTGTTGGATTGTCAATGCAACCCTCTTCTCCCACTCTTCACACACTGATAGCAACACCGCAGGAGAAATGCTAGCACAGGCTTCCAGTATCCGTAGTTTCAGGTGCTGCACATCTCGTATCTATACAGCATAGACAATTGCCTTCAGATGACCCCAAAGATAAAAGTCTAAGGGGGTCAGATCAGGAGACCTTGGGGGCCATTCAACTGGCCCACGACGACCAATCCACTTTCCAGGAAACTGTTCATCTAGGAATGCTTGGACCTGACACCCATAATGTGGTGGTGCACCATCTTGCTGGAAAAACTCAGGGAACGTGCCAGCTTCAGTGCATAAAGAGGGAAACACATCATCATGTAGCAATTTCGCATATCCAGTGGCCTTGAGGTTTCCATTGATGAAGAATGGCCCCACTATCTTTGTACCCCATATTCCACACCATACAATCAATTTTTTTGTTCCAACAGTCTTGGAGGGATCTATCCAATGTGGGTTAGTGTCAGACCAATAGCGGTGGTTTTGTTTGTTAACTTCACCATTCACATAAAAGTTTGCCTCATCATTAAACAAAATCTTCTGCGTAAACTGAGGGTCCTGTTCCAATTTTTGTTTTGCCCATTCTGCAAATTCAGTGCGCCGATCTGGGTCATCCTCGTTGAGATGCTGCAGTAGCTGGAGTTTGTAAGGGTGCCATTTGTGAGTAGCTAACATCCGCCGAAGGGATGTTCGACTAATGCCACTCTCCAGTGACATGCGGCGAGTGCTACGCTGTGGGCTCTTGCTGAATGAAGCTAGCACAGCCACTGATGTTTCTTCATTAGAGACAGATTTCATGCGTCCACATTTTGGCAAATCCAACACTGAACCAGTTTCACGAAACTTAGCAAGCAGTTTGCTAACTGTAGCATGGGAGATGGGTGGTCTCGTAGGGTGTCTTGCATTGAAATCTTCTGCAATGACCCGGTTACTGCGTTCACCAGACATCAACACAATTTCTATCCGCTCCTCACGTGTTAACCTCGGCGACATGTCAATGGCTGTAAACAAAGAGAAACTTGTAAATAACTCATGAAAGAATAAAGTTACGTTAAAACCAAGCACACCATTGTTTTTCTTGTGAAATTCCCAATAAGTTTGATGTGTCACATGACCCTCTTCCTATTGAAAAAACAAAAGTCGGATTCAAAATGGCCAACTTCAAAATGGCCGCCATGGTCACCACCCATCTTGAAAAGTTTCCCCCCTCACATATACTAATGTGCCACAAACAGAAAGTTAATATCACCAACCATTCCCATTTTATTAAGGTGTATCCATATAAATGGCCCACCCTGTACTAGATGCACGCCTGTGGTTTCTTCACGAAAGCCTTCTGAGTAGCTGAACGATAAGCTGCTTGCAATCATGTTGGTCTTTAAAGAGTGGCACTACCTGCTGGACGGTGCCTGTCAGTCTGTCATTGTTTACACTGACCACAATGTCAGCTTAATATCTCAATCCTGGCCAAACTCGGTGCTCATTGTTCTTTGCATATGTAAATTTTATACTACATTTCCGACTGACTGATAAAAATACCATCCTGCTAATCGGAGAAGCACAAGCACATTATTGATCCTGCCCACATCATTCCTGGTACTCTAGTTCAGCTGAAGGACATCCCACCTGGCAAAACGTTTGTCCTATGTCCAAGAGAAAATATGTCCTGGTCTTGGGGCATCGCTCCAGGGTCGCCAGTCACCGTGGTCTCCACAAGACATTCGATCCGGTAACTCAATATTACTGGTGAACTACAATTGCTATGCTTAAGACTTTGCTGCTACCTGCCCTACCTGTGCCCAGAACAAGTCTAATAAACAAAAACCTGCTGGCCTCCTACATTTCTTGCCGGAGCCTGATGTCCCATGGCATCTTCATAGATTTTTAGATCGACCTGCTTTCTTCCTCAGAGTGCATAGTAATCTGGGTGGAGGCGGATTGATTTTTGAAGATGGCCCACTTCATACATCTGCTTGGCCTCCCATCTGCCAGTCAACTGTCCACGTTGTTTGTGTTACACATTTTCAGGTTAGGCCATCAATATCAGGAGCCTGGAAAGCCCCTGTCTGTCACAATTTGGAATAGCAGCCCGGGCTGCCACAGCAACCAATTTGCTCTCTGCAATTTTGCTACCCCGGGGGTGTTTATCCTTCCAACAGGTGGAGTACAGATGTAGTAGAGTTAACACATGATTTATGAGATGTGTTATCTAAACTAAATGCATTAAGCAAACACCTTCAATTGCTTTTCAATGGCTTTTGTCTAGAGATAACGCGATGAGTTAAGAAATTTGAGTTAAGAGCTTGAGTGCTAACCCTGCTACATCTGTAGGTGTTTTTGAATTTACCTTCTTACATATATATATTTGTATTTAGGTTTAGTGCTTTCTTTCTATTTCAGCACCAATTATGTTTGCATATGCTCAATTACTTAGCACATATTTATTCTGTACTTGAGTCTTTTTCTAGCTTCTTCTAACATTGTGCATTCGCTTAAATTTTTTTTTGCATAATTTCTCCTTGCACTCCTGCAATCGAATGCGTTGGAGATTCAGTATCTTCATAGTGCATGCGCCTATTTCCGCCATTGTCAGAACTCTATATAGAGAGTCAATAATGTGACTGCGCATGCATATATTTTAATTATTCCCAGATTTCTACTTGGCCTCTGGCAGATCATCCTCAACATGCGACGTGCATTCCCATGTATGCCGATGCTGCCATGACACATTAATTATGTAAGTTCTTTACACTGTTACCTATGAAATTATGTTTTATGGACACAATGGAGGTCATTTGCTAATGCAAAACAGGTGTAAAAAACGCCCATGTGTTAATAATTTTTGCACTGTCCTCACTACTTGGGATAGGTAGGGTCGTATCAGGGGCCAGGCCCGCTATCAGCCCTGACATATTCACTTATATTTACGCCAATTTTGGGCATAAAAGATGCCAAAATCTTCTCCACCCTGGGAAGAAGAACAGAAAAAGCCTTTTAAAGAAATACTATAAAAACACATGCGGTATTAAAAAAGGCAAGCAGGACAGGACTCCTTCATAACGGAAACCGTCTGGATCCATCATGCTGCCCATTGACTTCTATTTTGACAGAATGCAAAACGGAATGCCTCTTAAAGGCTTCGGTGATGCATTCCGTTATATTCTGTGATAACGGAATTCGAATCCATAATGGAATTGCACAAATACCCGAAAGCCGAACCCGAACTTGAAAAATGCAAGTTTGCTCATCCCTACTTATCTTTAGTATAAGTATCATATTGCATCTTAAATGATACCCACAGCCTCTTTAATGTTCACTTCGGTCTACAAACCAATGCTTTATAGACTGTATGGACTAGGTTAGAGAAAATGTTGTTTGCTCAGATTCCCCTCTATCATACCCCACAGTATGTTGCCCTTTCATCCAGTCAGTGAATTTTTCTACATGAAGGGGTTGTCGTCTTTTTTACTATTGATCACCTATCCTCAATCAATATCCGATTGGATGGGTCTGACTTCAGGCACAACTGCCAATCAGCTGTTTAAAGAGAAGGCAGCGCTCATACAAGTGCTGCCTTCTCTGCTCTGTTTCCCTGTTCGCCACACAATTGCAGTGGTGAACAGGTGTAATTACAAGAATGGCGTACTCATTCACATCTATGGGACAGCTCTGTAGTATGCACTTGAACAGACAGAACCATCCCATAGAAGTGAATGGGGACACCATCTTGTAATTACACTGCTCACCATTGTAATTGCTGCGGCAAACAGAGCAGAGAAGGCAGCACTTGTATGAGCGCTGCTTTCTCTTCAAACAACTGATCAACGGGTGTGTCGGGGGTCAGACCCCCACTGATCTGATATTGATGGCCTATCCGGAGGCTAGGTCCTCAATAGTAAAAAGCAGACAATCTCTTTAATGAGCATCTAAGGCCAAGTTCGCCATCGTTTAGCTTTCCGTTCTTCTGATCCGTCCGAAGAACAGATAAACAGAACAAATGGATTCTTTGATAAAATCAATGATACTGCGCTCCACCTAGTATAAATCGCAAGACCTAGTATCCCCACCTCCTAGTACAAAGGCACTCCAAAAACTTAGTAAACTGTGCGTTACCTGGTGGATGAGCTTCATACAACACGGGGTGCGATGGGTGATTCCTGGATCCTGCAGGCACAGGTCGGGTGCTCATTGAAACCCTACAGTGGTTATCGGAAATACCATAGCACCAACTAGTAAATGCATTGGCATGAACAAAATAAATAGGAATGATATAAATAATAAAAAAGACGGTAGAATAGACGGCAAATTAAAAGGCTTTTTTCCCTGTAAAAAATGTCCGGGATGTAAAAAATCACAAAAAAATGAAAAAACAAACACAGGTGAAAAACACGGAAGGGACGTATGTACATGACATAAGAGATTTTATTTTGTGTAACAGTTCAGGCGTAATATATGCGATTACCTGTCCCTGCGAAAAAAATTATATTGGTCGAACGAAGAGACTCCTCAAAAAGAGCTTGGAGAACATATATATAACATCGAGAGAAAATATGAGGGGCACCCTTTATCGCGACATTATAGGGACAAACACCTTGGGAAATTCGCAGGATCAACTTTTTGTGGGATAGAGATTGTCAGAAAAAACTGTAGAGGTAGGGATTATCTTAAGGAGATGTCCAGATCAGAAACGAGATGGATTTTTTACATGGATACACTGGTCCCCTCAGGTTTAAACATGGAAATAGAACTTTTCGCGTTTGATTGAAAATAAACTTAACAGATGCTAATAGAGGAAACATAGCAAGCGGCAGGCGTAGGGTTTAATCAGCAGGGATTCGGCAGGCACATATAAGGAAGGGGGAACATGCAGGATTAGCCATCCATCTTTCCTGACGAAGGATAGCGAATCTATCCGAAACGCGTAGAGAGGTCTTGTGGTACCTGTGACTCTCCGTAGTCATAGTAGTGACGTCAATCTCGCTCAGAGCGAGGGCGAACCACTGTAGGGTTTCAAGAGCCGCGCCACCGCGACTCTGTGTTCGATTAGCACCCGACCTGTGCCTGCAGGATCAAGGAATCACCCATCGCACCCCGTGTTGTATGAAGCTCATCCACCAGGTAACGCACAGTTTACTAAGTTTGTGGAGTGCCTTTGTACTAGGAGGTGGGGATACTAGGTCTTGCGATTTATACTAGGTAGAGCGCAGTATCATTGATTTTATCATTTTCTTTGTATTACAGTGCGGCAGTTGTGTTGCGGTTCTGCCACGATACTGCTGCTTTGTAGTGAGGAGGAAGATATAGCGCTTCTGGGATATTTATTAAATGGATTCTTTGTTTTGAGAATCCGTTGTGCAGGACTTTTTCTCCCATCCAAAATAATGGATCTCAGACAGAGCTAACAAAAACGAATGCAATATCAGCACACAACGGATGCTCAAAATAAAGGATCCTTTTTTTTTTTTGTTCTTCTTGAGAACGGTGATGTGAACTTGGCCTTACACTGTTTGCAGGACAAGAGACGCATAGACTGTGGGATATCATTACCACTCTGGTTCAACCTGAACGATGATGAATTCATATGTCGCAGATTTTCTGCAGAAATGTCTGTGATTATTTCAATTCATAGGAGTTTTCTTCCACTGCCTTTGCGTTTCTTGCTGCATTTTTTTTTGGTTGAAAAAATGCCATCTTCAGATGTTAGCCAAAAGTCTATAGGAAATATTAAATGCAAGACACGCATATTTTTATATAGTGGTGTTTTTTTAACTTCTTCTTGGTGTTTTTTTTTTGTGTCTCTGGAGGTTCGTGTTTATAAATGCAGAAGGTTAACGCAGTGATGTATTTTTCATGCATTTTTTCCTTCTCCCTAGGAAAAAGACACATTCAAACAGGTTAACACAAAAAGTCACTTAAAGAAATACTATAAACACATGCGGTATGGAAAAAAAGCAAGCAGTTTTTATGTTTTTTATTTTTAGTTGTAAAAAAATGGCAGCACAATTTTGTGTAGGAACTAGCCTAGCCGGAGCTTTTCCCACTTAAATCAGTTGTAAATGGAATAATAATTGTGGTAGCAGTTTTCTGACAAGTACAGGTGAAAACCATGTGTGTTTTTTGTTGGGTAGCAATAACCATGACATAACCACAACGTGTAAAAGGACCCTAAGGCTGGGTTCAGACGTGACTGAATAGCTGCGGATGTTTGTACAGCAAATCCGCAGAGTTGCACAGTACCAGCAAAGTGGATGAGAATTTCAGAATTGTCATCCACATACAGTTCTGTTCTGCAAAATGCAGAATGCACACGGCCGGTATCAGTGTTTTGGGGATCTGCAAATTAGTTTTTTGTTTTTGCGGTACAAAGGCCTCCGCTCTACCCTGCTCTGTATCTTGTGGATTGCGGGCCCATTCAAGGCCACAATACAGGCATAGGGGTGCATTCACATGACCGTGAGTATTTTGCGGTCCGTAAAATGCGGATCTCCGTACAGTATTAGAATGTATTGGTTCCGATGAGCCGAAGTTATTACTTTGCGAAGTTTCGCAAGACTTCGCGTAATAACTTTATAAATTAATTTGTACTTTAAAAAAACATTTCCTGAACTCGGGTTCGGTTCCAGTTCGGGAAATGGTTTGTTACAGTACAAATTAATTTATGAGATTATTACGCGAAGTAATAACTTCAGCTCATCACAGCCAATACATTCTAATACTGTATGGAGCTCCTGCTCTGTACAGTATTAGAACTAAGTCTTATGCAAATCGACTTTTGATGTTTCATTCGAACTCGATTCACTTATACCTAGTAACAATGCCTATCTTGTGTGTAAAACGGACAAGAATAGGACATGTTATATCATTTTTGCTACATATGGACATACGTATGCAGACCACAATATGGGCACGGACATGCTACGGTCGTGTGCATGAGGCCCTAGGGAATTGCCAGACAGGGAAGCCATGGTGCAACTACCGTGTAGCTGAGAACTGCAGCTGTATTCTGTTACGTTGTTAGAAATGGATTGCTTATTTAGTGTCCATTGTTAATGGCCGTGTGGTTTTGTAGGTTACCAGGCGGCCATTAACAACGAACACTTAATAAACAATCAGTTTCTAACATGCAAAAAGAATACTGCTGCGGCTTGCATGGTTATGTGTTTTTTGGTTAGAAGGAAGCTGAGTATCAGCCGTGTAATGGCCGCCCCATCTGGCCATACCCTAAGGTAATGCATCTGCCATCAGATCCAGTCAGCCAAAATAATAGAATTTGCTTCAGGGATTTCCTTGGTTGCATCATACATGGTAAGCAATGACCTACGGAAGCTGACCTAAGGAAGCTTAAAACATATAATGGACCTTATGATTAAAAACTAGACATTAGATGTACTTATAACATAAAGTGGACAATAACATTGCCAAGATAAGGACATTTAAAGAAGTATAAAAAGAGGAAAACCTCACAGAGGCTACAAAGACTATCAATACTGAAAGTTCACAGTACAACAGGAAGGTGCTTGCAGAAACCTAATTGTAGCTCCTGGCCCTAGATAATGTGCCTTATTTCTTAGGGGTAGTTTTATAGCTAATGTTATGTTTATCACCCACTGTCTCGTATGACATATAAAGCATTGCATGAATATCATGTCACTTGTCTCATGGTCACTGGAATTTTTAAAAACTTTCTATGCAAAGCACTTGTGGTAAACATGCCCTTACAAATGATACTGTATGAGTGAATGAGTTAAACCCTAGACAGGCAGCCAGTAGATCAGGATACTTGTCCTGAGCAGAAAACAATGGCCCATATTTACTATTAGTTAGACAGGGTAAACATGGACTAATGGTCTTAAAAAGCACCAGATTTATCACAGTCATTTAGCTTGTATAGAAATCTTGTGCATATTTAGCCTGGCTAAGCTTACACTGCTCTGCACCAATCTGTTGGTGGCCTAGTTTGCGCCAGTTTTTCTTTTTGGCCATTTTGCACATTTTGTTGTATTTAAACCCACTGCCATTCCCACAAAACCACTAGTTGCACTAAATTGCACCACTTTTTTTAAACAGATTTGAGGCACAGATTTGGTAAATCTGGGCCAGTGTATTGAGCTGGCCGTACACTAGAGAATTACATTTTCTAAACAACTTGTCTTTCACAGGTGGTCTATGAAAGTTGTAGTTCTGGGTGACAACTAGAGATGAGCGAACTTCTGTTTTCAAGTTCGGCGTACAAGGTTCGGGTTATCTAAGAATTTCGTTATGGATTCGGCTACCACGGACCATAAGTTATGGTCCGTGCTAGCGGAATCCATAACGGAATTCTTAGATATCCTGAACCTGAACCTTGTACGCAGAACTTGAAACCAGACGTTCGCTCAACACTAGTGACAATTCCTTCTGCCTTGATCTGACAACTCCTTCTGCTGTTCCTAGGGTACAAATCTGCTCTTTGGCACAAACAATTTTATAAGTATTACCAACAACTGCATGAAGCCACAACCGAAAACTCTCAAATCATATTTTTGACAGAACTCTCTTGTGATCAGTGCACCAGTCTTTTGTGTCAAGTGAAAAGGGCAACTGACAACAATAAATGCTTGAAGTCATAATGGTCGACAAAAATCACTAGTGCATGGTCATGGATAAGCTATGAGGAGTTAATGAGACCTCTCTTTTATTTAATCAACCAGCACGTTCTTCCCTCCTCTGTTCTAACAAATACATTCTTCTTTAACAAGAAGTTAACATGCTGCAAATATGCCAACTCTCTGCTCCTTTTATGAAAACAAAATCATCAGGTGAAAAAACTGTTTTTGACCAAGCCAAAGTACTTAGGCTACTTTCACACTAGTGTTTAATTTTTCCGGTATTGAGAGATCCATCATAGGGGCTCAATACCAGAAATAAAGCTTCAGTTTTACCCCCATTCATTGTCAATGGGGACAAAACAGAACTAAACAGAACGGAATGCACTAAAATGCATTCCGTTCCATTTACTTGCGTTCCCATATCGGATAGCAAACCGCATCATGTTGTAGTTTGCTTTCTGTCCCGGGATGCGGAGCAAGACAGATCCAGCATGACCCCCAATGCAAGTCAATGGGGATGGATCTGTTTTCTCTGACACAATAGAAAACGGACCTGTCCCCCATTGACTTTCAATGGAGTTCATGACGGATCCGTCTTGGCAATGTTAAAGATAATACAAGTGGATCCGTTCATAACGCATGCAGATAGTTGTATTATCAGTAACAGAAGCGTTTTTGCTGAACCCTGCCGGATCCAGTAAAAACACTAGTGTGAAAGTAGCCTTATAAATGGTGAGCAACATGTACAAGTGCAGTCTGTGACCTAAACCTGCCCATATTTTATCATGCTATAAAGCAACTTCTATATTGCTACAGTAGATGCCTTCCTCACCAAGGTTACCTTCTCCTCATTTAAGCAATTTGATTAGGTTTTATTAGGTTGGATTACACAATATGTTTATTGCAACAAAAAAATTGGGAAGTTCAAGGCTGGATCTACACTTCAGTTCTTTGTGTTTCAATATTTTTTTTTAGCTAAATATGAGTGGATGCAAAGGGAAGGAAAATTGTGGAAGAAGGATATGCTGCAAGATTCCATACAAATCTGATTTCAAAATTGGGGCAGACTCATTATGCATGAAGGTGCACTCCCCTAAAAATGTCCTTACCCATCAAGCCTGTGAGTACATGGAGACAAATATGACTTTTGTGCACTGCTGTATGCATTAACTTGTAGGATCCAAATAATTGCTTCAAAAACATCAAAAATTGCACGTGTAAAACCAGCCTGCGTTTGAGTTTATAGGTCTAATTTATGCATAATATAAAAATAAGTGAAAGCAATTATGGCTTCATATCATCTATTTCAAGCAACAGGCATCAAAATCAATGTTAGTATTTTAGGATCTGTATTGTCACTCAGGCATAGCAGTGGTACATACACAACAGTTGGATTGTCTGAAGGATTGCATGACAGTTCTGATAGACCTCCTCTTTTCTTTATTTGATTGTTCCTTTTCTCTTAATTGTTCAGAAGACTGCGTGTTCTGTTCTATTTGGATCTCTAAATGTTTCTGTATAGTTAAGCCAAGAACCTCAGGGTCTACTGCAGCTCCATAAACCTCCCATGTCATCCCTTCTTCATCCCATCTAACCTCTCGCACTGGTGACTGAGGACATTGTAGGTTAATCCCTAAACCAACATCCGGAAACAAGTGAGAGCGACTACTACTCTGAATATAAGGACTGGTTGAAACTGCTTTGCTTTCCATGATAATCACAGTTTGTACTTCTGCATCTTTGCAACTAAGGGAGTTTTTATGGTCTAGTGATAAATTGTTTGTAGATGTCATTGTCCAAATGTCTCTTGTTTTTGTGTTTGAGCATGGAATTTCTAAATCATCTAATGGGGTTTCCATTGTTTTAAGTAATAAATAGCTGGTATTCCTTTCCAAGGGGAGCACATTAATTTCTTCAATTGAGAGGCGAGGTGGAGGAAAGGCAAGCTGACCACTTCGTAGCAGTTTTTTAGTATCTAGTCCAGATTCACTAACTGATGATGCTAATTTTGGAAAGGAAAATTTATCAGGACATGGTAATTGATAACAATACTGTGGTAGTGTGTGCCTTGAAACCGGTTCACCAAGTGAATGCACCAGTTCAGAAGAGTATTGGATAGATGGAATGGGCAAAGAGTGGCAATAGGCAGCAATTGTGTCATCTGATTTTATCAATGTTTCATGGTCCTTGTTGCAATGGGCAGAACAGCTGTTATGCATAATCATAGTTGGTGGCGAGAGCTTATTTTCTGCGATGTTATCACAAGACATAATACCTGAAATGCAATACCATGGCTGACTATATATATGATCATTACTCAGAAACATGTTGCCAGAGTTCTCTGGTCTCAATACTCCATGTTGACTTGCACCTGACATTGTGATGTTGTGCTGAATTGTACTGCCGCCCAAAGGACTCAATGGAATATTTTGTTCCTCCTCGGAAAACACAACATCAGTCAAATTGTTTGGAACATTTGATGGAGAATGAACTATTCCAGAGTCTTGAGTAATATTACTTAGGGTACAAGTCCCATCACTGCCTGACCCAGAAATACTGCTAGAAACAGAGAGATTGGAATATGTGGCACTAAATGTATTATTTGCTCTTAGAGAATGATGCATCAAGGTCCTTCTTCCACAGAAATAATCCGAATAACTCTTCTGGACAATCTTGCCCGGTGAGTCAAGATTCTCTATGCTGTCAGCTGTACACATTGATGTTTCTGAGTGACCTAGTAAGGAAATATTTTCAGAGACATTGTATCTGGTGAAGCTCTTGGTAGCGTCTTGCTCTAATGTTTCTAAGGATGATTCGGCTGAGTGGTAGTGACTTTTGGTATGTATCTTTTCTAGCATTTGACCAACAGTAAGATGATTGCAGTCAGATTTTACTACATTAAGATCTTGAAGACAATCCCTGCTAGAAGACCAGTCTGAACTTTGTGAAGGCTGAACCACACTGTTATCATCACACCTGGTTACATAAATGATGCTCGTAAGGCTTTTATGAATCTCTGGTTTCTTTTGTGGACCTCCGGAACTACTGATGGGCAGAGCAGAAGAGCTTTTTGAGAGGGAATGGCAACCATGGTCAGTCTTCTCTTGCCAAAATGAATGTAATGTTTCTTGGCAAGTTGGGGGAGAGGGGTTTTGGTTTCTGCTTGCCATGATAAGTAATGTACTTCAGCACCTGCATCAAAAATACACATGCATTAATCCATTTATAATAAATATTAACATCAATGGTTGCAATAAACAAAGTAAGTAAAAACCTAGGAGCAGACCCCTGCCTATAATGTGTGGCCAATAAAAGAATTGAACTCATCTGTACACTGTCCTGCTATTTCAGCACCACAGCCCTCTTCTCTGCTGCTTTGGGTCCCTGCCTAACTGAAAGTGGCTTGGTCCAGAGACCACTGTGACTAATAATTGGCCTCAGTGGGAACATGTTTAAGAGTGGCACATCACTGCTAGTGGCATGCATCTAAAGTAGCCAGGAAGGGATATTCAGATAAGATCGATGAGGGTACGACAGTTGTTTTGAGCAGCTGCCAGCACCAGAAACTATACAGTGGATGGAGTCAGAAGCACAATTGTGTAGTGGCCGTGCCGGCGTAAATCTGAAATTTCAATAAACCCTGCTCTTTTATTTTTGCTCTTGTTTATATAGTGCCAGCATATTCCACAGACTTGTACAGAAATTGTCCTCACATTAGTCCCTTTTCCACAATTTGGCTTGCTAGGACCAAGTTCATAGAAGCCGATTAACCTATCAATATGTTTTTCATGTGTGGGAGGAGTACACAGAACCCAGAAAAAAAACACTCAACCACATACAAACGCCATACATAACCCCAATGCTGTCCTATTATTGATTCTTTCCTAAAGGAGTAAGGGAGTTTCTTTAAAGTCTTAGGCCTCATGCACACGACCGTTGTTTTGGTCCGCATCCGAGCCGCCGTTTTTGCGGCTCGTATGCGGACCCATTCACTTCAATGGGGCTGCAAGAGATGCGGACAGCACTCCGTGTGCTTGTTGTAGATATCGGGCGGCACTGCGTGGAGGTATGGGTGCACGGTCAGCGGGCGTCGCCCCAGATACTTCAATAGAAAAACAGAAACGGCACTTCTTGCGATGCAATAGTGAATTCTTTATTCGCCACTCGTAAGAAAAAGTGACGCGCGTTTCGGCACGTGCAAGTGCCTTTGTCAAACACAATTGAGCAGCAAGTTGCATAGAAATGAACATAGGCATGTATTTAAATGGCCCGCCCTCGATCACATGATAGAAGTATTCAAGTCATGTGATTCTGACATCATGTTGGCAAGAAATGGTTTACTAACATCTAATCTCATACAAAGATACAATTTAGGCTACATTCACGCGTCAGTATTTTTCTATATCCCGATTTTTCGGTCCGTTTTTTGCGGATCCGTTGTTCCTGAAAATGTTTCCGAATGTCATCTGTTTTTTGCGGATCCGCAAAAAACGGAAACATGTATAAATTTCAATAAGCAAATAAAGTTGTTTGGATTTCTTGAATAAAAATTTAATTTCCAGGAACGGAATCCGCATAAAACGGATGACATACGTAATGACATACGAATGTCTTCCGTTTTTTGCGGATCCATTGACTTTGTATTGTACCAGGATCCGATTTTTGCGGAAAAGAATAGGACAAGTTTTATATTTTTTCGGACAAAATGAATGGGTACAGAACTGGTCCAGATCTGTTCCGCAAAAAACTGATCAGATCAGGAATGAAACAACGGACGTGTGAATGGACCCTAATAGTTACGATCCTTAGGATCCATGTTGGAGTTCCCTGAAGTACTGTATGGTTCTCTATTAGGTGTCATATCAAGTTGGAGAGATGTTCTCCCAGAAGTAATGTATTTAGAAGAACATACCTTTGTAGTACAGAATACAAAGAAACATGCCACATTTTTTTTATTACTGTCATGCCTGTAAGAGGGCCACTTCTGTGCGTGGTCCATGACCCTATACAGGATGGTGCGGTAATGATGTATACACACAGCATTCACAGGATGTAGCTTTACTACAACAGGTGTCATGGTGCTTAGTGGTTACAGCAGCCAATCTGTAGGCACACATAGGTACAAGGCTTGGTGTTACAGACTCTTCTTGAGGCACAGAGCTTGACCATTATTATAGGAAACTGAGTGTAAATGGCTCAATGGGTTCAGTCTCTCACAGAGGACACAAAGCCCATTGGTTATATATCATTCTATCAGGGCATTCAGTGCACTGACCATTATTACTGATAATTCATGCCAATATGATATAGTGGGCACGTGGATCAGTGCTCTCAGGTCATACCCATGCTATTCATGGAATCAGCATCTCTTACTTCCCTGCTCCCAACTGTCACCTTTGCCTTCATCTGCCACTTGCTGTCGATTCTCCTCTGACAGTTTTGGTGATGGGTGATGCAATGTCAGGAGCACCTAACAGAGGAAAACTCTACATATGCCTACGTACAAAATTGGAAGCATACATTTGGACAGAAAGACCCCATGTGTCTTCATAAGTGCCCATTAACAGCTCCGTACAAATATGTGAAATGGCTCCAAATCAGCGGTTCACAAACTTCACAAAATAAATAATGTCTTTTCTGGTAAAATTCCCCTAAAAAGGAGACATTTAGTGTAATTTAAGAGCAACACTATACATTGGTTTAAACAAGGCACAGAACATGCAGGATTTAGCTCTTGGTTTGCAGCCAGCAAGAAGGATTACAAGGAGAGATATAGAATTAATGCATACTATTTTTGGCTAAGCTTCCGATGGCTTGTAAGACTGATCCTAAGTCTCATTAATTCTTTGTATGAAAGCAACAATTTTGCTTATCCACATTGTCCATTGTCTTATGACTCTACATGTGATCTATTTTCTGCAAATGAATAGAAAGTTGGATTTGATCAGAGTAATCTGATTAAGCAGTGCTAATTATTTTGGATATTTACAACCTACTAGTATGTCTTCAGTTGCTTGGCAATAAAAAATAGCAAATAATTAAAGGGGTTCTCCTGGCTACAGATATTGATGGTATGACACCCCGGACCCCCACCAATCGTCTCTTTCGGGCTGCCATAGCGCTTGAATTTAACAGTGTATGGACAAAAGCAGAAGGCTCCATCCCCTGGTGTACTGATACTCAGCTTCCACTTATAGAAGAGCTGAGCTCCAGCAATGTACACAGAATAGTCTCCAGCATCACGGTAGTCTGAAACAGAGATGGGGGTGCAGAGTGTTGGACCCCCACTGACCAGATATTGATAACTTATTGTGAGGATAGACCATCAAAATCTGTAGCTTGGAGAACCACTTTAATATAACGTCTTGAAAAAGACTGAGATGCGCAAACACCAAAAACAGAGGAGCTTTATCATGTGAAAAGATAGAGGTGACATTTTAGTGCATAACCTTTGGTTCTACCTGTGTGAAGTTTTTTTATTTTTTTTTAATTACTGGGCAGGTAAGGTATATTCACATAATACAAGTTTGTTGCAGAAAATTTTCCAACTTTTTTATTCTCTTCCATCTGAATGGGGCTTTAGCCACATATATCTCTTCAACAAATCTGCTGCATGTGAATATACCTTAAGGGCACTTTCACATGGAATGGATATGATGCAGACTTGCATGCAGTAAATCTGCAGTGTTTTACAGTACCAGCAAAGTGGATGAGATTTTAAGAAATCTGATCCACACTGTACAAAAAAAAATAAAAAATCTGCGGTAGAACTTGACCTGTGGTGTGGATTTTAAATCAATGCCTCTCAGTTTATGTTGCAAACCTCCTCCATGAATTACACCCTTTGCACCCTCACCCTTTACTGTCAATCTGCAGCAAATTCATGTCAGATCCACAGTGGAAATTTAGCTATGGAAATGCATCAAAATTCTGCCCTGTGTGGTTATATCCTAGGGGCTCATGCACACGAACGTGTGCACCCTGAGCCCGTGCTGCGGACTGCAAATATTGGTCCGCAATGCACAGGCACCAGCTGCGTGGCCGTCGTTTGTCGATGTAGACCCATTTACTTGAAGGGGTCTGCGATCTGCAAGATTCAGTTGTTATGGCAAAAAATAGAATATGTTCTATTTTTTTGTGGTCGGGAAGCACGGACCGAAATCCCACGGAAGGGCTCTGTAGTTTTTCCGCTCCCTATTTTGCAGATTGCGGACCCATTCAAGTAAAGGGGTCCGCACCCGTGATACGGAGCTCACACGGCTGGGGCTCGTATGTTGCGGACTCGCTGTTCATGTGTATGAGTGCGTTAGTAAGTTCTGAAATTTTAATCTCATATGCTTATTTTCCCTAATGATATAATATAGATTTTAGAATCTGACAAAAAATTACCTTTTTAAACCAGCTACATATGTGATTAATAGTAAGTTCATACAGACAGTGAAAAAAACATTTTGCCCCTGCCCTGATTTCTTCTGCTAGATCATATTTTAGATCTTTAGATATAATTTTATTTTTAGAAAAAAACAAACTGAATAATCACAAAATTAAGTTTTACAGTTTATTTATTAAAAGAAATGAACTTCACGTTCCCATCTATCTAAGGGCTCATTCACAGGACCGTATATTGTTTCCGTTCCATTTTTTTTTTTGCGGCACCATTCATTTCACTGTGTCCGCAAAAAAAAATGGAATGTACTCCGTGAGTATTCTGTTTCCGTATGTCAGTATTTCCGTTCCGCAAAAAGATAGACCATGTCCTATTATTGTCCGCATTACAGACAAGGATAGTACTGTTCTATGAAGGGCCAGCTGTTCCGTTCCGCAAAATACAGAATGCACACGGATGTCATCCGTATTTTTTGCAGATCCATTTATTTGCGGACCGCAAAATACATATGGTCGTGTGAACAAGACCTAACTGCCAAAGCAGCAACATTCAGATGAATTGAATTGATTTTCCCACACTTGTGCTGTAGTCAACAATTTATCTAAGGGTCCATTCACACATCCGCAATTCCATTCTGCATTTTGCGGAATGGAATTGCGGACCCATACATTTCTATGGGGCCACGATGTGCGGCCCCGATCGGAATTGCGGACCCGAACTTCCGGGCCCACAATTCCGATCCTGAAAAAAATAGAACATGTCCTATTCTTGACCGCAATAGCGGACAAAAATAGGCATATTCTCTTAGTGCCGGCAATGTGCGGTCCGCAAAATGCGGAACACACATTGCCGCTGTCCGTGTTTTGCGGATCCGTGGATCCGCAAAACACACACGAATGTGTGAATGGACCCTAAATGTAAGTGACAACTAGGTCCAATTAGACTAGGTACATTCAGACTTGATTACTGTAAGCTCTTCCAAAAACAGTGCAGCTTTTCCACAGGTCATGAGTGGTGCAACCCAAGAAAACACAGTTTTTAGAAGAAAGTAGCCATATTTTTCTAATTTACTAGTATCAGTATGACGCGGTTTAAAAGATCTCAACAAGGAGCACATGAACCTGCAGTTAAAGACATATCTACAGACAGCTGTTTCATGGTTTTTGACCATCATCAGTGCAGAGGTAATTATGGTTCCCCTTAGGGCTCATGAGATGTTTGTTAGTTAAAAAATAAAAATCACAATCCTGGCCCACTGCATCAGAATGCAGAAAACAGGCAGGAGCTAGTAGTAAGACTTAGACTACCGCTGGGTTTAGGGTACTTTCACACTAGCGTTAGAAGAATCCGGTAGGCAGTTCCATTGCTGGAACTGGCTGCCGGATCCGGAAATCTGTATGCAAACGGATATCATTTGTTTCCAGATCCGGCTGACGAATGCATTGCAATACTGGATCCGTCTCTCCGGTGTCATCCGGAAAAAGGATCCGGTATTTATTAGTCGTGATCGAGCACAAAAGTATTCGGGTGTTTGGGTGTTCGGCCCGAACACATTGCTATATTCGTGTGCTCGGCCGAGCACCCGAGTATAATGGAAGTCAATGGGAGACATCCAGGCAACCCCTGCTCTGAAGAGGGAAGGGTGCCTGGTCCATTGGAAAAGGTCAGAAAGTGACAGAAACACCACCGAAATGGATCGGGAACAGCATGGGGACGATGTCTGGATGCATCTTGGACTCCTAGGTCGCTGTTGGGAACCATGTTGTCCAAGTTGTATGCCACTTTTACAGACTGACAAAAATACGCAAAAAGCCCCCAAAAATCAATTTTACATGAAAAATTGTTAGGAAACATTCTTTCCTGTATGTTCAATTGTATATAAAGTGCAAGTTCTGCAAATAATTACAAGCAAGAGGCACTCGGAAACAGCCTGTATATCACATAAAGGAGGGCCTCATTCACATTGTGGTACAATTGTTCAGGTAGTGGGACTCCTAAACTCTTAAAGCCTATGCACTAAGTGAAAGGGCTGCCAAAAATTACGAGGAACCGGCACTCCAAAACACCCTTTGATACACATAAAGGAGGGCATCATACACAGCCTTGAACAATTATGATTGATGGCTTGCTGGTGACCCTCAGAAACATTTGGGGCAAGGGCCTGCTGATCTGACCATCTAAAACCTTAGGGTTAGGGGCGAGGGCCTGCTTCTGCATTGGTCACTCTAGATAACCTCTGGGCGATTGCACGTCCCCGTGACGGCGACGATCCATTTGGATGTCTGCCCTATCAAGTTTCGATGTTCTTTTCTGCGCCTACCATGGTGATCACAGGTAACGGGGAATCAGGGTTCGATACCGGAGAGGGAGCTTGAGAAAGGGATACCACATCCAAGGGAGGTCAATGGCTGAAATATGATTGGCTGTTGTTGCCTTGCCCCTTTTGTTTCCTAATTGTGAACCACCCAAAGAGGGTGGGTCAAGTTATTAAAGCAGAAGAATCCAAGGAAGACAGCAGGCGCGCGGCAATTACCCACTCCCGACTCGGGGAGGTAGTGACGATAAATAACAATACAGCACTCCTAAGCCCCTTGTTATTGGAATGAGTGCACTTTCCGTTAACGAGGATCTATTGGAGGGTAAGTCTGGTGCCAGCAGCCAACTTTCTCCCGGCCTCCACAACGTTCACCCAGTGTGCCATCATGGTGAGGATTGTGTTGACCAGACTCTTGGCTACTGAGACTGGACTTGTAGGTGAGGGCCTGCTGCTGCTTTGTTGATGCTAGATAACTTCTAGGAGATTGCACATCCCTGTGACGGCGATGATCTATTTGGATGTCTGCCCTATCAACTTTGGAGCAATTTTTCAACAAGGACCTTCTGGTATAGCACCATTTTGCTTGTCCTCTCCACCAGAGGAATGAGAGATAAGAAGTTCTCTTTGTAGCAGGGGTCAAGAAGGGTGAACAATCAGTAATCCGTGTTGTCTAAAATGCGTATAATGCGCGGGTCGTGGGAAAGGCAGTCTAACATGAAGTCAGCCATGTGTGCCAGAGTACCAACAGGCAAGACTACGCTGTCATCATCAGAAGGTGAGCTGACCCTGTAATAGATTGTAGGTAAGGGCCTGCAGGTGACCTGACTCTGTAAAACATTATATGCGAGGGCCTGCAGTTGAGCTGAACCTGTAAAACATTATATGCGAGGGCCTGCAGTTGAGCTGACCCTGTAAATAATTATATGAGAGGGCCTGCAGGTGACCTGACCCTGTAAAAAATTATATGCGAGCGCCTGCAGTTGAGCTGACCCTGTAAAAACATTATATGCAAGGGCCTGCTGCTGAGCTGACCCTCTAAAACATTAGGGGCGAGGGCCTGCTGGTGAGCTGACGCTCTAAAACATTATATGCAAGTGCCTGCTGGTGAGCTGATGCTCTAAAACATTATATGCTAGTGCCTGCAGGTGAGCTGACCCTGTAAAACATTATATGTGAGTGATCACTTTTAACCTCGCTGAGGATATACATATTTATAGTTGTAAATTCATGCAATAGAAGCAAACGGATCACAGTGAGCATGAATAAACTGTAACTTTTAATGTTATTTTTAAATAGTCAATGATCCACCCACTTTAGACAAACAATGATACAAACAAACATATATGAGGAATGGGAGGGAAGACAGAGAAGAAGGGGGAGGACAAACGCGAGGGACCCCACTATGCCTATGGGGACCCTCACTATTACCTCAACCCACAGGAACACCCTGATGGTGGATGGCCTGTGGTCCCGTACCTGCCCTAGCTCTCTCTAGAAATACCCTAAGACCTCCCAACGCTTTCCCCTAGAAAAGGTTCATCAGGGGAGAGATAATGGGTAAAGAAACAGATAAACACATACAATAACATATAAGTCTTGGATAAAAATTAGATAAATCACCCAATGCCGGGTACAGATATTATTATTAATCAAAGGCTGCTAGGATAAATAATTAATCACGCCTATGACACCAGCTCATATACAGGGAGTGCAGAATTATTAGGCAAGTTGTATTTTTGAGGATTAATTTTAATATTGAACAACAACCATGTTCTCAATAAACCCAAAAAACTCATTAATATCAAAGATGAATATTTTTGGAAGTAGTTTTTAGTTTGTTTTTAGTTTTAGCTATTTTAGAGGGATATCTGTGTGTGCAGGTGACTATTACTGTGCATAATTATTAGGCAACTTAACAAAAAACAAATATATACCCATTTCAATTATTTATTTTTACCAGTGAAACCAATATAACATCTCAACATTCACAAATATACATTTCTGACATTCAAAAACAAAACAAAAACAAATCAGTGACCAATATAGCCACCTTTCTTTGCAAGGACACTCAAAAGCCTGCCATCCATGGATTCTGTCAGTGTTTTGATCTGTTCACCATCAACATTGCGTGCAGCAGCAACCACAGCCTCCCAGACACTGTTCAGAGAGGTGTACTGTTTTCCCTCCTTGTAAATCTCACATTTGATGATGGACCACAGGTTCTCAATGGGGTTCAGATCAGGTGAACAAGGAGGCCATGTCATTAGATTTTCTTCTTTTATACCCTTTCTTGCCAGCCACGCTGTGGAGTACTTGGACGCGTGTGATGGAGCATTGTCCTGCATGAAAATCATGTTTTTCTTGAAGGATGCAGACTTCTTCCTGTACCACTGCTTGAAGAAGGTGTCTTCCAGAAACTGGCAGTAGGACTGGGAGTTGAGCTTGACTCCATCCTCAACCCGAAAAGGCCCCACAAGCTCATCTTTGATGATACCAGCCCAAACCAGTACTCCACCTCCACCTTGCTGGCGTCTGAGTCGGACTAGAGATCTCTGCCCTTTACCAATCCAGCCACGGGCCCATCCATCTGGCCCATCAAGACTCACTCTCATTTCATCAGTCCATAAAACCTTAGAAAAATCAGTCTTGAGATATTTCTTGGCCCAGTCTTGACGTTTCAGCTTGTGTGTCTTGTTCAGTGGTGGTCGTCTTTCAGCCTTTCTTACCTTGGCCATGTCTCTGAGTATTGCACACCTTTTGCTTTTGGGCACTCCAATGATGTTGCAGCTCTGAAATATGGCCAAACTGGTGGCAAGTGGCATCTTGGCAGCTGCACGCTTGACTTTTCTCAGTTCATGGGCAGTTATTTTGCGCCTTGGTTTTTCCACACGCTTCTTGCGACCCTGTTGACTATTTTGAATGAAACGCTTGATTGTTCGATGATCACGCTTCAGAAGCTTTGCAA
This sequence comes from Bufo bufo, assembly GCF_905171765.1. NCBI lineage: Eukaryota > Metazoa > Chordata > Amphibia > Anura > Bufonidae > Bufo > Bufo bufo. The sequence continues at coordinate 234,719,414 of NC_053394.1, forward strand.
TTTTAAGAGTGCTGCATCCCTCTGCAAGATATCTCACTATTTTTGACTTTTCTGAGCCTGTCAAGTCCTTCTTTTGACCCATTTTGCCAAAGGAAAGGAAGTTGCCTAATAATTATGCACACCTAATATTGGGTGTTGATGTCATTAGACCACACCCCTTCTCATTACAGAGATGCACATCACCTAATATGCTTAATTGGTAGTAGGCTTTTGAGCCTATAGAGCTTGGAGTAAGACAACATGCATAAAGAGGATGATGTGGTCAAAATACTCATTTGCCTAATAATTCTGCACGCAGTGTAGTTATAGCAGATATGTAATTATAAGATGTATCAAGGAGTCCCACCTATATAAAGAGACTCATTATTCAGATGTCACAATTGATAATCAGTCAGGCACTTGTTCCTCAGGGTCACATGTATGAAAATAATGATGTCACATACTGTGAACCCTACTTAGATTCAAGCACTTCAATCCACCAGTCCACATGCATGAAATGAATAGAGATGTCGCGAACATCAAATTTTCCGTTCGCGAACGGCGAATGCGAATTTCTGCAAATGTTCGCGAACGGGCGAACCGGGCGAACCGCCATAGACTTTAATAGGCAGGCGAATTTTAAAACCCACAGGGACTCTTTCTAGCCACAGTAGTGATGGAAAAGTTGTTTCAAGGGGACTAACACCTGGACTGTGGCATGCCGGAGGGGGATCCATGGCAAAACTCCCATGGAAAATTACATAGTTGATGCAGAGTTGGATTTTAATCCATAAAGGGCATAAATCACCTAACAATCCTAAAATATTTTGAACAACGTGGTTTAAAACATCCAGTGTGTGTATACGATCAGGTATGATGTTGTATCGATCAGGTAGTGTAAGGGTTACGCCCGTTTCACAGACATTGACAGACCAAACTCCCCTTTTAATGCACCGCAAACAGTCCATTTGCCCAACCACAAACTCATCATTTGCACAAGCTTGGATACCAAGCTAGCCATGTCCTGTTGATGTCATTGAAGGTTTCTTCCTCCACCCAGCCACGTACAACACCAAGGGTCCCTGAAAGGTGAATTGAATTGATTTTTCGAACGGGGAGATGGTTAAAAAAACGATGGCTCCCTCCCCTTTGTTTGAATCCACGGTCACTGCGTCTGCACCATGCAATTTACTCTCACACCCGATATAAGTGGTATTTTCTGTAGTTCTCTCTTCATCATCAGTTTAATCCCTGTTACGTCCCCAATCTGGGGTCCATTTATTAAATTGATTTTTCGAACGGGGAGATGGTTAAAAAAACGCTGGCTCCCTCCCCTTTGTTAGAATCCACGCCACGGTCACTGCGTCTGCACCGTGCAATTTACTCTCACACCCGATATGAGTGGTATTTTCTGTAGTTCTCTCTTCTCATCAGTTTAATCCCTGTTACGTCCCCAATCTGGGGTCCATTTATTAAATAGATTTTTCGAACGGGGAGATGGTTAAAAAAACGCTGGCTCCTCCCCTTTGTTTGAATCCACGCCACGGTCACTGCGTCTGCAATTTACTCTCACACCCGATATGAGTGGTATTTTCTGTAGTACAATTCTCATCAATTTAATCCCTGTTACATCCCATATCAGGGATTGCCTTTTGTGAAAAAAAAATTTGGCCAGGTACCTTCGACCGCCTTCACAGTGACAGACCAAACTCTGATACACCAAAATGAATTGATTTTAGGAACCGGGAGATGGAAAAAGCAGCTTGGTCGGTCCTCTTACTCCCAAGTTGGGGCACTGCGCGTGCACAGAGCAATGTGCTGTGACACCCTATATGAGTGGTGTCTTAACTAGTACTATCAGTTCCTATCAGTTTAATCCCTGTTACGTCCCCTATCCGGGGACTTGTGTAGAATTGATTAACCATTGTCGAATTAACGAACCATTACGACAGCCTGCAATAATTTAGTTCTGAGCTTTGTACTTGCTTTGTATTGGAATTGATGGGGATTTTTTAAATTGTCTGCATTATTTCTAATACACTATTAAGAGACTTTATTATGATTTTTTTATTTTATGTATTAAAAACCCATACAAATAATAATTCATGTTTTTTCTATGAAAAATTATCCAGCCGATCGCTTTTGGTCTGATCATAATGAAGCAACGGCCTTATCATCTGGGGTGTGGCAACATTGCCAACACACTCATAGAGGTGATGATCGCTTCATTGTGATACGCAAGCCCCTTCACCACAACAAGGTAATGATCACGAAGGGGAATTGACACTTGTATGTGCCTTTTTTTTGTTGTTTTGTTTTTGCAGCCACAGTGCAGCACCAGAGGCCAGAAAAATTAGGCATGTACACATGCCTGAAAAATAATGGTATTGTTGCAGCCACTGTTGCAGCAGCAGCCGGAAAAATTGATGTTTTCAAGGCAGAAAGGTGACTAAAACATTGTGGCTTGAACCCTAGTTGGTGGCGGAGAATTCACGAAAGTCATCCGGTATGCAGACATTAAATACAGCAGCGTGGGGACCATTTTGAGGCCAAGGCATGTCATCAGGCCTTTTGTTAGTCAAACGTATCCCCCACTGTCAGTCCCTTCGGGATCCATGCCTCATTCATCTTAATGAAGGTGAGGTAATCAACACTTTTTTGACCGAGGCGACTTCTTTTGTTAGTGACAATGCCTCCTGCTGCACTGAAGGTCCTTTCTGACAGGACACTTCAAGCTCCGTTTCTATTGGCATAACCATCACCCTCTTTTCACCATATCCACATCACACTGCGGCACAGGTAAGGATGGAAGGCCCTGTTTTTCTATGTTTTTTTATGTTCTCCAATAATTCACTTAGGTCTCTTATGTTCTTATGAGAGAGAAATATGTATTATATGTATTATATGGAAATGGAGTCAGATTAGGGTCAGGAAGTGAGAATGTATATTGAATATAGGGGTCATTAGGATGATACGTAACCTCAGTTAATGCAGAGATATTCCATTAGGAGAAAATATGTATTAGAGCTAAATATTGGGATTTGGAACTGGACATTTCTTCCTTAAATGTATTTTTTCAAGTTGATATGACGTCCCAGCGACATGTAATAGGCCGACGCAGTGTCCACCTCACATAGAAAAGTGACTTCTGACCACAGATGACCTCGAGATCCGGACAAGCTTGTTTTACTAGATCGCATAGTCAGCCTCTGTATCTTGTATCTTATATTATATTATTATTATTATTATTATTATTATCATTTGTATTATTTTCATATTCTATTTTCGTATTTTATTTATATATTATTTATATATTATTTGCTAGAACTATATGCTGCTAACCTAATATAGTATCTACATAGGGCTTGATTGTCATTTTTTTGTAATCTTTTAGTGTCTGAGGAAGGCTTTGCATAGCCAAAAACGTTTACACACGTACTGCCGTATGTCACTATACTTTATTTTGAAACAAAATAAAAAGAAAAACACAAAGAATATCTCACTTATCTGCTGTGATCTTTGTAAAAAAAAAAGGACACTTGAAGCGGGGCAGGCCAGAAGTTCTATCGCAAACTGGGATAGCTCAGGCCACAGGTCAAGCCTGCACACCCAGTAATCAAGGGGTTCATCGCTCCTCAGAGTGTCGATATCTGCAGTAAAGGCGAGGTAGTCTGCTACCAGTCGGTCGAGTCGTTCTCTAAGGCTGGATCCCGAAGGGCTGTGGCGATGTGTAGGATTGAAAAAGCTCCGCATGTCCTCCATCAACAACACATCTGTAAAGTGTCCTGTCCTTGCCGCCGTGGTCGTGGTAGGAGGAGGTTTACTTTCACCTCTTCCCCAGTTAGATTCCCGTTGTACTGTGACATCCCCCTTATAAGCTGTGTAAAGCATATTTTTTAGTTTGGTTTTGAACTGCTGCATCCTTTCTGACTTTTGGTAATTTGGTAACATTTCCGCCACTTTCTGCTTATACCGGGGGTCTAGTAGCGTGGCCACCCAGTACAGGTCGTTCTCCTTCATCCTTTTTATACGAGGGTCCCTCAACAGACATGACAACATGAAAGACCCCATTTGCACAAGGTTGGATGCCGAGCTACTCATTTCCCGTTCCTCGTCCTCACTGATGTCATTGACGGTCTGTTCTTCCCCCCAGCCACGTACAACTCCTCTTCCTCATACTCCTCTTGCAGCGTTGCCGCAGGTCCGGCAAGCGATGATGACAAGGCTGTTTCTGGTGGTGATGGTGACCACAACTCTTCCTCTTCCTCTTCACGCTCATCTACAGCCTGATCCAGCACTCTTCACAGGGCACGCTCCAGGAAGAAAACAAATGGGATGAGGTCGCTGATGGTGCCTTCGGTGCGACTGACTAGGTTTATCGCCTCCTCAAAAGGACGCATGAGCCTACAGGCATTGCGCATGAGTGTCCAGTAACGTGGCAAAAAGATTCCCAGCTCCGCAGAGGCAGTCCTAGCACCCCGGTCATACAAATACTCGTTGACAGCTTTTTCTTGTTGGAGCAGGCTGTCGAACATTAGGAGTGTTGAATTCCAATGTGTCGGGCTGTCGCAAATCAAGCGCCTCACTGGCATGTTGTTTCGGCGGTGAATGTCTGAAAAGTGCGCCATGGCCGTGTAGGAACGCCTGAAATGGCCACACACCTTCCTGGCCTGCTTGAGGACGTCCTGTAAGCCTGGGTACTTAGACACAAAGCGTTGTACGATGAGATTCAACACATGTGCCATGCATGGCACATGTGACAACTTGCCCAAATTCAATGCCGCCAACAAATTGCTTCCATTGTCATACACCACTTTGCCGATCTCCAGTTGGTGCGGGGTCAGCCACTGATCCACCTGTGCGTTCAGGGCGGACAGGAGTGCTGGTCCGGTGTGGCTCTCTGCTTTCAGGCAAGTCAACCCCAAGACAGCGTGACACTGTTGTATCCGGGATGTGGAATAGCCCCTGGGGAGCTGGGGGGATTCAGTTGATGTGCAGCCAGACGCCGCAACAGAAGAGGACTCAGCCGAGGAGGTTATCGAAGAGAATGGAGTAGGAGGAGTAGAGGAGGTGGCAGTAGGCCTGCCTGCAAGTCGTGGCGGTGTCACCAACTCCGCTGCAGAGCCACGCATTCCATGCTTGGCAGCCGTCAGCAGGTTTACCCAATGCGCAGTGTACATGATATACCTGCCCTGACCGTGCTTTGCAGACCAGGTATCAGTGGTCAGATGGACCCTTGCCCCAACACTGTATGCCAGAGATACCATGACTTTCTTTTCAATCACGGAGTAGAGGTTTGGGATTGCCTTTTTTGAAAAAAAAATTCGTCCGGGTACCTTCCACTGTGGTGTCCCAATAGCGACAAATTTTTTGAAGGCCTCAGACTCCACCAGCTAGTATGGTAAAAGCTGGCGGGCTAAGAGTTCAGTCAAGCCAGCTGTGAGACGCCTTGGCTTCTTACGCTCAAACATTTCCTTGACAGACACCTGACTGTGGGCAGATGAGATGGAACTGCTGAAGATGAGAGGCGGAGTGGCAGGTGGTTGAGAGGGGGCAAGGAGGACAGCAGTGGTTGACGTGGCTGAAGATGCTGGACCAGGAGGAGGATGGTGGCTTTGAGTTTGTGTGCTGCTTGTACTCATGTGTTAATCCCATAGGCGTTTGTGATATGCGATCATGTGCCTTCGCAAAGCAGTTGTACCGAGGTTGCAAATGGCATTGCTGTTATCAGAGGCAAACACACAAAAAAATGCCACACTGCTGAGCTTTGCAATGATGGCATTCTGGTTGTGGCAACAGCATGCGTTGATTGGCGTGCTGTCTGTCTGACCCCGGGTGCCGATACATGCTGTCTGAATCTGCCACTAGCTCCTTGGGTCGACCTCCCCCTGCTTCCAACTCGTCTCCTCCTTCTCTCTGTCTCCCCTTCTGAACTTTCCCCCTCTTCTTCTTCTCTTCGAGCAGGCACCCACGTGGCATCCACGGACACATCGTCATCATGAACCACTTCACTTGTATCTGACACCTCAGCAAAGGAAGCAGCAGCGGGTACAACATCATCATCATCATCATCATCACACTGTACGTCCATGTGTGTAATGCTGCCTTACTGAGACATATCCCTGTTATCTACATCCTCTGGCAATAATGGTTGCGCATCACTAATTTCATCCAACTGATGTGTAAATAACTTCTCTAAGGGATCCATTGAAGCTGCTGTGGTGGCTGTGGTGGTAGTGGTGGTGGTGGCGGCAGGCGGGAGAGTGGTAACTTGAGAGCAGGTGACCAAAGCTGAGCTGGATGAGGATGGTGCGTCAAGGTTCTTAGTGGAAGCTGTTGAAGATTGGGTGTCCTGTGTAAGCCAGACAACTATTTTCTCAGAATTTTTTGGGTTCAGGGTATGTGGCCTCTGAACACTGGGCATTACTCCAGGGCCAGTGGAAATCACAGCACCACGACCACGACGGCCCCTGCGGGGTGGCCTGCCTCTGCCTGTCATTTTTTTTTAGATAAGTGGTACTATGCGTGCAAGGTACTGTGCCACCCTATATAAGTGGTGGGCAGTGGGCACAGTACAGTCTGTGTGGGCCAGACACACACTGGCTTGCAACTGGGATTATATCACAGAAAAATATTAAATAGAATTTTTTTTATCTGCAAGGTATTTGTGAGTGAGTCACACCCTGTAACGGTATGAGTGGTGGGCTAGCCAGTGGCCACAGTACAGTCTGTGGGACAGACACACACTGGCTTGCAGCTGGGATTATATCACAGAAAAATATTACATTGAATTTTTTTATCTGCAAGGTATTTGTGAGTGAGTGACACCCTGTAACGGTATGAGTGGTGGGCTAGCCAGTGGCCACAGTACAGTCTGTGGGCCAGACACACACTGGCTTGCAACTGGGATTATATCACAGAAAAATATTAAATTGAATTTTTTTTATCTGCAAGGTATTTGTGAGTGAGTGACACCCTGTAACGGTATGAGTGGTGGGCTAGCCAGTGGCCACAGTACAGTCTGTGGGCCAGACACACACTGGTTTGCAACTGGGATTATATCACAGAAAAATATAATTATTTTTTTTTTTATCTAAAAGGTATTTGTGAGTGAGTGACACCCTGTAACGGTATGAGTGGTGGGCTAGCCAGTGGCCACAGTACAGTCTGTGGGCCAGACACACACTGGCTTGCAACTGGGATTATATCACAGAAAAATATTAAATAGAATTTTTTTTATCTGCAAGGTATTTGTGAGTGAGTCACACCCTGTAACGGTATGAGTGGTGGGCTAGCCAGTGGCCACAGTACAGTCTGTGGGCCAGACACACACTGGCTTGCAGCTGGGATTATATCACAGAAAAATATTACATTGAATTTTTTTATCTGCAAGGTATTTGTGAGTGAGTGACACCCTGTAACGGTATGAGTGGTGGGCTAGCCAGTGGCCACAGTACAGTCTGTGGGCCAGACACACACTGGCTTGCAACTGGGATTATATCACAGAAAAATATTAAATTGAATTTTTTTTATCTGCAAGGTATTTGTGAGTGAGTGACACCCTGTAAACGGTATGAGTGGTGGGCTAGCCAGTGGCCACAGTACAGTCTGTGGGCCAGACACACACTGGCTTGCAACTGGGATTATATCACAGAAAAATATAAAAAAAATTTTTTTTTATCTGCAAGGTATTTGTGAGTGAGTGACACCCTGTAACGGTATGAGTGGTGGGCTAGCCAGTGGCCACAGTACAGTCTGTGGGCCAGACACACACTGGCTTGCAACTGGGATTATATCACAGAAAAATATTAAATTGAATTTTTTTTATCTAAAAGGTATTTGTGAGTGAGTGACACCCTGTAATGGTATGAGTGGTGGGCTAGCCAGTGGCCACAGTACAGTCTGTGGGCCAGACACACACTGGCTCGCAACTGGGATTATATCACAGAAAAATATTAAATTGAATTTCTTTTATCTAAAAGGTATGTGTGAGTGAGTGACACCCTGTATGAATGGTGTGCACACAGTACTGTCTGTGACTGAGCCTGCAGCCTCTCACACAACACGGGCAGGCAACTGCAATATATATAAATATAAAAATAAAAGACTGATGTACCAGCCCTGAAAAGGGCTTTTTGGGGTGCTGTCAGGATGCTGTCCTTACAGCAGAGATCAGATGAGTCTTTCAGGACTGGAGTGGACACTGTTTACACTAGCCTAGCTATCGATTTCCCTATTAGATCAGCAGCAGCAGCAGCAGCACTGTCCCTCCTCTCACTGAGAATGCAGCTTCCGAATGAATCTAAAATGGATGCTGTCCAGGCGGTGGGAGGGTCTGGGAGGGAGGGTCTGCTGCTGATTGGCTGGAATGTGTCTGCTGACTGTGAGGTACAGGGTCAAAGTTTACTCAAGGATGATGTATAGGGGGTGGACCGAACATTGCATATGTTCGCCCGCAGCGGCGAACGCAAACAAGCTATGTTCGCCGGGAACTCTTCGCCGGCGAACTATTCGGGACATCTCTAGAAATTAATGCTACAGATCTTATTATCACTACTAATCGTGACACAAATGCATACTACTCCTGTTCACACCTCAAGGAGTGTATATCAATTTGTTATACGGCTTAAGAATAAGTAACAGATGCGGTCCATAGGACCGCTTACTTGTCCTTAGATAGAGAATCTGATGGGTGAATTATATGGCCGTCGCTGGTGAAGGGAACCTGTGCAGAGTCGGACATCCTGGGAGCAGAATCGCTGTTAGGGCCAAAAACAGGTCTCCTCTTTATAGGGCTAGAATAATTGTGCTATATTGACTATATCCGGTCGGTGGAACGCATGCTGACTTCACCTGCGTGCGTTCACCACCAGATCTTCCCCTCTGTGAAGCGCTCGCTTCACTTCCGGTGATTGGAACGCATATGCATTCCACAACGATGCCGATGGTCTAGCAGGACTGGGAAGGAGGATATCAGGTTAATACTGCATTTCTAGGAAAATTGGCCATACGTTCCTCACACCTGATATATAGGGGGGGGGGGCAATCTAAATCTAGTAACATCTAATTAGGGTGCATTTCATGCATGTGGACTGGTGGATTGAAGTGCTTGCATCTAAGTAAGGTTCACAGTATGTGATATCGTTATTTTCATACATGTAAGGTCCGTGGTAACCCGGCCGGGATTCCTGCTGACAGCAGGAGTGCACGGTGTCATTGGTTGCTATGATGCCGTGCGCTTCATGCAGCCGCTGCTGTACAGTAATACACACGTATAGATCATACGAGTGTATTACTGTACAGCAGCGGCTGCATGAAGCGCACGGCGTCATAGCAACCAATGACGCCGTGCGCTCCTGCTGTCAGCAGGAATCCCGGCTGGGTTACCACGGACCGATCTCGGCCGCGGAACAAGGTCGTGTGCATTCGGCCTAACCCTGAGGAACAAGTGCCTGAGTGATTATCAATTGTGACATCTGAATAATGAGTCTCTTTATATAGGTGGGACTCCTGGATACATCTTATAATTGCATATCTGCTATAACTATATGAGCTGGTGTCATAAGCGTGATTAATTATTTATTCTAGGAGCCTTTGATTAATAATAATATCTGTACCCGACATTGGGTGATTTATTGAATTTTTATCCAATAATTATATGTTATTGTATGTGTTTATCTGTTTCTTTACCCATTATCTCTCCCCTTAAGAACCTTTTCTAGGAGAAACGCGTTGGAAGTTCTTAGGGTCTTTCTAGGGAGAGCTAGGGCAGGTACGGGACCACAGGCCATCCACCATCAGGGTGTTCCTGTGGGTTGAGGTAATAGTGAGGGTCCCCATAGGGATAGTGGGGTCCCTCACGTTTGTCCACCCCCTTCTACTCTATCTTCCCTCCAATTCCTCATATATGTTTGTTTGTTTGTTTGTTTGTATCATTGTTTGTCTAAAGTGTGACTATTTAAAAATAAAATTAAAAGTTATGTTTTATTCATGCTCACTGTGATCCGTTTGCTTCTATTGCATTAATTTACAACTATAAATATGTATATCCTCAGCAAGGTTAAAAGTGATCTCTCACATATAATGTTTTAGAGCATCAGCTCACCAGCAGGCACTTGCATATAATCAAGGTAAAGAAGTGGAATAGACGGCTCTACCGCTCAGGTCACTTACTGATGAAGGGATAGACTCCCGAAACGCGTTTAAGAAGCTGAGGATTACTGGAATATTTACTACTCGTAACAGAGTAGGAGAAACACTGTGAACAAGCCTGAAAGAAAGTTCGCGATCACGTGAACGCTCACGTCACTCTCCAGACGCGCGAACCACGCCCCCCAGCGTCCTAGGCAACACGAGGCACGCCGCCGACTCCTGAGAATCGGACCGGATCGTAACAGCCTCCCAGGAACAGCCGACTACTATCAGAGGATCCAAGAGAGCAAGCGTCGGGAAGGGTAAGTGACCTCTGTAGCCAGAGACAGTGCGGGACGCCGCACTCAGGCACAGAGCACCCCTTTTCCTCCACAGCTTGACATATGGAATATAACTACTAACAGTCACAAATTGCCATATTTGCAAACCACAATTTGCAAACACATTGAAAAGGGGCACCATCGATCCTCTGCTGAGCGGCAATTTGTTATCTATAATATATCCCATAAACGGAGCTACAATTGCACAAGGGGGCAACATTGGATATAAATCCTCTATATAGCGATTATGAAAGACTATCCCAAACATCTTATACTTGATTTTATTCTCTGATCAGTGACCACCACTATATGAAAACTGTTTATGAAAGACTCTATGAACATTTTTTCTAGGTATTTTTATCTTTTTATCTGTTTATGAAAGACTCTATGAACATTTTTTTTCCAATTATTTTTATCTAGACATTTACTTTTTATCTAGGTATCCTCTATATTTTTATTTCTATATACTACTTATCTACTATTTTTTCCAGGATAATTTTTTCCAGGACATCCATCACCTCTCACCTAGTGGTGATCATCTATCACTCTACAATTTTTTCATTTATTACATTTATTAAAAGGGACAACTTTTATTCACATTTTATATCTACCAGATCTCACAAACACTAAAATATAAATAAATTGTTACCTTGTACCCAAATTAAGAGTGTGCCTGCTTATCCTTTATCTTTCTGCACTTGCATATAATGTTTTAGAGCATCAGCTCACCAGCAGGCCCTCGCCCCTAATGTTTTAGAGGGTCAGCTCAGCAGCAGGCGCTCGCATATAATTCTTTACAGGGTCAGGTCACCTGCAGGCCCTCTCATATAATGTTTTACAGGGTCAGCTCAACTGCAGGCCCTCGCATATAATGTTTTACAGGTTCAGCTCAACTGCAGGCCCTCGCATATAATGTTTTACAGGATCAGCTCAACTGCAGGACCTTGCATATAATGTTTTACAGGGTCAGCTCAACTGCAGGCCCTCGCATATGATGTTTTACAGGTTAAGCTCAACTGCAGGCCCTCGCATATAATGTTTTACAGGTTAAGTTCATCTGCAGGCCCTCGCATATAATGTTTTACAGGGTCAGCTGAACTGCAGGCCCTCGCATATAATGTTTTACAGGGTCAGGTCACCTGCAGGCCACCTACAATCTTTTACAGGGTCAGCCCACCTTTTGATGATGACAGCGTAGTCTTGCCTGTTGGTACTCTGGCACACATGGCTGACTTCATGTTAGACTGCCTTTCCCACGACCCGCACGTTATACGCATTTTAGACAACACGGATTACTGATTGTTCACCCTTCTTGACCCCTGCTACAAAGGACAACTTCTCATCTCTCATTCCTCTGGTGGAGCGGACAATCAAAATGGTGCTATACCAGAAGGTCCTTGTTGAAAAATTGCTCCAAAGTTGATAGGGCAGACATCCAAATAGATCATCACCGTCACGGGGACGTGCGATCTCCTCGAAGTTATCTAGAGTCAGCAAAGCAGCAGTAGGCCCTCACCTACAAGTCCAGTCTCAGTAGCCATTCCTCATATACAGTCAGGTCCATAAATATTGGGACATCGACACAATTCTAAGAGTTTGGGCTCTATACACCACCACAATGGATTTGAAATTAAACAAACTAGATATGCTTTAACTGCAGACTGTGAGCTTTAATTTGAGGGTATTTACATCCAAATCAGGTTAACGGTGTAGGAATTACTACAGTTTGCATATGTGCCTCCTAAATGTTAAGGGGCCAGGTGATTGACTTGGCCATTGCATAACATTCCTCTTCTTTCCCTTAAAAAACTCTTTGGTTTCTTTTGCAGTATGCTTTGGGTCATTGTCCATCTGCACTGTGAAGCGCCGTCCAATGAGTTCTGAAGCATTTGGCTGAATATGGCAGATAATATTGCCCGAAACACTTCAGAATTAATCCTGCTGCTTTTGTCAGCAGTCACATCATCAATTAATGCAAGAGAACCAGTTCCATTCGCAGCCATACATGCCCACGCCATGACACTACCACCACCATGCTTCACTGATGAGGTGGTATGCTTAGGATCATGAGCAGTTCCTTTCCTTCTCCATACTCTTCTCTTCCCATCACTCTGGTACAAGTTGATCTTGGTCTCATCTGTCCATAGGATGTTGTTCCAGAACTGTGAAGGCTTATTTAGATGTCATTTGGGAAACTCTAATCTGGCCTTCCTGTTTTTGAGGCTCACCAATGGTTTACATCTTGTGGTGAACCATCTGTATTTACTCTAGTGAAGTCTTCTCTTGATTGTTGACTTTGACACACATACACCTACCTCCTGGAGAGTGTTCTTGATCTGGCCAACTGTTGTGAAGGGTGTTTTCTTCACGAGGGAAAGAATTCTTCCATCATCCACCACAGTTGTTTTCTGTGGTCTTCCGGGCCTTTTGGTGTCGCTGAGCTCACCGGTGCGTTCCTTCTTTTTAAGAATGATCCAAACAGTTGTTTTGGCCATGCCTATTGTTTTTGCTATCTCTCTGATGGGTTTGTTTTGTTTTTTCAGCCTAATGAGGGCTTGCTTCACTGATAGTGACAGCTCTTTGGATCTCATCTTGAGAGTTGACAGCAACAGATTCCAAATGCAAATAGCACACTTGAAATGAACTCTGGACCTTTTATCTGCTCATTGTAATTGGAATAATGAGGGAATAACACACACCTGGCCAGCCATGGAACAGCTGAGAAGCCAATTGTCCCATTACTTTTGGTCCCTTAACAAGTGGGAGGCACATAAGCAAACTGTTGTAATTCCTACACCGTTCACCTGATTTGGATGTAAATGCCCTCAAATTAAAGCTGGCAGTCTGCAGTTAAAGCACATCTAGTTCGTTTAATTTCAAATCCATTGTGGTAGTGTATAGAGCCAAAAATCTTAGAATTGCGCTGATATCCCAATATTTATGGACCTGACTGTATGTTTGTATCATTGTTTGTCTGTCTAAAGTGGGTGGATCATTGACTATTTAAAAATAACATTAAAAGTTACGTTTGATTCATGTTCACTGTGATCCATTATATGTGAGTGCCTGCAGGTGAGCTGACGCTCTAAAACATTATATGTGAGTGCATGCTGTTCAAATGACGCTCTAAAATATTATATGCGAGTGCATGCTGTACAGCTGACGCTCTAAAACATTATATGCGAGTCCATGCTGTTCATCTGACCCTAAAAAAAATTTTTAGTTGAGAGCCTGGAGTTGAGTTGACCCTATAAAAAGATTTGAGTTGAGGGCCTGCAGTTGAGCTGACCCTATAAAAAAATTTGAGTTGAGGGCCTACAGTTGAGCTTGACCCTATAAAAAAATTTAGAGTGGAGGGAATATATACAATCTGGGGGAGGAGGAGGAGGAGGAGGAGGAGGAAGAGGGTGAGAAAACAAGTATCAACCATATACTCTTTTTTTGTGGTGGAAAAAGTGATAGATTGAAATTGCCTTTATGTTCATCATCAGCTCAGCTCTCCTCTGGTGGAGTTGAAAAGTCAGGGGCAATCTAGGCCTTGTTCATTTTTATCTGAGTCAACCTGTCAGCATTGCCAGTAGACAAGTGGATACGCTTATCTGTTATAATGCCACCAGCAGCACTAAATACACGCTCAGACAAAACGCTGGCGGCAGTGCAGGCCAGCACCTCCAAGGCATAGAGCGCAAGTTCGTTCCACGTGTCCAGCTTGGACACCCAGTAGTTGTAAGGCACTGAGGGATCATTTAGGACGCTGGCTGACACGGTCTGCTATGTATTCCTTCACCATCTTCCAAAACTTTTCCCTCCTTGTACCACTAGGCCACGCTTCAGGGTGAGGTTGCTGGCGGGGTGTCATGAAAGTGCCCGATGCCTTGGACAGTGTTGCCCTGCCTTTGTTGGAACTGCTGTGTGTTACCCTTGTCTCCCTTCCTCGGTTGTGTAAGGAAGTACAGACTCTGCCGGCCGCATTGTCAGATGGAAAATTTTGGAGCAATCTCTCAACAAGTACCTTCTGGTGTTGAACCGTTTTACTCGTCCTCTCCACCACAGGAATGAGAGATGAGAAGTTCTTTTTGTAGCGGGGGTCGAGAAGGGTGAACACCCAGTAATCCGTGTTATCTAAAATACGTATAACGCGAGGGTCGCGGGAAAGGCAGCCTAACATGAAGTCAGCCATGTGTGCCAGAGTACCAACAGGCAAGACGTCGATGTCGACATCAGGATGACTCTCCATCTCCTCATCCTTCTCCTCCTCCTCTTCTGCCCATCCACGCTGAACCGATAGAATTAAAGTTCCATGGGTACTACCCTCTGTAGCAGAGGCAACTGTCTCCAGCTCCTCCTCTTCCTCTTCATGGTCCAATTCGCGCTGAGAAGACGAACTGTGGGTGGTCTGGCTATCACCCTGTGTAATGTCCTCCCCCATTTCCTCATCTGCCATATTCAGAGCGTTGTCCTTAATTGTGAACAGCGATCGTTTGTGTAGACACAGCAGTGGGATGGTTACACTGATAATAGCATTATCGCCACTAACCTTCTGTGTGGATTCATCAAAGTTTTTTAAAACCTCACAGAGGTCTGACATCAATGCCCACTCCTCGCTTGTGAATAGTGGCAGTTGACTCGAAATGCAACGACCATGTTGCAGCTGGTATTTCACAACTTCCCTCTGCTGCTCACAAATCCTGGCCAACATGTGGTACGTAGAGTTCCAGCGCGTGCTCACGTCGCACAACAGTCGGTGAGCTGGAAGCCGCAAGCGCTGCTGCAGCGTTGACAGACCGGCTGGACCTGTGGACGACTTGCGGATATTGTCACACATGCGGCGCGCCTTCACTAGTAGCTCTGGCAAATTGGGGTAGGTTTTGATAAACCGCTGAACCACTAAGTTTAAGACGTGGGCTAGGCATGGGATGTGTGTTAGGTTGCCGAGCTCCAAAGCCTCCACCAAGTTACGGCCATTGTCAGACACAACCATGCCTGGTTGTAGGTTGAGTGACGAGAGCCATAGCTCGGTCTTGTCCCTTATACCCTGCCACAGCTCTGCGGCAGTGTGCTGTTTGTCCCCTAAGCAGATCAACTTCAGCATGGCCTGTTGACGCTTACCAACAGTAGTGCTACCCTGCTTGGAAGTGGAGGAGGAGGCAGAGGAGGAGGAGGAGAAGTGGGGGTTGGAGCCAGTAACATAGTTGCTGACGGAAACCCTGATGGACGTAGGGCCCGCAATCCTGGGTGTGGGTAGCACCTGTGCCATCCCAGGGTACGACTGACTCCTGGCCTCCACAAGATTCACTCAGTGTGCGGTCAGGGAAATGTAGCATCCATGGCCACCAGCACTTGTCCATGTGTCCGTGGTTAAGTGGACATTCCCAGTAACTGCGTTGGTCAGGGCACGGGTGATGTTCTGGGACACACATGCTGGTGTAAGGCGGGCACGGCACACCGTGAAAAATTGTGGCGGCTGGGGACTGCGTACAGAGGGACAGCTGCCGACATCAGGCTGCAGAAGGCCTCAGTGTCCACAAGCCTAAATGACAAAATTTTCACTGCCAGTAATTTTGAAAGTTGCGGATTTAGTGCTATGGCCTGTGGGCGGGTGGGTATTTGCACTTGCGTTCAAATGACTGTGTTATGGACATTCGGACGCTGCACTGGGACAGGAAAGTGGATGCTGTTGCTGATGGTTCATGGGAAGGTTCAGGGTGAGGGGCATCTGGGCCTGCGCCTTCGAAATAGGATTGGCCAGCAGTGCGTAACACAGGGGAAGAGGCGACCTGCAGACCCAGATTGTGGACCCAGGTGTTCGGCCCACTTATTAGGGTGCTTGGATGCCATGTGGCGGATCATGCTGGTGGGGAGGTAGCTAGTGTTAACGTCCCGGCTCATTTTGGAACAGCACAGGTTGCAAACTACCACTCTTTTGTCGTCTGCACTTTCCTCAAAAAAGCTCCATACTGCGGAACACCTACCCCTTGGCAATGTAGATTTACGCATAGGGGTGCTCGGTGTAACAGTTGCGGGCCTGTTTGGTGTGGGCTGACTTCTCCCTTTTGCAACCCAACTGCCTCTTCCAGCCTGTTGTGGTGCTGTGGATCCCTTCCCCTCTGTACTGCTGTCCTTGCTCGGCTTTTCACCTTCCCATGTTGGGTCAGTGACCTCATCGTCAACCACCTCCTCTTCCACTTCCTCACTCTGCTTATCCTCCTGACTTGACCTAACCACAACCTCAGTGATTGACAACAGTGATTGACAACTTTGTCTCATCATCATCCACCTCGTGAACGAATGATTGCCGTTCACCACCGTCATCTTCTTGAGACTGAAGGCTCAAGAGGTTGTGAATCAGGGCACAGTATCTCAGGTCCCTCTTCAAGTGTGCTGGGTGCGAGGGCCAAATGTAATAGTGGCGCTGGAAAGAGCTCCTCGGAATATCTGAGTGTGGGATCACTCGTTTGGAAAGCCTCTCCATGGTGGGAGGAAGGATGATCAGAGTAAGGATTCAGTTGACCAGACTCTTGGCTACAGAGACTGGACTTGGTGGAAGAGAGGGTGGTGCTTAACCGACTAGAAGCATTATCTTCAGCAATCCAACCGACCAACTGTTCGCACTGGTCCGATTTGGACAGTGTTGTCCTGCACTGCCCAGCTAAGTTGGACATGAAGCTGGGTATGGTGGATGCTTTCTTTTGTGGTGCACTGGCAGCAGGCACAGTTTCATTGCGCCCAGGGTCACGGCCTCTACGTGCACCATCAGCATCACGCCCACTTCACCGTCCCTTAGTGCTCGCCTTCTTCATATTAATGGTTTTGTCACTAGATGTGGCGCAGATTGCTTTACAGTCCGCTAAAGACACTGTTTTCGGATGCAGGACAGTATATATATGTCACAGAAAGCCACAAAATATGGACACTATATTAGGCCCAGATTAGTTACATTTGCCCTAAAGAAACTGTTTTTCGGATGGCGTACTGTATATGTCACACAAAGCCACACACTATGGACACTAGATTAGGCCCAGATTATTGGAATTTGCCCTAAAGAAACAGTTTTCGGATGGAGTGCTGTATATGTCACGGATGTGTATTACACGCACACACTACAGATACAGTAGATGAGGACTGGCCCCTGATTATTTAAATTTGTGCTAAAGAAACAGTTTTCAGATGGCGTACTGTATATGTCAAAGAAAGCCACAGACTATGGACACTAGATTAGGCCCAGATTATTGGAATTTGCCCTAAAGAAACAGTTTTTGGATGGCGTACTGTATATGTCACAGAAAACAACACACTATGGACACTAGATTAGGCCCAGATTATTGGAATTTACACTAAAGAAACAGTTTTCGGATGGAGTACTGTATATGTCACGGATGTGTATTACACGCACACACTACAGAGACAGTAGATAAGGGCTGGCCCCTGATTATTTAAATTTACGCTAAAGAAACAGTTTTCGGAGGGAGTACTGTATATGTCACAGATGTGTATTAAACGCACTCTATAGACAATAAATGTGGCGCTGATTATTTGAATTTACGTAAAAAGACGCAGTCTGCGGATGATGTACAGTATATGTCACTAATAGGTATTAAAGAAAAATATCTTGCTGGTGTCAAACACACACACAGTAGTCCTTAAAATGACTTTGGGGTCTTTGAAAAGCTTTTGTGTCATGGCCTATGGTGTGCGCTGTGACACTGTTGCTACACTTGCAGTTGCCCGCGGCAACGTGTAGCTGTATGTGTTCCCCTCTCCTTGCAGCCTGGCCTCAGATAGAGACTCCTGTTCCTCCATTACTGGGATGAACAGGTTGTCTCTCCCCTGCTCCTAAGTGAGGGATTACCAGGGCGACTTAGGGTTTCTAGGTATCCTGAGTATGAGTCGTCCTACCATCGGGGTCCACTCATACGGTGAGGAGTCAGGGAGAGGATTAGGGACACGGTAGGAGTTAACCTGCTCCCTTATTACTCCTTTTGGCCAGGCTGATCCCCTTTTTCCCTTTGACATCGCACGGTGGGGGGTTTCCCCCACTCCCCGCCGTGAAAGTATGACCACAAAGGCTCCTTGCTTGGAGCCTTCGGAAGAGGGCCCAGCATGTGTCGCCTGCCATTTTCTGGTGCACATGCTTATCCTCCGGAGGGAGGGTGAAAGGCGAGATGCTGTTAACAGTGCGGTTTCCTGTGACAGTTGGTCGCAGTTGGTGTGAACCGTCACTGGTGTTTGCGTTCCGTACGGTGGGGGGTTTCCCCCACTTCCCGCTGTGACATTTTGGTAGTAAAAAACAGTAAATTTCTCTCCCTGCTCTATCTGTCCCTTCCTCAGCACGGATGTCCCTGAGACTGATCTATTTAGCGCAGGTAAAAATATATTGCTGCTCTAAAACACACACACACACACACACAGCAGTCCTTAAAAGGACTTTTGGGTCTTTGAAAAAGCTTTCTTAGATTAATAACTGAGAATTTCGCTCCCTACACTGCCTTTCTCTTCCTACCCTCTGCTCTCCCTGACTATGACTGATCCGAGCACGTGTCATCGGGTGCTATATTGCACCCGATGACGTGTTCCGGCCAGCCAATCATGGTAATGCCAGCAGCCAATATGGCTACTGGCATTACAGTGATGGCACTACTTACCTGCACGTTTATTGGCTGCTTAGCAGCCGCAAAATGTGCGGGAAGGAGACTCGAGCATGGCGCTCGAGCACATTCGGTACTCAGCCGAGTACCGCCATGCGCCGAGCATAGCGATGCTCGAGTCGAACCGGTATTCGGCCAAGCATGCTCGCTCATCAGTAGTATTTATCTTTAACAGATTTAAAGGTCTGCGCATGCGCAGACTGGGAAACCGGTTCTGTTTTTCCGGAACACTTGGTACTGGATACGGCATTAATACATTTCAATGGAAATTAATGCTGGATCCTGCAATCCGGCAAGTGTTCCAGAATTTTGGTTGGAGAAAATACCGCAGCATGCTGCGGTATTTTCTCTGGCCAAATACCATAAAAGGGACTGAACTGAAGACATCCTGATGCATACTGAACGGATTGCTTTCCATTCAGAATTCATTGGGATAAAACTGATGCGTTTTTTTTTCCAGTGTTGAGCCCCTATGACAGAACTCAATACCGGAAAACTTTAACGCTAGTGTGAAAGTACCCTTACATGGCCCTATTGTAGGGCAGATTATCAGGGACAAATGTTTTTTATAAATGATCGTACCTGCCAATCAGCCCATTTAAAGGTGCAGCCAATCACCCAATGAACCAGCCAAATGCTCGCTCATCGGATGAAACTGTTGTTCTTGTAGGCAAGTAAATTATCGTTTCTGGGCAGCAGATCATGCTAAAAGGCACTCTGCTGCCCAGAAACAATGCAGCTGTACGAGAATGGCGTGATCACAATAGCAATCACTTGTCCACATACTGTGAAGGAGATCGCTGCATGTATATGGAACCGGAGGTCATAAAGTGTAAGTTGAGGTTTTTTCCCATCAGTATTGCTATTTAATATTTTAATGAAACTGTAATAAAGAAGACAACATTTTTATATTTTTTTCTGGAATCCTGTGGATCATACCTAAAGTGACTACCTACCGTGCTCATTTAAATGGACACTAAACTCAGAAATGAATGCTGAAAGTAAGCAAGAAGCATAGTTGCCCTCATGGTTTGTCAGTCTGCAGCATGTTCTGCATGATCCTGACCCACACAGTGTTGTAGGAATCCTGCAGAGAAACAAGGTCTTGATCTCCAGCTGTCCTTTTTTTACCGTCTTACCTGGTGAATGAATGAGTTGACATGCCTTAGGCCATTGATGGAGCTTAATGATCTTTCTGTCCCACTGCAGACTAGACACAGCAGGGAGACTACTGCTCCAGCCACTTGTCTTACAGCTAGTCACATGACTGTGAGAAGGACACAGAAGTTCTCTTTATATATTTCTCAGTTTTAAGGGGGTTTCCCAAGATTCTAATATTGATATCCTCTGGAAAGAACACCAATATCAGACGGCCTGGATGGGAGGGGGAGGGTGGCGTCTAAGACCTGGGACCCCTGCTGATCAGCTGTTAGAAGACACTGAGGTGCTCTGGTGAGTGCCGCAGCCTCTTCCTAGGCCAGTGATGTCACATTCGTCGGTCATATGGCCTAGGGGCAGCTCAGTTCTATTCAAGTGAATGGGCTGAGCTGCAATACCAAGCAGAGCCGCCATACAGTGGACGGTGAAGCTGATCCGTGGTGGTGCAGAGTGTCAGACCCCCGCTGATCTTATATTAATGGCCTATCCTGAGGATAGATCATCAATATCAGAATCTCGGAAAACCATTTTAAGAGTAATTTGAGACAAACTAGGATAATGGAAAATGAGTAGATAAAGTGAGGAAGTTCTGGGATATTTTGTTGTGTATTTTCTATAAAACAGAGCAAAGGGAGATGCTCTGTTTTATAGATGCTTATGTTTTTTTCAGATGTATACTGTTAACTGTACAATGAAACATGGTATATACAGAGTCTTATGTGACACCTACTTTATAATAGTGATTGGTAACTTGTAAAATATTTTTTCTCTTACTTTCTACCCTTTACCATCCATATAAATCCACAAATTATGGTATTTCTAGGTATTTGTATATATTTGATGTAGTTATGGATTCATCAGCTTGTTATGATTATTTAGCATGTTGCCCAGAGTTATACGATTTGAAAATAAATCTTGGAATACTTTTCTTTTATGTACATATTAAAAATAAATACTAATCCTGATTTTAATATTTAATAACTCACTTTAATCTTCAATCTACTTATAAAGCACAAAGTTAAACTCACAGCACAAAAGGGCTTACAGTGAACACTGGATTAAAATGATTTCCTCTATGATATTAAAACAAAGTTAAATTCTATCAATGTTTTACTGGTAAATGTTCTGAGTGCTGAAAAAGAAGAAGAGCTTGCGAACGAGCATATCTTAGGCTCTATTCACATTTAGTTTTTAACACTGTTCGATATATATATATATATATATATATATATATATATATCAGAAAATTCCCCTTGGTCTTAGCAGAAACCTAAAACATATGCAATTGTATGCTTTTCCGTTCCATAGGTTTCTGTAGACCCCAATGTAAAAGAAATGTGTACCACACAGTTTAACCTTGTAAGGCTCTGTTCACATCAGCATTCAGCCTTTCCGTTCTCCTACTCCATTATAGGGGCAGGAAAAACGGAAAGCACAGATTCAGCACATAACTGAGCCGAACAGAGCCTACAGACCCCATAGACTATATTGGGGTCCGTTAGGTTTACGCTCAGAAGATGATTTTGGAGCGGAGACAAAAGTAGTGCATGCAGGATTTTTATCTCAGCTTCAAAAATCTTTCTCTGGGCGAAAACCTAGCAGACCCCATTATAGTCTATGGGGGTCTATGGGGTCCGTAGGCTCCGTTCGGCTCAGTTATGTGCCGAATCCGTCCTTTCCGTTTTTTCCTGCCCCTATAACGGAGTAGGAGAACAGAAAGGCAGAACGCTGATGTGAACAAAGCCTTAGTGGGATACATCTGCAATAAAGAGCATAGTCAATTTTACATTCCAGCACAGCTGAAAACAAGGTATGTCAACAAGTACCACTAAACATATGTCAAAAGGACATTCTTAATGGAACACTATGACGTATGCATACAAAACAACAAAACAGAGTCCATTGGAGTCTGATTGTACAGAGATATTTTACAGAATTACTGCATGGAGCCCAGCGGAACATGCTGCAGAACCAAAAAAAAACTAAAGAAAAAAAAACTTTCAACTTCAACCTCTATGGAAGCGCATTTGATCCAATTTGCTGGTATAATATTCTACCACATTGTTACATATATTGTTGTTACATATGTTTTCGTTCCAATGATGGCAGATATTAACAAGGGACATGATGGCAGATATTTTGCATGTTACTTATTTACAAGAGCACTATGGTCCCACACTTGACAATATTTACAGGATGCACTATAATAGCACTCAATTTCAGGGAGTGTTATATGTGGCACTATGAAACATTTGTCTAAGCACAGAAGAAGGTTCCATGCCTCCGTTTCGCACTGAACCTTCTGGATTGCGGACCCATTCAAGTGAATGGGTGATCAAATGGCCGGTGCGCGTGTATTGTGGACCCACTGTTTGCGGGCCACAATACGGGCACGGACCGACAAAGGTCATGTGCATGAGCCCTAAGGCTAGAAACCTTCCTACTTGAGGTACAAGCCCTAGATAGCTAGAATGCAACTGGTCAACGGTCCCTATGCTATTTAAGTGCAGAGATGGACAAACAACAAAAGACAATCACAATCATACGTAATGTCATACGTAAATGGGTCAGAACCAGACATGCTATGCAGTACCAAATGAGAGACAGAGAGTGTTCAGATCACAAGCTGAGATCAGAACCAGACGACAATGCAGTACCAAACGAGAGACAGAAAGTCGTCAGAGGACAAGCCGGGGTCAGAGGAACAAGCAATTCATATGCACAGGATCCAGGAACACAGCTAGTGAGTCAGAGACGATCACTGGCACTGTTGTATGGCCAGGAAGGGGTTTAAATAGAATGCAAGGTCCCTGGATCAGAACCTGATAGGTCTATGACTTGGTGGTCCATTAGTCAGAAACACTAGCTCACAGTAATAGAACTGCTGAGCAATCAGCCCACTGCTAATCTCCCCCAGCACACCCCTGCCGCGTGTGAATGGAGCCTAAGTGACATTTGTGCTGCTTCCACTTTCCATTTTCACAATAATCCAAGAAGATGTCACTGGATGTACAGTAAATGTTTATTCTGCCTGTGACTATGTCTGACCAGTGCTGTATCTGCTCACATTGCCAGCAGCATCATAATGGGTGGTATCATTCTTGCCTATCATTCTAACCCCTACATACCTTTACCATTGCTTGGATCATACTGAGAAATGTAATTTCACTTGGTTCAAATTTAATTTACAAGGGTTAACCTGACTTTGAGACTGATCTCTGAGCTTGGTTTTGTGTATGTATGTGTGACATGATTTGTATAAAAAAGTGAACAATTGTTCATGGCTGTGAATACTAAGACTGGCGTTTGCTGGCATTTGTAACGCCAGTGTTATTGTATCTGCCCCGTTGCTTCTGTTTGCCCCATTTATTCAAATTGCTCAATCTAGTCAAGGAAGAATTTCTCCTCTGAGGTAGGATATATGTTCTGCCCAGCAAGGTTAGGGAAAATTATTACAGATCACGTCTGCCTTAGCTTTGGTATTTCTGTAGTGATTAGTGTGGTTATAGCACCATCTAGCGGTGTTAAGTTGTATTACACTTTGTTTTTCCTGTTACAAAGACTGCTGCATTTTGGGTGGTGCAAAGCATTGTTGGAGTGCAAAGCATACTTGGAAAGATAAGTCTCCAGGACACAGTACAGAGCTGTCCTATGCATGTGTCAACTGCGATAACTTCGGAGCGAGGATGTGCGTCCTCGTCTCCTTAGCATGGTCGGCGTCCTCCGCTCCCGTAGTTTCAGTGAAAAATCGGAGCGCCGAACTGGGCACTTGGCGCTCAGCAGTATGCAGGGGGATGAGTCATGTGACGCTGGCCAAATCCTGTTATCTGAATTTTAGAGACGCAAGGAAGATATTTCTATCGATGTTGCCATCACAAGGCATGCCTGCTCCTTGGACAGAAGAGATGGCATTACAGTGAGCCAGGAGAACTGTGTAAACTGGCAGTGAAGACTGAGCCGGGAGGAAATTCTGTACAAAGCGATCAGGTGATTGTCAGCTTAGCCAGTTGTAAGAAGGTCAGAAAGAGCTAAGGGAAAGCTCTAGCTCAGGGGAGGCAGAAAGTCTTTTTAAGCCAGAAGGAGATCTGATTTGCTCTGCTGTTCAGGCAAATATAAATTGTAGCTGTTCTGTCTAGTTTTATTAAAATAACATTATACTAAAAGGGGGTTCCTGCTTCTCTTCAGGAATTCCAGAATGTCAGACTATGAAGTATATATCCATTATATTTTATTTGCTGTTGCTTTTATATTTCTAACTAATGCCACATAATTGTACTGAACTTGTCACCAATAAGACTTAGGGCACAACTACCGCAGGACGAGCGCTGATGGACAATAAGCACATCCATCAGCGCTCGTTTGCATCCTATTAATTATTGGCAGCACATCCGGGATTACACAAATCCTGCATCTTCTTCCTGTTTTTTGTTTGAAAGATGAAAATCAACCACCAAACAAGCTTTTGCTGATTTATCGGCGGTTCGGCAGCACAATTATATGGCTCAATTATCGTGAATAGGTAGGTGTTCCCATGAATGCTTGTTTCCCATAATTGACCCGAAAATTGTTCAGTGTAATAGGTCCCTTACAGTCTAATTTACAGACATGCACACAAATTATGGCCGATTTCATAGGAAGCCAATTTCCCATCTGCATGTTTTTAGATACAAACTCCATACAGATGTTGTCCTGGGTCGAATTCAAACCTAGGACCCTGGTGCTGAAAGGCAACCCTGATAACCACAGAGCCACGGTGCAACCTTTTTAGTGTTGTTTTTGATAAATTTTTACAGTTTCATTACGTGTAATACAAAAATGCCCCCAACAATGCTTTCTATGTTTTGCATTTCATAATGCCCTGTAGACTTTAAAGAAGGTCTCCAGCCTAATAATAATGTGCAGCCCACCCCCACAGACCCGCAGAGGGAAGAATGCTTACTTGCTCACTGCTTGGTTTCCGTTCATTCGGTACAAGGCTCTGGTCATAGATGGGGGTCATATGTGCCTCTGCAGCCAATGACTGGCCACAGCAGTGAAGTGCTATAGATAGGATATATTTAGCAGAGACATAGCTATAGGGGTGGAGAGGTAGCAGCCCTGGTGCCTAGGGGGGCCATAGGCCCCTCTGCCCCATAGAAACACACAACAAATAACATTGGCACATGGTAGGTGGGTGAGTGGACCATTTCAAAGTAAGACCTGAAGTATGCAATGAAAAAAAAAAATATCTCACTGTATTCATTTTTTCTACAGTTGTACTGAGGTACCCGCTAGCTCCACAGAAAATCACGTTAGCTGACATGTGCCGCTGCAGCCAATGACTGGCCACAGCAGTGAAATGCCTCTCAAGTGGCACGTGACCTAGTGACATGCCGTTTGGGGGACACGTCACCCCTGCTGCCAGTCATTGGCTGCAGTGGCACATGTGACCCTTGTCCATAGCGAAAGTTGACAAGCAGGGACCGTAGTGTGGTGGACTAAAGGAGCCGGAACTGAGGGGAGGGATGCTGGACCCTCTGCAGGTCCAGCAGGAAGGCAGACTGCCCAAAATTTGTTTGAAAATTGGGGAACCCCTTTAAAGTAACATGTGTTCGCATTATAAAACACTAAAGAGCTATTTAAAAGGGCTACAAAAAAATGAAAAAATCCTTAGTTTTTTATGGTGTTCTGGCTGTTTTATTTTTACTGCCCAGACAATTCTTTACTCAAATGATAGCATGCGGAATTACAGAGTATATCGCTTGACATAAAACACTGTGAAGTTATGAAGAGTTATCTGCTTTAAGACAACAAATTAGTAAGTCACAACGCACCAGCAATGCAGGCTTGACAAATTTAGCACTGCTACATTTCTGTTATGTACAGTACAATGTCTGACAACACATTTAAAGGTACTGACTAAGTATTCAATGTGTAAATTTTGCTATGCCACAGTCAACCGGTATTGGTATTTTACCTAAATTATATTTTATGTTGTTTTTTATGCTAATACATACCTTCATACAGTATGTAGAGGAGTTAATGCAATTTTAGGACTGTGACAAGTCAGTTGAAAAAGCACGTATAAAATAGGTAAAAACTCATGACAAACACTCTTCCATGTTGGCAAACTCAGCTTTGCTCTACATCTGTATGTTGTATGTGTTTTAGATTCTTTTTGACAGAATGTACATTTATTTATATCCATATATATATAGTTTTAGTCTTTTGATTTGAGTTTTGTGTGTAGGATTGTTACATACCCAATATGATGCAATAAACAGATATTTCTATTCAGATGTTTGCATATTTATGTATGTGAAAATACAGCATACAGATGTAGCAGAGCTGAGTCATCAGAGGAGAGCTATCATTTAACATTGCTGTATTTTTCAGTATGACTGCAGGTAAACATAATACATTATCTCAACCGATTCAAGCACAAAACACATTGTTAAATTACAGTATGACAAATTCATCTCTGCTACATCCGTATCTGCCATTATTACATGATACATACATTATACAGTGCAGTCTCTGCTTGCTCCAACATCTGTTTCCTTACCTTTAAGTTAACTGAGGAGATAGCAGATGTAGAAGTGAGTTCCTCTTGATACAGAACAGCTATTTTCTTGGACACCTGGATTGAGATGATATTTTTGTGTTCTTGCTAAAATAACGATAAATAGCAAAATGAAGACAAGTGCTGCCACAGGTGCCCACGGTCCCTCCTCTAACCCACCCTCTTCTTGCTGTGTGGCAGGGGACAAGATTGGGTTTCAGAAGGAGGAGGGAGATAAGCTGAAATCTCAGCTGATTACAGGGAGGTGCATACACTAAATCAGAATGTACAAGAAAGAAGTGCGGCAGAGAGACAATCCAGTTAGAAAAACATCTTTTTACTATGGTTTCCAAATTAAACTCAAATAATCAACGGTTATTATAAGCCAATGTAATGTCTGTATATAATCTGTCTGGTACAATAGTGTCATTGCTGTGCTGCAGACGATTTACTCGAAACCTGGGATGACCCCCTCCCCAGATGAAGCTGTAGTGTGAACCTGGGTGCAGAGCCTGCTACTTTCTCCCTCGTCTGTGTATTTTGCTACTGATATTCCACGCTGGGTATGATTTGTTGCGGCACACATACTGTATGTCTGTATTTATAATGATTTTTTATTTTTTTTTGTCTTTATGTATGCTTACTTTTGCATTGTATTATGGTAAAGCTCACAAATATGACTTTTTGTTCTAGTGAGTTGTGAACTGTTTAACTCTCAATAAATGATGTTATCATTTGGTGGCTAGAGGTGCATTATTTCGTAACTTTTCTGGTTGACTACAGGTATAGAATGACCAGGAATTTGGGAACTGATAAAAAGTCCAGAGCGTTAGGTAGAGCCATGCTACTCCATAAGTCTTTGTAGGGGATAGCGCACCTACAGTATAACTGACATTCTAATAAGTGATGAGCGGCAGGGGCAATATTCGAATTTGCGATATTTCGTGAATATTTGGTCGAATATTCGGAAATTTTCTTGATTGCGAAAATCAGCAATGTAATATGCGTGTATTGCACGCACAATACAGGCGTGGGTCACTGTTGCTAAATTTTTTCAACTGCTAGAAGTTTCCTGAGACTGGAGAAAATGGTTGGCACAGCAGAACATCACAATAGCTTTATATGCAGATAGAGTGCTCCAATATATTCACGATCGCGCTACTCGGCAATAGAGATGGCCCGAATAGTTCGCCGGCGAATAGTTCCCGGTGAACATAGCTTGTTATAATAGATCAAGAATTACTCCTGACCGTTGTGCACGTCTGATCTGCAACTACAGGAAACGTTTGGTTGAAGTTATTGCTGCCAAAGGTGGTTCAACCAGTTATTAAATCCAAGGGTTCACATACTTTTTCCACCTGCACTGTGAATGTTTACATGGTGTGTTCAATAAAAACATGGTAACATTTAATTCTTTGTGTGTTATTAGTTTAAGCAGACTGTGATTGTCTATTGTTGTGACTTAGATGAAGATCAGATCACATTTTATGACCAATTTGTGCAGAAATCCATATAATTCCAAAGGGTTCACATACTTTTTCTTGCAACTGTACATTTGATTAAAAAAAAGTCTACACACCCCTGTTAAAATGTCAGGTTTCTGTTATGTAAAAAAATGAGACAAAGATAAATCATTTCAGAACTTTTTCCACCTTTAATGTGACCTATAATATGTACAACTCAATTGAAAAACAAACTGAAATCTTTTAGGTAGAGGGAAGAAAAAATATAAAAATCAAATAATATGGTTGCATAAGTGTGCACACCCTTAGGGTCCATTCACACGTCTGTTGTTTCTTTCCTGATCTGTTCCGTTTTTGGCGGAACAGATCTGGACCAGATCTAGACCTATTCATTTTCAATGGGTCCTGAAAAAAAACAGACAGCTCAATGTCTGATTTTTTTTCAGGACCCATTAAAAAATGAATGGGTCCAGATCTGGTCCAGATCTGTTCCGCAAAAAACGGAACAGATCAGGAAAGAAACAACGGACGTGTGAATGGACCCTTAAACTAATACTTTGTTGAAGCACCTTATGATTTTATTACAGCACTCAGTCTTTTTGGGTAGTCTGAGTTTATCAGCATGGCACATTTTGACTTGGCAAGATTTGCCCACTCTTCTTTGCAAAAGCACTCCAAATCTGTCAGATTGCGAGGGCATCTTTTGTGCACAGCCCTCTTCAGATCACCCCACAGATTTTCAATCGGATTCAGGTCTGGGCTCTGGCTGGGCATTCCAAAACTTTAATCTTCTTCTGGTGAAGCCATTCCTTTGTTGATTTGGATGTATGCTTTGGGTCGTTGTCATGCTGAAAGGTGAAGTTCCTCTTCATGTTCAGCTTTCTAGCAGAAGCCTGAAGGTTTGGTGCCAATATTAACTGGTATTTGGAACTGTTCATAATTCCCTCTAGCTTAACAAACTCCCAAGTTCCAGCTGAAGAAATACAGCCCCAAAGCATGATGCTGCCACCACCATGCTTTACTGTGGGTATGGTGTTCTTTTGGTGATGTGCAGTGTTGTTTTTGGGCCAATCATATCTTTTGGAATTATGGCCAAAAAGTTCAACCTTGGTTTCATCAGACCATAACACCTTTTCCCACACGCTTTTGGGAGACTTCAGATGTGTTTTTGCAAAATGTAGCCTGGCTTGGATGTTTTTCTTCGTAAGAAAAGGCTTTCGTCTTGCCACTCTACCCCATAGCCCAGACATATGAAGAATACGGGAGATTGTTGTCACATGTACCACACAGCTAGTACTTGCCAGTTATTCCTACAGCTCCTTTAATGTTGCTGTAGGCTTTTTGGTAGCTCCTAGACCAGTTAATTTTGGAGGGACGTTCAGTTCTTGATATTGTCACTGTTGTGCCATATTTTCTACACTTGATGATGACTGTCTTCACTGTGTTCCATGGTATATCTAATGCCTTGGAAATTATTTTGTACCCTTCTCCTGACTGATACCTTTTAACAATGAGATCCCTCTAATGCTTTGGAAGCTCTCTGTGGACCATGGCATTTGCTGTGGGATGCGACTAAGAAAATTTCAGGAAAGACCAACTAGAGCATCTGAACTTTATTTGGGGTTTAAATGATGGCAGGTGTATGCTGACTCCTATTTAACATGATTTTGAATGTGATTGCTTAATTCTGAACACAGCTACATCCCCAGTTATAAGAGGGTGTGCACACTTATGCAACCACATAATTTTTTATTTTTTTTGTTTTCTTCCCTCCACCTAAAAGATTTCAGTTTGTTTTTCAATTGAGTGGTACAGTTTATAGGTCACATTAAAAGGTGGAAAAAGTTCTGAAATGATTTATCTTTGTCTCATTTTTTTATATCAAAGAAACCTGACATTTTAACAGGGGTGTGTAGACTTTTTAGATCCAATGTATATACATATATATATAGACTGAACAAAAATATAAACGCAACACTTTCGGTTTTGCTCCCATTTTGCATGAGCATGTGTAGACTTTTTATATCCACTCTATATATATATATATATATATATATATATACATACACACTGCATTTTTCACCCTATAAGATGCGCTTTTTCTCCCCCAAAGTGTGTGGGGGGGAAATTATAATGCATTTTGAAGGAGGAATACAGGGGAAGGGAAAAAAATTGTCAGCGCTTTGCATTTGGCGGTACATAGCAGGCTATACTGCATAAGGACAGCAGTCTGCCATGTACCAGACATGGATCCTGGCATGTACAGTACCTTGTGAGGAATAGGGAAGAGCCCGGTGCTGTGGCATGGATAACGGCCCGGCCAGCAGCGCTCCTGCATCATTGGTAATATGGGCGGTGAGCTGCTCGGTGCGCATCATGTTCACTTCAGTGGAGAAAGAAGGAGGGAGTCCCTCCCACCTATGATGCGTCCACCTCTGCCCCAATGAAAACAGCGGGCTTTGAAGCTGCCCGTGCCACTGCCACCAATGAATGTGCCAGTAATTAGAGGAGGAAGAGGGACTGGAGAGGGAATAAACTGCTGTGCAGTCTGAGCGAACAGCAGCAGCCTACCCTCCTTCCCTTATAAACTGTCCTGTCCTTCTCAGGCTGGGCACATGCTGGGCACATATGCTTTTAGAATGGGCCCCATGTGCCTCACATTAATAGTAAGTGACCCCCAAAGTATGGTACTATTCTCAAATAATGGGCAACGTGGGGTTAATGTGAGTTACAGAATACAGGCAACTTATTATTAATTTGAGGCACATGCATTGACGGAAGTCAAAATTCATAAGACTGTGTGCCGATAACCTTAACTACTGTTAATTAAATATGTCCCGAACTATTCGCCGGCGAACAGTTCCCGGCGAACATCGCTTGTTCGCGTTCGCCACAGCGGGCGAACATATGCGATGTTCGGTCCGCCCCCTATACATCATCATTGAGCAAACTTTGACCCTGTACCTCACAGTCAGCAGACACATTCCAGCCAATAAGCAGCATACCCTCCCTCCCAGACCCTCCCACCTCCTATCAAAAAGCAAGGACAGCATCCATCTTAGATTCATTCTGAAGCTGCAGTGTCACAAATTTGACTAACTTGTAATCGCAATGCGATTAATACAGGTTATATTAATCGCATTGCGAATTCAACTTAGAGCTGGGTTCCTAATGGTTGTATTGCTAGAATATAACGAAGATTGAGAATATAGTGCAATATTCGTTATATTCGTCAATTCTAGCAATACAACCATTAGGAACTCAGATCTAAGTTGTAATCGCAATGCGATTAATACAGGTTATATTAATCGCATTGCGAATTCAACTTAGAGCTGGGTTCCTAATGGTTGTATTGCTAGAATATAACGAAGATTGAGAATATCGCGATGAACATATGCGATTGCGATGTTCGGTCCGCCCCCTATACGTCATCATTGAGCAAACTTTGACCCTGTACCTCACAGTCAGCAGACACATTCCAGCCAATCAGCAGCATACCCTCCCTCCCACCTCCTAGCAAAAAGCAAGGACAGCATCTATCTTAGATTCATTCAGAAGCTGCATTCTTAGTGAGAGGAGGGACAGTGCAGCTGCTGCTGATTTAATAGGGAAATCGATAGTTAGGCCAGTGTATTCAGGGTCCAATCCAGTCCTGAAAGACTCATCTGATCTGCTGTAAGGACAGCGTCCTGACAGCACCCCAAAAAGCTGTTTTTAGGGCTAGTACATCAGTCTGCTTTTTTTTCTTCCCCTCTGTAATCTAATTGCAGTTGCCTGCCAGTGTGTGTCAGGCCGACAGCGTATACTGTGCCCTCTTGCCCAGTGCCACCACTCATATCTGGTGTCACAGTAGCTTGCATTTAAAAAAATAAATACATTTTTTTGACTGTAATATAATTGCAGTTAGTTGCCTGCAAGCGTGTGTGTCAGGCCTACAGCGTGTACTGTGCAAACTACTGCCAGTGCACAGTGTCACCAGTGCCACTCATATCTGGTGTCACAGTAGATTACATTTAAAAAAAACAAAAACAATTTTGACTGTAATATAATTGCAGTTAGTTGCCTGCAAGCATGTGTGTCGGGCCTACAGCGTGTACTGTGCCAACTACTGCCAGTGCACAGTGTCACCAGTGCCACTCATATCTGGTGTCACAGTAGATTACATTTAAAAAAACAAAACAATTTTGACTGTAATATAATTGCAGTTAGTTGCATGCAATCTTGTGTGTCAGGCCTACAGCGTGTACTGTGCCAACTACTGCCAGTGCACAGTGTCACCAGTGCCACTCATATCTGGTGTCACAGTAGATCACATTTAAAAAAAAAATTTTTTTTTGACTGTAATATAATTGCAGTTAGTTGCCTGCAAGCTTGTGTGTCAGGCCTACAGCGTGTACTGTGCAAACTACTGTCAGTGCACAGTGTCACCAGTGCCACTCATATCTGGTGTCACAGTAGATTACATTTAAAAAAATAAATAAAAATTTTGACTGTAATATAATTGCAGTTAGTTGCCTGCAAGCTTGTGTGTCAGGCCTACAGCGTGTACTGTGCCAACTACTGTCAGTGCACAGTGCCACCAGTGCCACTCATATCTGGTGTCACAGTAGATTACATTTATAAAAAACAAAACAATTTTGACTGTAATATAATTGCAGTTAGTTGCCTGCAAGCGTGTGTGTCAGGCCTACAGCGTGTACTGTGCCAACTACTGCCAGTGCACAGTGCCACCACTCATATCTGGTGTCCCAGTAGCTTGCACGCATAGTACAACTAAACTAATCAAAAAAAAATGACAGACAGAGGCAGGCCACCCCGCAGGGGCCGTCGTGGTCGTGGTGCTGTGATTCCCTTTGGCCCTAGAATAATGCCCAGTGTTCAGAGGCCACGTACCCTGAACTCGAAAAGTTCTGAGGGCATAGTTGACTGGCTAACACAGGACACCCAATCTTCTACAGCTTCCGCTCGGAACCTTGACGCACCATCCTTCTCCAGCTCAACTTCGGGCACCTCTCAAGTTACCACTCGCCCGTCTGCCGCCACCACCAACACTAGCACCACAGCTGCTTCACTTGATCTGTCAGAGGAGTTATTTACACATCAGTTGGAAGAAATTAGTGATGCGTAACCATTATTGCCAGAGGATGTAGATAACAGGGATATGTCTCAGTCAGGCAGCATTACACACATGGACATACGGTGTGATGATGATGATGTTGTACCCGCTGCTGCTTCCTTTGCTGAGTTTTCAGATACAAGTGAAGTGGTTGATGATGACGATGTGTCCATGGATGTCACGTGGGTGCCCGCTCGAAGAGAAGAAGAACAGGGGGAATGTTCAGATGGGGAGACAGAGAGGAGGAGGAGACGAGTTGGAAGCAGGGGGAGGTCGTCGCAAGGAGCTATTGGCACAGTCAGACAGCATGTATCGGCACCCGGGGTCAGCCAGACAGCACGCCAATCAACGCATGCTGTTGCCACCACCAGAATGCCGTCATTGCAAAGCTCAGCAGTGTGTCATTTTTTTTGTGTTTCTGCCTCTGATAACAGCGATGCCATTTGCAACCTGTGCCAAAAGAAACTGAGTCGTGGGAAGTCCAACACCCACCTAGGTACAACTGCTTTGCGAAGGCACATGATTTCAAATCACAAACGCCTATGGGATCAAAACATGATAAGTAAAAGCAGCAAACAAACTCAAAGCCACCATCCTCCTCCTGGTCCAGCATCTTCAGCAACGTCAACCACTGCTGTCCTCTTTGCCCCCTCTCAACCATCCGCCACTCCGCCTCTTGCCTTGAGCAGTTCCTGCTCATCTGCCCACAGTCAGGTGTCTATCAAGGAAATGTTTGAGCGTAAGAAGCCAATGTTACAGAGTCACCCCCTTGCCCGGCGTCTGACAGCTGGCTTGTCGGAACTCTTAGCCTGCCAGCTTTTACCCTACAAGCTGGTGGAGTCTGAGGCCTTCAAAAAATTTGTAGCTATTGGGACACCACATTGGAAGTTACCCGGCCAAAATTTATTTTCACAAAAGGCAATCCCCAACCTGTACTCTATTGTAAAAAAGGAAGTCATGTAATGTCTGGCACACAGTGTTGGGGCAAGGGTCCATCTGACCACTGATACCTGGTCTGTAAAGCACGGTCAGGGCAGGTATATCACGTACACTGCGCATTGGGTAAACCTGCTGACGGCTGCCAAGCATGGAATGTATGGCTCTGCAGAGGAGTTGGTGACACCGCAACGACTTGCAGGCAGGCCTGCTGCCACCTCCTCTACTCCTCCTACTCCATCCTCTTCGCTAACCTCCTCGGCTGAGTCCTCTTCTGCTGCTGCGTCATGCTCCACATCAAC
Source organism: Bufo bufo (assembly GCF_905171765.1). Classification (NCBI taxonomy): domain Eukaryota; kingdom Metazoa; phylum Chordata; class Amphibia; order Anura; family Bufonidae; genus Bufo; species Bufo bufo. Next base: position 234,754,026 of record NC_053394.1, read on the forward strand.
TGCACCCCCCAGCTCCCCAGGGGCTATTCCACATCCCGGATACGACAGTGTCACGCCGTCTTGGGGTTGACTTGCCTGAAAGCAGAGAGTCTCACCGGACCAGCACTCCTGTCCGCCCTGAACCCACAGGTGGATCAGTGGCTGACTCCATACCAACTGGAGATCGGCAAAGTGGTGTGTGACAACGGAAGCAATTTGTTGGCGGCATTGAATTTGGGCAAGTTGACACATGTGCCGTGCATGGCACATGTGTTGAATCTGATCGTACAACGCTTTGTGCATAAGTACCCAGGCTTACAGGACATCCTCAAGCAGGCCAGTAAGGTGTGTGGCCATTTCAGGTGTTCCTACACGGCCATGGCGCACTTTTCAGATATTCAGCGGCGAAGCAACATGCCAGTGAGGCGCTTGATTTGCGACAGCCCGACACATTGGAATTCAACACTCCTAATGTTCGACATCCTGCTCCAACAAGAAAAAGCCGTCAACGAGTATTTGTATGACCAGGGTGCTAGGACAGCCTCTGCGGAGCTGGGTATTTTTTTGCCACGTTACTGGACGCTCATGCGCAATGCCTGTAGGCTCATGCGTCCTTTTGAGGAGGTGACAAACCTAGTCAGTCACACTGAAGGCACCATCAGCAACATCATCCCATTTGTTTACTTCCTGGAGTGTGCCCTGCGAAGAGTGCTGGATCAGGCCGTAGATGAGCGTGAAGAGGAAGAGTTGTGGTCACCATCACCACCAGAAACAGCCTTATCAGCATCGCTTGCTGGACCTGCGGCAACGCTGGAAGAGGAGTCTGAGGAAGAGGAGTCAGAGGAGGAATGTGGCATTGAGGAGGAGGAAGACCAACCCCAGCAGGCATCCCAGGGTGCTCGTTGTCACCTATCTGGTACCCGTGGTGTTGTACGTGGCTGGGGGGAAGAACAGACCTTCAGTGAGATCAGTGAGGACGAGGAACGGGACATGAGTAGCTCGGCATCCAACCTTGTGCAAATGGGGTCTTTCATGCTGTCGTGCCTGTTGAGGGACCCTCGTATAAAAAGGCTGAAGGAGAACGACCTGTACTGGGTGGCAACGCTACTAGACCCCCGGTATAAGTAGAAAGTGCCTGAAATGTTACCGAATTACCGGAAGTCGGAAAGGATGCAGCAGTTCCAAAATAAGTTAAAAAGTATGCTTTACACAGCGTTTAAGGGTGATGTCACAGCACAACAGGAATCTAACAGGGGAAGAGGTGAAAGTAATCCTCCTCCTACCACGACCACGCCGGCAAGGACAGGACGCTTTACAGACGTGTTATTGATGGAGGACATGCAGAGCTTTTTAAGTCCTTCGCATCGCCACAGCCCTTCGGGGTCCACCCTCAGAGAACGACTCGACCGACAGGTAGCAGACTACCTTGCCTTAACTGCAGATATCGCCACTCTGAGGTGCGATAAACCCCTTGACTACTGGGTGTGCAGGCTTGACCTGTGGCCTGAGCTATCCCAATTTGCGATAGAACTTCTGGCCTGCCCCGCTTCGAGTGTCCTGTCAGAAAGGACTTTCAGTGCAGCAGGAGGTATTGTCACTGAGAAGAGAAGTCGCCTAGGTCAAAAAAGTCTAGATTACCTCACCTTTATTAAGATGAATGAGGCATGGATCCCGAAGGGACTGACAGTGGGCGATACATTTGACTAAAAAAGGCCTGATGAGATGAGCTGCCTTGGGCTAAAAATGGTCCACACGCTGCTGTTATTTATCTCTGCATGCCGGATGACTTGCGGGACTTATCCGCCACCAACTAGGGTCCAAGCCGCAATGTTTTAGTGCACTTTCTGCCTGGAAAACATCAATTTTTCCGGCCGCTGCTACAGCGAGTGGCTGCAACAATACCTAATTTTTCAGGCATGTGTACATGCCTAATTTTTCTGGCCTCTGGTGCTGCACTGTGGCTGCAAAAACAAAACAAAAAAAAGGCACATACATGTGTCAATTCCCCTTCGTGATCGTTACCTTGTTGTGGTGAAGGGGCTTGCGTATCACAATGAAGCGATCACCTCTATGAGTGTGTTGGCAATGGCAATGTTGGCACACCCCAGATGATAAGGTCGTTGCTTCATTGTGAACAGACCAAAAGCGATCGGCTGGATAATTTTGCATAGAAAAAACATACATTTTCTTTGTGATCATCTAAGGTGATCATTAACGCCTACTAGGCCAACAATAGGCCCACACTGCAGAATCATTGTTTTTTGGGTCACTTAACTGTTACTGAACTACCTAAGCACGACCATAGGCTTTAAAAAACCGCCATCGCCTGCAATCTGCCAAACGTGCGCACGAACACAGTCATCACTACACCAAGATTGACGCATAGAGGAATAAAATTTATGTCATGAGTATGTTAACTATTGACAACTGTTTGCGGTTGTCTAAAATCTATTCCATAGACCGGCCCCTGATAGGGGACGTAACAGGGATTAAACTTCTAGGAATAGTACTACTTAACATACCACTGATATCTGTTAGCACAGTACATTGCACGGCGCACGTGCAGTGCCCCAAATTGGAAGTAAGAGGACCGACCAAGCATCTTTTTCCATCTCCCGGTTCCTAAAATCTATTCCATACACCGGCCCCTGATAGGGGACAAAACAGAGATTAAACTGTTAAGAGCAGATTTTTTTTCATAAAAAAAAAAAAAGAGGACAGCCTCTGCGGAGCTGGGTATTTTTTGGCCACGTTACTGAATGCTCATGCACAATGGCTGTAGGCTCATGCGTCCTTTTGCGGAGGTGACAAACCTGGTCAGTCAAACCCAAGGCCAAATCATCGACCTCATCCCATATGCGTTTCTGGAGCGTGCCCTGCGAAGAGTGCTGGATCAGGCCGTAGATGAGCATGAAGAGGAAGAGTTGTGGTCACCATCACCACCAGAAGCAGCCTTGTCGTCGTCGATTGCTGGACCTGCGGCAACGCAGAGAGAGGAGTCTGAAGAAGAGGAGTCAGAGGAGGAAGGTGGCTTTGAGGAGGTGGAAGACCAACCACAGCAGCGTCCCAGGGGGCTTGTTGTCACCTTTCGGGGACCCTTGGTGTTGTACGTGGCTGGGTGGAGGAAGAGACCTTCAATGACGTCAGTGAGGACAAGGAACGGGACATGGCTAGCTTGGTATCCAACCTTGTGCAAATGGGGAGTTTGCGGTTGTGCAAATTGACTATTTGCGGTTGTTTGTGGTGCGTTAAACGGGGAGTTTGGTCTGTCACTGTGAAGCGGGCATAACCCTTACACTACCTGTTTGATACAACATCATACCTGATGTTTTAAAGCACGTTATTCCAAACAATTTAGGAATGTTAGCTGATTTATGCCCTTCATGGATTAAAACCCGACTCTGCGTCAACTACGTAATTTTCCATTGGAGTTTTGCCATGGATCCCCCTCCGGCATGCCACAGTCCAGGTGTTAGTCCCCTTGAAACAAATTTTCCATCAATATTGTGGCCAGAAAGAGTCCCTGTGGGTTTTTAAAATTCGCCTGCCTATTGAAGTCTATGGCGGTTCGCCCGGTTCGCGAACATTTGCGAAAATTCGTGTTCGCCGTTCACGAACGGAAAATTTTATGTTCGCGACATCTCTACTGTTAACATTTACAGTGTAAAAATATTGCGTATTATCGGCAAAAAATATGGTGTATATATATATATATATATATTAGCAGAAGTACCCGGCTTCGTACGTGTATATTTCATCTATTTCATTTTATGTTTCCATGTGTCTGAAAAAGATCAACAGTTTCCCCATAACAGTGACCTCCACAGTGCCCGCCCCTTTAACCTCGACCTCCACAGTGGCAGCCCCTTTAACAATGAACTTTACAGTGACCGCCACTTTAACAGTGCCTGCCTCTTTAACAGTGACCTCCACAGTGCCTGCCCCTTTAACAGCGACCGCTCCTTTAGCATACACCACCCCTTTAACAGTGATCTTCATAGTGGCCGCCCTTTAACAGTGACCTTCATAGTTCTTGCCCCTTTAACAGTGACTTCCACAGTGCCCGCCCCTTTTACAGAGACCTCCACTGTGCCCGCCCCTTTAAAAGTGACTTTCACAGTGACCGTCCCTTTAACAGTGACTTTCACAGTGACCGCCCCTTTAACAGTGACTTTCACAGTGACCGCCCCTTTTAACTGTGACTTTCACAGTGACCGCCCCTTTAACTGTGACTTTCACAGTGACCGCCCCTTTAACAGTGGCCGTCCCTTTAACAGTGACTTTCTCAGTGACCACACCTTTAACAGTGACTTTCACAGTGACCGCCCCTTTAACAGTGACTTTCACAGTGACCGCCCCTTTAACACTGACTTTCACAGTGACCGCCCCTTTAACAGTGACTTTCACAGTGACCGCCCCTTTAACACTGACTTTCACAGTGACCGCCCCTTTAACAGTGACCGCCCCTTTACCAGTGACTGTCACAATGGCCGCCCCTTTAACAGTGACCACCCCTTTAACAGTGACTTTCACAGTGGCCGCCCCTTTAACAGTGACTTTCACAATGACTGCCCCTTTAACAGTAACCACTCCTTTAACAGTGACTTTCACAGTGACCGCCCCTTTAACAGTGACTTTCACAGTTTGCCCCTTTAACAGTGACTTTCACAGTTTCTGCCCCTTTAACAGGGACCTTCATAGCGCCCGCACCTTTAATAACAGTGACCTTCACTGTGCCCGCACCTTTAAAAACAGTGACCTCCACAGTGCCCATCCCTTTAAGCAGTAAAGAAAAATGGCTGGGTAGTTATGGAAACCTGGAGTAAGAGTCCATTCACACGTCCGTAAGTGTTTTGCGGGTCCGCAAATTGCGGATCCGCAAAACACTGACAGCTGCAATGTGAGATCCGCAATTTGCGGACCGCACATCACAGACACTATAATAGAAAATGCCTTTTCTGGTCCGAAATTGCGGACAAGAATAGGACATGTTCTTTTTTTTTTCAGGAACGGAATTGCAGATCCCGAAAAAACTGATCCCGAAAAAATGGATGCGGATCCCGAAAATGCGGATGCGGATCCCGGAAATGCGGATTCGCATCCGTTCCAGCCCTATTAAAAGTGAATGGGTCCGCAAATTGCGGAACGAATGCGGACCCAAATTACGGACGTGTGAATGGACCCTAAAACTATGTTTATGGTAGTTGGGATTTGAAGAGAAAGACTTGCAGGCTTGTATTGGCTAAAGTGGGTAATTTTTGGGGAATATTTCAGGAACGGTACGTCCTAGAGAGGTGAGACCCAGTCTAAAACCTTCCCGGACACCTGATGTACCTGTGTGCCAAATTTGGTGAAGATCGGTCCAGTCGTTTGGTCGCGCATAAAGAACATCCAGACAGACAGACGTCTAGACAGACAGAAACTCATTTTTATATATATATAAGAGACTAGCAGAAGGACCTAGCTTGGCACGGGTATATTTCATCTATTTAATTTTACATTTCCGTGTGTCGTAAAAAGATATCAACAGTTTCCCCCATAATAGTGACCTCTACAGTGCCAGCCCATTTAACAGTGAACTCCGCAGTGCCTTCCCCTTTAACAGTGACCTCCATAGTGCCCGTCCCTTTAACAGTGACCTCCACAGTGTCTGCCCCTTTAACAGTGACCTTCACAGTGCCCGCCCCTTTAACAATGACCTCCACAGTGTCCGCCCCTTTAACATTGACCACCCCTTTAACACTGACCTTCAAAATGGACGCCCTTTAACAGTGATATCTACAGTGCCTGCACTTTTAACAGTGACTTCCACAGTGCCCGCCTCTTTTACAGAGACCTCCACAGTGCCCACCCCTTTAACAGTGACTTTCACAGTGATCGCCCCTTTAACAGTGACTCTTACAGTGACCTCCCCTTTAACAGTGGCTGCCCCTTTAACAATGACCGCCCCTTTAACAGTGACTTTCACAGTGACCACCCCTTTAACAGTGACTGCCCCTTTAACAGTGACTTTCACAGTGACCGCCCCTTTAACAGTGACTTTCACAGTAACCGCCCCTTTAACAGTGACTTTCACAGTTATAAACCCTTCAACAGTGACTTTCACAGTGACCTCCCCTTTAACAGTGACTTTCACAGTGACCGCCCCTTTAACAGTGACTTTCACAGTGGACGCCCCTTTAACAGTGACTTTCACAGTGACCGCCCCTTAACAGTGACTTTCACAATGACTGCCCCTTTAACAGTGACTTTCACAGTGACTGCCCCCTTAACAGTGACTTTCACAATGACTGCCCCTTTAACAGTGACTTTCACAGTGGACGCCCCTTTAACAGTGACCGCCCCTTTAACAGTGACTTTTACAGTGCCCGCCCCTTTAACAGGGACCTTCATAGCACCCGCCCCTTTAATAACAGTGACCTCCACAGTGCCCGCCCATTTAATAACAGTGACCTCCACAGTGCCCGCCCCTTTAATAACAGTGACCTCCACTGTGCCCCTCCCCTTTAAAAACAGTGACCTCCACAGTGCCCGCCCCTTTAAGCAGTAAAGAAAAATGGCTGGGTTGTTATGGAAACCTGGAGTAAAACTGTGTATATGGCAGTTGGGATTTGAAGAGAAAGACTTGTAGGCTTGTATTGGCTAATGTGGGTCATTTTTTGGGAATATCTCAGGAACGGTACGTCCTAGAGAGCTGGGACCCGGTCTAAAACCTTCCCGGACACCTGATGTACCTGTGTGCCAAATTTGGTGAAGATCGGTCGAGCCGTTTGGTTGCGCATAAAGAACGTCCAGACAGACGTCTAGACAGACAAACTCATTTTTATATATATATAAGAGATATATATATATATACAGTATATATCAGGATATAGGAAGTCTGAGGGAGATGATGGTGAAAGCCAGGGGAAATCAGATAAAGTTATGAAGTAAAGTGCAGCAAGGGCCTAACATTTAGCTACCCCTCTGAGTTGTGTGCAGACCAAGGGTAAGCCTGAACAGAAGAAATACAAGAAATACAGTGTGTTGAGAGAGCATAAGGAGATCCTAGTGGAGGTGTGAGTGTTACCTTAGCCCATAGACTCCATTAGCACCCAATGTGAGACAGGAGTTAACTTATGGTGCCTGTTCACACTCTACAAGCTGCATTTGGAGCCGCATAGCTCTATGGACAGTGTGGACAATACACACGTGGAAGATAGTCAGTGAGAAGTTACCACAGCCTGAGTGTGATAACAATCTATACCTCACCAAGACCCTGTTACTAGGATTACAGCCACAGCTAACGGTGATGTGCTGTGTATGGATTACAATACAACTACCTCTTCCATGCAATGCACCTGTACATCTATCTCAAGGCAGCTGATTGCCAGTAAATGTTCCAGTTCAGATACTTTCACCCTTGCGGTTAACTTTTCCGTAGAAAAACACTTCCATTTTGTCCCTGTTCATTGTCAATGGGGACAAAACTGAACAGAACAGAACGGAATACTCCAAAATGCATTCCGTTTCGTTTGAATGCGTTTCCATACCGGAGAGCAAACCACTGCAAGCTACGGTTTTCTGTCCAGCATGGGATGTGGAGCAAAACAGATCCATGACACACAATGCAAATCAATGGTGCCGGATCCGTTTTCTCAGACACAATAGAAAGCGGCACCAATTGACTTACAATGGTATTAATGCCGGATCCGTCGTTGCTATTTTACAGATAATACAACCGGATCCGTTCATAACGGATGCTGCCGGTTGTATTATCTCTGCCGGATCAGGCAAAAACGCAAGTGTGAAAGTAGCTTTATTAATATGAACTTACTCCTCTTCATTTCCACACCTCATTTGCACCCAAGGCTGCTGGCATTAGGAACCTCAGAGACCCTGCCTTTCCTGCACCTAAAACCCTGTACCATCAAGGGCACCTCAACCAACATCTAGCAGGAGATCCCTCAACACCAGAGTGTGCCCAGAAGGAATCCGGTGCCTTCCTTCCCTTCACTGCACACCAGTCCAGGGAGCTGCAGAAATGTGAGTACCAACTACTACATTCATCAGGCCACCTCACTCATACACTGTCAATCGCAATGACATTCCCGACTGCCTGTGCCATAATGCAGGCTGCCAGGGCAGAAGGCTGGAATAGGTCTGCATTGCAGCCAGCCAGAGGAAAATTAGTATATATTTTTTTAGTTCGTGGAAACTATAGAGGTCACTACAAGGGAAGTGGTTGGTGCATTATGTACTAGGGGGCACTATATTTAACCACTTCCCATCTGGGCCCTTTGCCCCCTTCCTGACCAGGCCAAATTTTGCAAAACTGACATATCTCACTTTATGTGGTAATAACTTTGGAACGCCTTTATTTATCCAAGTCATTCAGAGATTGTTTTCTCGTGACACATTGTACTTCATGATAGTCATAAATTTGAGTCAAAATATTTCACCTTTATTTATGAAAAAATCCCAAATTTACCCAAAAATTTGAAAAATTCGCAATTTTCTAAATTTCAATTTCTCTGCTTTTAAAACAGAAAGTGATACCTCATAAAATATTTATTATTTAACATTCCCCATATGTCTACTTTATGTTGGCATCATTTTGGAAATGTCATTTTATTTTTTTAGGACGTTAGAAGGCTTAGAAGTTTAGAAGGAATTCTTCAAATTTTTAAGAAAATTGCCAAAATCCACTTTATAAGGACCAGTTCAGGTCTGAAGTCACTTTGTGGGGCCTACATAGTGGATACCCCCATAAATGACCCCATTGTAGAAACTACACCCCTCAAGGTATTCAAAACCGATTTTACAAACTTTGTTAACCCTTTAGGCGTTCCACAAGAATTAAAGGAAAATGGAGATCAAATTTTTAAATTTCACTTTTTTGGCAGATTTTCCATTTTAATCAATTTTTTTCTTTAACACATCGATGGTTAACAGCCAAACAAAACTTAATATTTATTACCCAGATTCTGCGGTTTACAGAAACACCCCACATGTGGTCATAAACTGCTGTATGGGCACACGGCAGGGCGCAGAAGAAAAGGAACTCCACATGGTTTTTAGATGCCATGTCCCATTTGAAGCCCCCTGATGCACCCTTACAGTAGAAACTCCCAAGAAGTGACCCCATTTTGGAAACTAGGGGATAAGGTGCCAGTTTTATTAGTACTATTTTTGGGTACATATGATTTTTTGATCATTCATTATAACACTTTATGGGGCAAGGTGACCAAAAAATTGGTTGTTTTAGCACAGTTTCTATTTATTTATTTTTACAGCAGTCACCTGAGGGGTTCAGTCAAGTGACATTTTTATAGAGCAGATTGTTACGGACGTGGCGATACCTAATATGTATACTTTTTCTCATTTATTAAAGTTTTACACAATAATAGCATTTTTGAAACAAAAAAATTATGTTTTAATGTGTCCATGTTCTGAGAGCTATAGTTTTTTTATTTTTTGAGAGATTTTCTTATGTAGGGGCTCATTTTTTGCGGGATGAGGTTACGGTTTTATTGGTACTATTTTGTGGGACATACGCATTTTTGATCACTTGGTGTTGCACCTTTTGTGATGCAAGGTGACAAAAATTGCTTGTTTTGACAGTTTTTTTTTTTTTTTTTTTTTACGGTGTTCACCCGAGGGGTTAGGTCATGTGATAATTTTATAGAGCTGGTTTTTACGGACGCGGCGATACCTAATATGTCTATTTTATTTTATTTTTTCTATTTTTAATTTTTTTTTTTTATTCCTTACTTGGGAACTTTTTTTTTTTTACATGTCAAACTTTATTTTATTTTATTTTTTCAACCCTTTATTTTTTTTATTTTTTTTTACACTTTTCGTCCCCCATAAGGTCATACAAGACCTCTGGGGGACATTTGCTTCACTTTTTCTTTTTTTTTTCACTGTTGATTTCTCCTGTAACTGGGGCTGACATAGTAGCCCCAGTTACAGGACAAATGCACCCCTATAGAGGCTGTACAGCAGCAATCCTGCGCTGTACAGCCTCACAGCAGGGCTGATCGAGGTCTCTGAGAGACCTCACACAGCCCCTGCACTCTCCGGTCACGGCGGTCACATGACCGCCGGGCCGGAACAGGAAGCGCACAGCGCTTCCTTCTCTGCAGACACAGCGATCGGTGAGCGCTGTGTCTGCAGCGATCGTGAAGGCAGGGACACCTGGGCACTGTCCCTGCCTTGTCTTAGGGTTGCCCTGCTGTCACTGACAGCGGGCAACCCGATCAGCAGCTGCACGATTAGCGTGCAGCTGCTATTTCTGACAGGACGTTCTAAAACGTGCTGTCAGAAATAGACGTCCACCCATAGGACGTTTATAGTCTATGGGCGGACGTGAGGCGGTTAAAGAGATCACTACTGAGAGGCACTATATTTAAAGAGGACACTGTTGGCTGTGTATAGGGACAAGCAACCAGTACTATGATTGTTTTTTCCCCATACAGATTCATTGGTTCTGGGCAGCAGGTCCTCGTTTACACAGGCCAATTTGTTGTCCAAAACTTATGGTTTTGGGTGCTGCCCAAAGATACACTGGCAGCATTGTGCAGGGACCCCCTCCTTCCAATGGGTAACACAGTTAGACTTTTATTGCAAACTGGTGGGAATAATAGGGGAATAGCACAACAGAGTTTTATGAAAAGATGCTCCAGAATTGTTACTACATGAGGAATACAAGCAGTTACTAAAACAGACATGTCAGGAGAGGTGACAGGTCCTCTGTTTGACAGAGTCCTTGTTTTATTAGACAGTGTTTTGGGAGAGATTTGTACCTCTGACACTGCAGACTTGAGAGGTGACTTGGGAACTGATGCATAAATCCCAAGGGTTTGACAGATATCAGTATATTGGGCACTGGGCACTTATCAAGAACAAGCACTTCTACAAACACTCATCCACGATAAACTGACCCAATGACCTTCCAACCTTTTCATTTCTAAGAGAAATGTCCTTAAATGGGGATTATTTAATACATGTAAGGGATATTTGTTAATCTTGATACCACATTGAAGTAAGTAAGAAATATGTAGTACTATAATGAAAGCATTGTGTCAGCAGAGGGAGCTCTAGTACTGTGAAATGATTCAAGTACTGTACAGCCAATAACAACAGCTATACCAACACCACAGTGATAGCAAGAAATGCAGGTATATTACATAAAAAACTAGTATCCAGATCACCGCTGCACTGTTATAGAGAGGGCAGTCAACTGTCTGTTCAGCAAGCATCCAACCAAAGTGCCCAAATCTTAGCAAATCTGTCATAGCTACCACAGAGGTATATGCGACCATTCCATAGAATCACAAGAGTGATCAAGTGTTCAAAGGTGTGTGCTTTATTCAGACTTTGTGAGGATTGTTACCGTGCCCTGGTTCAGCACCAAGTTCCAGCTCATGGCCACATCAGGTATCCACGGGACCAGCCTGCTCTGAAATGCACCCTAGGGAGTGTGTCTTCTTATGGAGGGTTTAAAAAAATGTGAACATCATTTTAGGTAAGGCAGGAGTCCAAGATAATGTCAGATATGTTGTATTTGTGTATAATTTTAGTATTCCCAAACTTTTGTCCAATTGTATGCATCAACTGAACTTATCTGTCTATAAAAGGAAGATTACTGTAAGTAGAGGAGAGTCTGCTGCAAAGTTCACCATGTCCCATCTTAAAAATGCTGACTCAAGAACCTAAATAAGCCAGAACCTCATCTGTAGAGAGCTGTGTTTGGGTGATTTCCCCTCATCAGTCCAGAGCAGAGAGTTCTGACAAATTTTTTATATACACAGCTGAAAAAAGTAACAAAATACTCATTAAAAACAATAAGTTGAGAACAATATATACTAGTGTTGGGCGAGCATGCTCAGCCGAACACCATTTTGACTTGAGCATCGCGATGCTCGGCACTTCGCTGTGTTCAGCCGAACACTGCGTGTGCTCGAGCGCGAAGCTCGAGTCTCCTCCCCACACGTTTGTTGCCAGCTATGCTTGCGCATCCTTAATATCTGTGACATTCAGTTAAATTTTTTGGCCGCTGGTGATAGCAACATTACCTGCGCTACATCTCCTGTATAACATTTGTGCATCCTAAATATCTGTGACATTCTGTGTAATTTTTTGGCCGCTGGTGACAGCTACATTACCTGCGCTACTTCTCCTATGTAACGTTTGCGCATCCTAAATATCTGTGACATTCAGTGCAATTTATTTGCGCATACACTTACAAAACCTGCGCTTCTGTATGTGTGACATACTTGCAAGCATATATACCATTTAATATGCTCAAGGCGAGCAGTAAGGGACAGGGAAGTGGCCGTGCTGCTGATGGTGAACGCAGAGGCCGTGGCCCTGCACGTGGTGAAGCTGTGCCTGCTGCCAGAGCACAAGAAACACACTCATCCACGGTACCTAACTTCATGTCCCAGTTTGCAGGGCGGCGCAGGACACCACTCTCAAAGCCACACCAGTGCAACCAGGTTGTCGGTTGGATTGCAGCAGATAATGCATCCAGTCGGTTAAGCACCACCCTGTCTTCTACAAAGTCCAGTCTCAGTAGCCAAAAGTCTGGTCAACAGAATCCTCACCCTGATCCTCCTTCCTCCCACCATGGAGAGTCTTGGCAAACAAGTAACTCCTACACTCGGATATTCCGAGAAGCTCTTTTGATCGCCATTCCTTGATTTGGCCCTCTCGCCAAGCCCGCTTGAAGAGGGACATGAGGAGATCTTGTGCATAGATACCCAAACTCTTGAGCATCCACGGTCAGAAAAAGAAGACAGTTGGGAACGGCATATAGTGTTTCACAAGGTGGATGATGATGATAAGACACAGTTGCCAATAAGTCAACGGCAATTAGTGTCTCAAGAGGTTGTTGCTGAGGATGAGACACAGTTGTCAATAAGTGAGGTTCTTGTTAGGTCAACAAGTCAGGAGGATGACCAGAGTGAGGAAGTGGAAGAGGAGGTGGTGGACGATGAAATCACAGACCCAACCTGGGAAGGTGACAAGCCAAACGAGGACAGCAGTACAGAGAGGGAGGGATCTGCAGCACTGCAACAGGCTGGAAGAGGCAGTGGGGAGGCAAAAGGGAGATGGCTGGCCACACCAAACAGGCTCGCAACTGTTCCCCGGAGCACCCCTTTGCGGCAATCTCCCTTGCCGAGGGGTAGGTGTTCCGCAGTCTTGTGCTTTTTGGAGGTAAGTGCGGACGATAAAACAATTGTCATTTGCAACCTGTTCCGTACCAAAATGAGCAGGGGCGTGAACACTAGCCACCTCACCACCACCAGCATGATCTGCCACATGGCTTCAAAGCACCAAAATAGGTGGGCCGAACGCCTGGGTCCACAATCAGTGTCTGTGGGTCACACCACTGCCTTCTCTTCCCCTGTGTTACGTGCTGGCCAATCCCCTATCCAAGACGCAGGCCTGGATGCCTCCCGCCCTGCACCTGGACCTTCGTAAGCACCATCATCTAGCACATCCACTTCTGTGTCCCAGCGCAGCGTACAGATGTCCATGCCCTAGGCCTTTAAACGAAAGCGCAAATACCCAGCCATCCACCCACAGGCCATAGCACTAAATGCGCACATTTCCAAATTGCTGGCTCTGGAAATGTGGCCATTTTGGCTTGTAGACACAGAGGTTTTCCGCAGCCTGATGGCGGTGGCCATCCCTCTTAACTCAGTCCCCAGCCGCCACTATTTTTCCCGGTGTGCCATCCCCTTACACCAGCATGTGTCCCGTAACATCACCCGTGCCCTGACCAACGCAGTTATTGGGAAGGTCCACTTAACGACTGACACATGGACAAGTGCTTTTGGCCAGGGACGCTACATTTCCCTAAAGGCACACTGGGTGAACATTGTGGAGGCCGGGAGCGAGTCGTACCCTGGGATGGCACAGGTGCTACCGACGCCAAGGATTGCGGGCCCTACTTCCATCAGTATTTCTGCCACCACCTACATTAGTGGCTGCAACCCCTCCTTCTCCTCCTTCACCTCCTGCTCCACTTCCACCTCTGAATTCTTATATTGCAGCACCAGTCAGCCATCAGTCAGTAGCTGGAAGCAGTGTAGCACTGCAGTGGGGAAGCGGCAACAGGCCGGGCTGAAACTAATTTGCTTAGGTGACAAACAACGCCGCAGAGCTGTGGTAGGGTATAAGGGACAAGACTGAGCTGTGGCTCTCCCAACTCAACCTACAACCAGGCATGCTTGTGTCTGATAGTGGCCATAACTTGGTGGCGGCTTTGGAGCTCGGCAAGCTCACACACATACCGTGCCTAGCCTATGTGTTCAACTTAGTGGTTCAGCGGTTTCTCAAAACCTACCCCAATTTGCCTGAGCTACTGGTGAAGGTGTGCTGCGTGTGTGCCCATTTCCGAAAGTCCCCTACAGCTGCCGCCGGTCTGGCAACGCTGCAGCAGTGCTTGCAATTAGCCAGCTCACCGACTATTGTGCGACATGAGCACGCGCTGGCCAGGCTTTGTGAGCAGCAGAGGGCAGTAGTGGAATACCAGCTGCAACATGGTCGTCACCTTTCCAGTCAGATTCCGCTCTTCACAAGCAACGAGTGGGCATGGATGTCTTACCTCTGTTAGGTTTTAAGCAACTTTGAGGAATCAACACAGATGGTGAGTGGCGATAACGCTATTATCAGCGTAACCATCCCACTTCTGTGTTTACTGAAACACTTGCTGCTCACAATGAAGGCGGATGCATTGCATGTGGAAGAGGTGGAAATGGGGGTAGACAGTACACAGGGTAATAGCCAGACCACCCTGTTCGTGTTCTCAACGTGAATTGGATGATGATAATGATGAGGAGGAGGAGCAGGAGATGGTTGCCTCCGCTACAGAGGGTAGTACACATAGAAGGTTTATTCCATCTGTTCAGCGTGGATGGGCCGAAGAGGATGATGAGATTGAGAGTCATCCTCCTGATGAGGACAGTGAAGTCTTGTCTGTTGGGACTCTGGCACACATGGCTGACTTTATGTTATGCTGCCTTTCCCGTGATCCTCACATTATACGCATTTTGGCCAACATCGATTACTGGTTGTTCACCCTTCTCAACCCCCGCTACAAAGAGAACTTCTCACCTCCCATTCCTGTGGTGGAGAGGACTAGCAAAATGGTGCAATACCAGAAGGGGCTTGTGG
Source organism: Bufo bufo (assembly GCF_905171765.1). Classification (NCBI taxonomy): domain Eukaryota; kingdom Metazoa; phylum Chordata; class Amphibia; order Anura; family Bufonidae; genus Bufo; species Bufo bufo. The sequence goes on from NC_053394.1 coordinate 234,769,173, forward strand.
AAAAATTTATCCAAAAAGTTCCAGCTGACTACGCTGGCGGCAGATTACGTAGTTCCTTGGGCAACCGAGGAGGGAAGACGAGGGGAACACACAGCCGTTCCAACAGAGGCAGGGAAGTACTCTCCAAGGGCTGGGACAGTTTCATGACACCCTGCCAGCACCCTCACCCTGATGTGCGGCCTAGTGTCACAAAGAGGGAAAAGTTTTGGAAGATGGTGAAGGAGTACGTAGCAGACCGTGTCAGCGTCCTCAGTGATCCCTCTGTGCCTTAAAATTATTGGGTGTTCAAGCTGGACATGTGAAATGAACTGGCGCTCTACACCTTGGAGGTGCTGGCCTGCCCTGCCGCCAGCGTTTTGTCAGAGCAGGTATTTAGTGCTGCTGGGGACATAATAACTGATAACAACTGAAAATGCTGACAGGTTGACTCTTATCAAAATTAACAAGGCCTGGATTTCCCCTGACTTCTCTACTCCACCAGAGGAAAGAGGCTGAACATAAAGGCACTTTAAATGTGGCTTTTATGGTGTATTGAATACACTGTATTCCGATGCACCCCTTCCACCACAAAAAAGGGTATATGGTTCAATCCTCTTTTTCTCACTCTCCTCCTCCATCATATTAACATGCTTATTAGGCTGCCCTCGCTCCTAATGTTTTAGAGGGTCATATCAGCAGCAGGCCCTCGCTCCTAATGTTTTAGAGCAGGGGTAGGCAACCTCCGGCACTCCAGGTGTTGTGAAACTACAACTCCCAGCATGCATACTTACTCTGTTCTTCTCCGAACCCCCATAGAAATGAATGGAGCATGCTGGGAATTGTAGTTTCACAGCAGCTGGAGTGCCGAAGGTTGCTGACCGCTGTTTTAGAGGGTCAGCTCAGCAGCAGACCCTCCCCCTAATGTTTTCCATGGTCAGATCAGCAGCAGACCCTCACCCCTAATGTTTTAGATGGTCAGATCAGCAGCAGGCCCTCGCCAATAATGTTTTAGAGGGTCACCAGCAGGCCATCAATCATAATTTTTCAAGGGTGTGTATGATGCCCTCCTTTATGTGTAATAAAGGGTGTATTGGAGTGCCGGTTCCTGTAATTTTTGGCAGCCCTTTCACTTAGTGCTTAGGCTTTATGAGTGTAGGATTCCCACTACCTGAACAATTGTACCAGAATGTGAATAAGGCCCTTATTTATGTGATATACAGGTTGTATCGGAGTGCCTCTTCCTTGTAATTTTTGGCAGCACTTGCACTTTATATACAAGTACAGCTAAATATACAGGAAAGAATGTTTCCTAACAATTTTTCCTCTAAAATAGATTTTATCTCCGGTTTTGTGCGTATTATTGTCAGTCTGTAAAAGTGGCGTACTACTCGGACAACATCATTCCCAGCTGCGACCTGCGAGTCCAAAATGCATCCAGACATCCTCACCCTGCTGTTCCCAAACCATTTCAGTGGTGTTTCCATCAATTTCTGACCTTTTCCTATGAACCAGACACTTCCACTCTTCAGAGCAGGGGGTGCCTGGTTTAATGCTCTGGTTCTCCCATTGACTTTCATTGTGCTCGGGTGCTTTGTAGAGCACCCGAGCATCCCAAAGTGTTCTACTCGAGCATCAGAGCACCCGAGCACTTTGGTGCTTGCTCAACACTAATATATACGAAATCAAATGCCATCACAGTGCCCTGCACTAGAGATGAGCTAATTTCTAAAAATTCCATTAGGACGGTTCACCAAATTTTCCGAACAGATTCGATTCAATGTGAATGTATTTGCAGTGAATTGCCTTAAAAAAACAGCTATTTCCTGGCTGCAGAGAGCCTGTATAGTGGTGTACTGTATAACCACTTGCAGTAACATGCATAGGGAGTCTGCTGTGGTAGTGAAACAATATTGTGAGTCAGTATGACATGCAGATGACAGGCGTCTCCCTTAGAATCACTTCACACTTCACTTATTTGGGCAGTTACGGGGCCAAAACTAACCAGATAACTCGTGTCAACTCAGCCTTACAGGTCGATGTTAGCGCCAGATATAAAGAACTGTGCAGAGGCCCAAGATCTTACTAGAGTGAAAGAGCGCACTACTTTTACACCGTCAGCTGATTCCACATAGATGTCTACAGAACCTGTTCTATTAAACGCTTATACAAGTAGCGTCCCCTTGACAGAGTGGAGAGGATGTCAGCAGTAAGTTTGTGTTGACGTCACTGATCATTTCGCCCTTTCTCTAATCCATCAGAACCCCCCAAAAAACTGATCCTTTCTGTTGAGCATTCATCTTCACTTGGTCAGCATTTGGTCAGTAATCCATTAGTATTGCTAAAGCCAAAAAACAACAGGAGTAGATCCAAAACAGATGACATGTAAATGGAATGATTGCATGTCTTCTGTGTTTTGTACCCACTCCGGCTTTTGGCTACCAAATCATAAGCGAAATCATAGGCCTTACAGCTGCTACACAGACAGGATCCGTTGTGTGTCTCATTTTTCCTTCCTTTAGATTAGAAGAAGGGTCAAATAAATGATGATGTCAACCAGGCCAAAGAGGCAAAATAGTGGCCCAGTCATGGAATGGGGAGAGTGGGAGAACAGCTTGAGAAGTCCACAGAGTGGCCCAATGACATAGTAGTGAGGTAGCAGCAGCATAAGGAGACGACAGAGTGGCCCAGGGACATAGTGGGGAGGTGGCAGCAGCAGCATGTGGAGACCATAGAGTGGCCCATTTACATAGTGTTGAGGTGACAGCAGCATAAGGAAGCCACAGAGTGGCCAAGTGACATAGTGTTCAGTTAGCAGCAGCATGAGGAGGCCAAAGAGTGGCAAGGTGACATAGTGTGGAGGTGGCAGCAGCAGCATAAGGAGGCCACAGAGTGGCAAGGTGACATAGTGTGGGGGTGGCAGCAGCAGAATGAGGATGCCACAGGGTTGCCCAGTGACATAGTATTGATTAAGACGCAGTATGAGGAGGCCACAGAGTGGCAAGGTGACATAATGTGGAGGTGGCAGCAGCAGCATAAGGAGGCCAGAGACTGGCAAGGTGACATAGTGTGGAGGCAGCAGCAGCAGCATGAGGAGGCCACAGAGTGGCACAATGACAGAAAGTTGAGGTGGCAGCAGCAAGAGGATACCACAGAGTGTCCCAGAGACAGAGATGTGAGTTGGTAGCAACATGAGGAGACCACAGAGTGGCAAGGTGACATAGTGTGGAGGTGGCAGAAGCAGCATGAGGAGGCCACAGAGTGACCCAGTGACATAGTTTTGATTTAGCAGCAGCATGAGGAGACCACAGAGTGGCTAGGTGACATCGTGTGGAGGTGGAAGCAGCAGCATGAGGAGGCCAGAGAGTGGCCCAGTGCTATAGTGTTGAGTTAGCAGCAGCAGCATGACGAGGACCACAGACTGGCAAGTAACATAGTATGGAGGTGGGAGCAGCAGCAGCATGAGGAGGGAACAGAGTGGCAAGGTGACATAGTGTTGAGGTGGCATCAGCAGCAGCATGAGGAGGCCACAGAGTGACCCAGTGACATAGTGTTGATTTAGCAGCAGCATGAGGAGACCACAGAGGGGCTAGGCGACATCGTGTGGAGGTGGAAGCAGTAGCAGCAGCATGTGGAGGCCACAGAGTGGCCGAGTGACATAGTGTTAAGTTAACAGCAGCATGAGAAGGCCACTGAGTGGTCCAGTGACATAGTGTAGATTTAGCAGCAGCATGAGGAGACCAACGACTGGCAAGGTGACATAGTGTGGAGGTGGCACAAGCAGCAGCATGAGGAGGTCACAGAGTGGCAAGGTGACATAATGTCACGGATGATGTTGCAGAAAGCTGGAACTTATAAATAAACATCCGACTGGCTTGATCCCAAACTAAGGAGCATATGGGTGAGCCCTATAAAACCCCTAGAGCTCTCCCTGACTGCTATGCCCATGCGAGGGTCTCTATGGTAGATGATTGCATGCCCACGTACCTAATACTGTGTGACACCTGAAAACCCTATAATAGTGAGGGGACATGACCACCGGCTCCCTGCACTTAATACGGACGGAGTCAGGGTCACCTAGAATCAAGCCAGCAAGGAAACACAAATAAAGGAAAAATACTTATCTGAGGAAACAGCAGCAGCAGCCTCCATCAGTGAACACCTCATCCAGGAAGTAGTATAAACCGCAAAGTGAGGCAGTATGGGAGGGAATATAAAGTGAGACAATTAGTCTAAATAGGTGACACCTGGGAGAAGGAAAGGAGATGACAAAGTGAAACCAAAACAAAGAACGTCATGCAAGAGGTAGAGAAGAACATCTGCCAGACCTTCTCACAGAACTGGTGGTGACAGTACCCCTCCCTCTACGGGTGGACTCCGGACACTCAGAGCCCACCTTCTCAGGATGAGACCTATGGAAAGCCCTGATGAGACGAGTGGCCTTAATGTCCGCCACTGGGACCCACATCCTCTCCTCAGGACCATAACCCTCCCAATGAACGAGGTACTGGAGAGAACCGTGGATAATGCGAGAATCCACAATCCTAGAGACCCGAAATTCAAGATTACCATCAACAACAATCGGAGGAGGAGGCAAAGAGGAGGGTACAGTGGGTTGGACATAAGGTTTTAATAGGGACCTGTGAAAAACATTATGGGTCTTCCAAGTATGAGGAAGATCAAGACGGAAGGCAATGGGATTGATGACGGACAAGATCTTGTAAGGCCCAATAAACTTAGGACCCAACTTCAAGGAGGGAACCTTCAGTTTGATATTCTTTGTAGACAACCACACCAGATCACCCACATTCAGGTCCGGACCAGGCACGCGTCTCTTATCCGCCACACGCTTATATCTCTCACTCATCCTCTTCAGATTACCCTGAATCTTTTGCGAAATAAATAATAAAGACGAGGAAAATCTCTCCTCATCAGGTAAACCAGAAGACCCCTCTCCAGAGAATGTCCCAAACTGAAAGCCATATGCACCAAAAAATTGTGACTTATCAGAGGACTCCTGGCGACGGTTATTTAAAGCAAACTCAGCAAGGGACAAAAAAGAATACCAATCCTCCTGATTCTCCGCCACAAAACAGCGCAGATATGTCTCCAGATTCTGATTGACGCGTTCGGTCTGGCCATTCGACTGCGGGTGAAAAGCAGAAGAGAACGACAACCGAATCCCCAAGCGAGAACAGAAGGCCTTCCAGAATCTGGAAACAAATTGCGTGCCCCTATCAGAAACGATGTCGGAAGGAATGCCATGCAATTTAACAATGTGATCAACAAACGCTTGCGCCAACATCTTAGCATTGGGTAACCCAGGAAAGTGAATGAAATGCGCCATTTTGCTAAAACCGTCCACTACCACCAAATCACAGTCCTCCCCGAGGAACGAAGCAGGTCCGTAATGAAGTTCATGGACAGATGCGTCCAAGGACGGGAAGGAATGGGTAACGGGAGGAGAGAACCCGATGGCCATGAATGAGGGACCTTGGCTGCCACAAAACCCTCAACCGTCTTACGAAGAGCCGGCCACCAGAATCTCTGAGCAATGAGATCCACTGTGGCTCTACTCCCCGGGTGCCCAGCAAGGACCGTATCGTGGTGCTCCTTAAAAACCTTGTGTCATAAAGCGAGAGGCACAAACAACCTCCCAGGAGGACAAAGATCAGGAGCCTCTGCCTGAGCTGCCTGAACCTCTGCCTCCAAATCAGGATAAAGAGCAGAGATGACCACCCCTTCAGCCAAAATGGGACCCGGGTCTTCAAAGTTCCCCCCTCCCGGAAAACAACGTGACAGGGCATCAGCCTTCACATTTTTAACCCCAGGGCGGAACGTGACAACAAAATTAAACCTAGAGAAGAACAAAGACCAATTGGCCTGTCTCGAGTTCAGACGCTTGGCCGATTCCAAGTAGGCCAGATTCTTATGGTTGGTAAACACGGTAATAGGGTGTCTGGCTCCCTCTAACCAATGGCGCCATTCCTCAAAAGCTAATTTGATGGCCAACAACTTCCTATCTCCCACATCGTAATTTCTCTCTGCAGAGGAGAGTTTCCTTGAGAAAAAGGCACACAGTCGCCATTTGGCAGGAGAGGGAACCTGAGATAAGATCGCACCCACACCCACCTCAGAAGCATCCACCTCAACAATAAAAGGTAGAGAGACATCAGGTTGTACCAAAATGGGAGCGGTAGCAAAACTCTCTTTGATACTAGAAAAGGCTTTAAGCGCATCTACTGACCACGAGGAAAAATCTACCCCCTTTTTAGTCATATCAGTGAGTGGCTTAACAACAGAAGAATAATTCAAAATTAACTTTCTGTAATAATTGGCAAAACCCAAAAAACGCATCAGCGCCTTCTGATTCTCAGGAAGCTCCCAATCAAGCACAGCGCGGACCTTCTCAGGGTCCATGAGAAAACCAGAAGCGGAGAGAAGAAAACCAAGAAATGGAATCTCCGGAACCGGAAACACACATTTTTCCAGTTTAGCGTACAATTTATTCTCCCGCAGAATCAGCAAGACCTGACGTAGGTGGTCTCGATGAGTCTTGAAATCAGGAGAAAAAAATCTGAATGTCATCTAGATACACCAGTACAAATTTCCCCATTAAATGATAAAAAATGCTGTTCACAAAATGTTGGAAGACGGCCGGAGCATTCATCAAACCAAAGGGCATAACCAAATTCTCGAAATGACGCTCAGGGGTATTGAAGGCCGTCTTCCATTCGTCCCCTTCCCTGACCCTGACTAGGTTGTATGCCCCTCATAAATCCAACTTAGAAAAAACTTTAGCCCCAACAATCTGGTTAAATAGGTCCGGGATCAGAGGAAGCAGATATAGGTCACGAATTGTGATACGGTTCAGCTCCCTGAAATCCAGACAAGGTCTTAAAGAACCATCTTTTTTCTTAACAAAAAAAAAAAACAGCGGCAACAGGTGACTTCGTGGGTCGGATGTGTCCCTTTCTCAGGCTCTCAGAGATATAAGTACGCATAGCGGCTCTTTCAGGTTGGGAGATATTGCATAAACGTGATTTTGGCAGCTTGGCGCCTGGGATGAGATTAATAGGGCAGTCATACTCCCGGTGGGGGGGCAACTCCTGGACACCACTCTCGGAAAACACATCCGAAAATTCAGAGAGAAAAGATGGTACAGCCTTGGTAGAAACCTCTGAAAGAGATGCCGTGAGGCAATTCTCTCTGAAAAACTCACTCCAACCGTTTATTTGCCTTGCTTGCCAATCAATGGTGGGGTTATGTTTAGTGAGCCAGGGTAGCCCCAACACTAGAGGAGTAGGTAATCCACTTAGGATGAAACACGACATATCCTCAACATGAGCGTCACCCACAGTCAAATGGATATTGTGAACTATGCCCTTTAACAATCAAGCACAGCGCGGACCTTCTCAGGGTCCATGCGAAAACCAGAAGCGGAGAGAAGAAAACCAAGAAATTGAATCTCCGGAACCGGAAACACACATTTTTCCAGTTTAGCGTACAATTTATTCTCCCGCAGAATCAGCAAGACCTGACGTAGTGGTGGTCTCGATGAGTCTTGAAATCAGGAGAAAAAAATCTGAATGTCATCTAGATACACCAGTACAAATTTCCCCATTAAATGATAAAAAATGCTGTTCACAAAATGTTGGAAGACGGCCGGAGCATTCATCAAACCAAAGGGCATAACCAAATTCTCGAAATGACGCTCAGGGGTATTGAAGGCCGTCTTCCATTCGTCCCCTTCCCTGACCCTGACTAGGTTGTATGCCCCTCTTAAATCCAACTTAGAAAAAACTTTAGCCCCAACAATCTGGTTAAATAGGTCCGGGATCAGAGGAAGCAGATATAGGTCACGAATTGTGATACGGTTCAGCTCCCTGAAATCCAGACAAGGTCTTAAAGAACCATCTTTTTTCTTAACAAAAAAAAAAAACAGCGGCAACAGGTGACTTCGTGGGTCGGATGTGTCCCTTTCTCAGGCTCTCAGAGATATAAGTACGCATAGCGGCTCTTTCAGGTTGGGAGATATTGCATAAACGTGATTTTGGCAGCTTGGCGCCTGGGATGAGATTAATAGGGCAGTCATACTCCCGGTGAGGGGGCAACTCCTGGACACCACTCTCGGAAAACACATCCGAAAATTCAGAGAGAAAAGATGTTACAGCCTTGGTAGAAACCTCTGAAAGAGATGCCGTGAGGCAATTCTCTCTGAAAAACTCACTCCAACCGTTTATTTGCCTTGCTTGCCAATCAATGGTGGGGTTATGTTTAGTGAGCCAGGGTAGCCCCAACACTAGAGGAGTAGGTAATCCACTTAGGATGAAACACGACATATCCTCAACATGAGCGTCACCCACAGTCAAATGGATATTGTGAACTATGCCCTTTAACAATCAAGCACAGCGCGGACCTTCTCAGGGTCCATGCGAAAACCAGAAGCGGAGAGAAGAAAACCAAGAAATTGAATCTCCGGAACCGGAAACACACATTTTTCCAGTTTAGCGTACAATTTATTCTCCCGCAGAATCAGCAAGACCTGACGTAGTGGTGGTCTCGATGAGTCTTGAAATCAGGAGAAAAAAATCTGAATGTCATCTAGATACACCAGTACAAATTTCCCCATTAAATGATAAAAAATGCTGTTCACAAAATGTTGGAAGACGGCCAGAGCATTCATCAAACCAAAGGGCATAACCAAATTCTCGAAATGACGCTCAGGGGTATTGAAGGCCGTCTTCCATTCGTCCCCTTCCCTGACCCTGACTAGGTTGTATGCCCCTCTTAAATCCAACTTAGAAAAAACTTTAGCCCCAACAATCTGGTTAAACAGGTCCGGGATCAGAGGAAGCATATATGGGTCACGAATTGTGATACGGTTCAGCTCCCTGAAATCCAGACAAGGTCTTAAAGGGTTTCTACCACTTCGTTTCACATATTTAGCTGTCAGACACTAGCCATCCGCTAGTGTCTGCTCTAACAAACCATCCTAATATAATAGGTTTTGGGGCAGCCGTTTCGCTAAAAAAAGAACTTATATCTATATGCTAATGAGCCTCTAGGTGCTATGGGGGCGTCATTAGCACCTAGAGGCTCGGTCTACCTTCATAAACTGCCGCCGCCCAGCGCGTCCCTCCAGCCCGCCCATCTCCTGCTGAATGCGATCCTCCCCGTGCGCGTCTCTGTTCGGCGCATGCGCAGTGAATGTCTGACCGCTTCCCTGCACAGACATTTCCACTGCGCCTGTTCCTCGGAGCACTATGATGTCATCGGCGCAGGCGCAGTGGAGATGTCTGAGCAGGGAAGCGGTCAGACATTCACTGCGCATGCGCCGAACAGAGACGCGCACGGGGAGGATCGCATACCGGAGTTGATGGGCGGACTGGAGGGACGGGCTGGGCGGCGGCAATTTATGAAGGTAGACGGAGCCTCTAGGTGCTAATGACGCCCCCATAGCACCTAGATGCTCATTAGCATATAGATATAAGTTCTTTTTTTAGCGAAACGGCCGCCCCAAAACCTATTATATTAGGATGGTTTGTTAGAGCAGACACTAGCGGATCGCTAGTGTCTGACAGCTAAATATGTCAAACGAAGTGATAGAAACCCTTTAAAGAACCATCTTTTTTCTTAACAAAAAAAAAAACAGCGGCAACAGGTGACTTCGAGGGTCGGATGTGTCCCTTTTTCAGGCTCTCAGAGATATAAGTACGCATAGCGGCTCTTTCAGGTTGGGAGAGATTGCATAAACGTGATTTTGGCAGCTTGGCGCCTGGGATGAGATTAATAGGGCAGTCATACTCCCGGTGAGGGGGCAACTCCTGGAAACCGCTCTCGGAAAACACATCCGAAAATTCAGAGAGAAAAGATGGTACAGCATTGGTAGAAACCTCTGAAAGAGATGCCGTGAGGCAATTCTCTCTGAAAAACTCACTCCAACCGTTTATTTGCCTTGCTTGCCAATCAATGGTGGGGTTATGTTTAGTGAGCCAGGGTAGCCCCAACACTAGAGGAGTAGGTAATCCACTTAGGATGAAACACGACATATCCTCAACATGAGCGTCACCCACAGTCAAATGGATATTGTGAACTATGCCCTTTAACGATCTTTGAGAAAGTGAAGTGGAATCGATAGCAAAAACAGGTATATCCTTTTCCAAAGTGCATACCTGGAAACCATGCGTTATTGCAAATTGATTATCAATGAGATTTACAGCTGCTCCACTATCTACAAAAATCTCACAAACAATGTTCTTGCTGTCTAGCGCCACCCTGGCAGGTAGGAGAAAACGGGAACTACAAGTAAACGGCAAACCTTCAATTTCCGCATAAACATTGCCAATAGTAGCAAATGGAAAGTTTTTAGAGGTTTTTTTATTTTTGTTTTTCTTTTATTACCCTCAGAAAACTCCATATATCTCCTAGAGGGGCAAACATTAGCCAAATGATTTATACCCCCACAACAGAAACAAACCCTCCTCTGAGAGCTGAATCCTCTACTATCAGAGGCAAGCAAACCCAGCTGCATGGCCTCCTCCTCAGAGGGGATTGAGAGAGACTGAGACCCCTGCGCACTGAATGAGACAGCCCCACTGTCCTTGGGCTGAATGTGACAGGAAGGAGTAGTCTCCTCTCTCTCTCTAAGACGCCTGTCAATACGAACAGCTAGAGACATGGCAGATTCTAACGAGGCTGGTCTCTCATGAAAAGCAAATGCATCTTTCAATCTTTCCGAAAGACCATGGCAAAATTGACTTCGGAGAGCAGCATCATTCCAACCAGTATCAGCTGCCCATCTCTGAAATTCAGAACAATATATCTCTCCGGACTGTTTACCCTGGCATAAAAGACGCAGTTTAGATTCAGCCAGAGCAATATGATCCGGGTCATCATATATCTGCCCCAGGGCTACAAAAAATTCATCCACCGATCGGAGGGGCCGTGCCCCCACGGCAGCAAAAAGACCCAAGACTGAGCGTTATCCCTGAGCTGAGAGATGATGATCCCCACCCTCTGCTCCTCATCACCAGAGGAATTGGGAAGTAGGCGAAAATGGAGTTTGCAAGCCTCTCTAAAGCGAACAAAATTCTCACTACCCCCGGAGAACGTATCCGGAAGCGAGATCTTAGGCTCGGAACAAACTCCATGAACGCCAGCAGAACCGGTCACCTGAAACTGAGACACAGTTTTACAGAGATCTGCTACCTCCAGCGAAAGACCTTGCATGCGGTCAATCAAGGCTGAAACCGGATCCATGCTTAAGATGGTTATGGCGGTTTATAATGTCACATATGATGTTGCAGAAAGCTGGAACTTATAAATAAACATCCGACTGGCTTGATCCCAAACTAAGGAGCACATGGGTGAGCCCTATAAAACCCCTAGAGCTCTCCCTGACTGCTATGCCTATGCAAGGGTCTCTATGGTAGACAATTGCATGCCCACGTACCTAATACTGTGTGACACCTGAAAACCCTATAATAGTGAGGGGGCACGACTACCAGCTCCCTGCACTTAATACGGATGGAGTCAGGGTCACCTAGAATCAAGCCAGCAAGGAAACACAAATAAAGGAAAAAGACATATCTGAGGAAACAGCAGCAGCAGCCTCCAGCAGTGAACACCTCATCCAGGAAGTAGTATAAACCGCAAAGTGAGGCAGTATGGGAGGGAATATAAAGGGAGACAATTAGTCTAAATAGGTGACACCTGGGAGAAGGAAAGGAGATGACAAAGTGAAACCAAAACAAAGAACGTCATGCAAGAGGTAGAGAAGAACGTCTGCCAGACCTTCTCACAGAACTGGCGGTGACACATAGTGTTGAGTTAGCAGCAGCATGAGTAGGCCACGGAGTGGCAAGGTGACATAGTGTTGAGTTAGCAGCAGCATGAGGAGGTCACAGAGTGGCAAGATGACATAGTGTGGAGGTGGCAGCAGCAGCAGCACGAGGAGGCCATGGAGTAGCAATGGGACATAGTGTTGATTTAGCAGCAGCACGAGGAGGCCACAGAGTGGCAAGGTGACATAGTGTGGAGGTGGCAGCAGCATGAGGAGCCAACAGAGTGGCACAATGACAGAATGTGGACATGGCAGCAGCAGCGTAAGGAGGCCACAGAGTGACCCAGTGACATAGTGTTGATTTTGCAGCAGCATAAGGAGACCACAGAGTGGCTAGGTGACATCGTGTGGAGATGGAAGTAGCAGCAGCATGAGAAGGCCACAGAGTGACATTGTGTTGAGTTAACAGCAGCATGAGGAGGCCACTGAGTGACCTAGTGACATAGTGTTGATGTAGCAGCAGCATGATGAGACAACAGACTGGCAAGGTGAAATAGTGTGGAGGTAGCAGCAGCATGAGTAGAGGAAAAAAAAGAGACAATGCAGCAGCACCCTGCAAATCAGATAAAGTACAATAATGCCAAAAATTATAGTGCTAATGCTACGCTTATTTATAAAGTGAGATGCTTGGCCAATGCATTTTGTACAAAACCATCTGAGCCTGTCTGCCGTACGTCAAGGCGATCTCTGTTAGACGGGTCCTAACACTAAATACTACCTGTTATGCGCCATAATGGCCGCCATAAAGTTCAGGGAGTGTTGGATCCTCATGCATGCTGGATCCACTCTGCTTTTTACCATTTTTGGTGCCATAATGGCCTCCATTACAAGGGATGCAGGTACCAACATGCATGCCGAGCCCACTCTATACCTTTCCTTGTGCCAGACAGCTTCCAATGAATGTAGTGAGAGAAGGCTACAGCATTATACTGAAACTAATTAAAATCAACCTATGGGGCAGACAGGCTAATCAGGAGTGCACGACTCGCTGGAGTGCCGCAACTCCAGCATTGTAAATCTGCAAAAAAAGGGGGTTAGTCAGCACCTCCCAGTGCGCAGGTGCACGCCGCCATGGCAAAGACCTAGAGGAAAAAAAGAGACAATGCAGCAGCACCCTGCAAATCAGATAAAGTACAATAATGCCAAAAATTATAGTGCTAATGCTACGCTTATTTATAAAGTGAGACGTTTGGCCAATGCATTTTGTACAAAACCATCTGAGCCCATCTGCCGTACGTCAAGGCGATCTCTGTTAGACGGGTCCTAACACTAAATACTACCTGTTATGCGCCATAATGGCCGCCATAAAGTTCAGGGAGTGTTGGATCCACATGCACAGAGTTCGGGCTCAGATGGTTTTGTACAAAATGCATTGGCCAAGCATCTCACTTTATAAATAAGCGTAGCATTAGCACTATAATTTTTGGTATTATTGTACTTTATCTGATTTGCAGGGTGCTGCTGCATTGCCTCTTTTTTTTCCTCTAGGTCTTTGCCATGGCGGCGTGCACCTGCGCAATGGGAGGTGCTGACTAACCCCCTTTTTTTGAAGCAGCATGAGTAGGCCACAGAGTGGCAAGGTGACATAGTGTGGAGGTGGCAGCAGCATGAGGAGACCACAGAGTGGAAAGGTGACATAGTGTTGAGTTAGCAGCAGCATGAGGAGGCCACAGAGTGGCAAGGTAACATAGTGTGGAGGTAGCAGCAGCAGCATGAGGAGCCAACAGAGTAGCACAATAACAGAATGTGGAGGTGGTAGCAGCATCATGAGGAGACCTGAGTGGTGAGGTGGCAGCAGCATCAGGAGACCACAAAGTGACCTGGTGATAGAGTGGGGAGGTGGGTAGCAATAACATTATCCGCTGAGGATTGTTGTGCCTTTAAGAGCAATGTTGGTTTATATTCACTATTTTGTATGTATTTTAATGTAGGCCAAAGTAAGTCCATGGGAAGATTACTGCGCCGTTCAAAGAGCTACTGTTATTGTAACAATCTATTATACATTTAGACAGTTAGAAGATACAGAACACCTGCAGAAGTAAGAGGCTTTATTGTATTTCTTATCTGAACATGAATTCAACAGTGTGAGAATTGTCTAGATGTTCCTCAAAGTATATATTCATGTATCAAAGTTTGTCCCTCAGCTCTGAGACAAGTCCTCCAAATGTCAGAGGTGTGTAGTATTGAAAATGTCAGGCATGTATGAGTTAACCCTTAATGGTATAATGCTTATAGCTTATACAACAGTGCCACCTAGGTATGAGCAGGTAACACTACACCAGTAGCAAAAGTGCATTCTGGGTAGTGTTATGACGTCATATTCCTTATCAATGTACATGCCTATCCAACAATGATTGGAAAGTTCCAAACTAGGAAGGTGTGCTCATCTGATAAGTGTTGGTTAAGAAACCACATACCAAAAAGGAGGGGGACACACAAAAAGAAGGAAAAACAAAGAAAGAGAGGGAGATCTCTGGAGAAAAACTTTGGGATGATTAGAAAAACCTTTGGAGAGCTGACTTCCCCTAGACTCTGCCTATCACCTACATCCTTGGGTAATGAATACTTTTATTTATATGTAGTATTGATCTAAATTGGCTTGATATTTAGCTGGATACCTGCTTATTTGCAGACGTATAGTGTTAGTACTACATCACTATCAATGGCATTCAGTGAAAATGCATATCATTGAATACAAGATCTAAAAATTATTACAAGAGAGCTTCTCTGTTGGGAATCTTTATATTCCCTAGTTTGATATCAAGCCGATAATTTATAAGTTTTGTTGCAATACTATCATTATCTGAGATTGGTCATCATTTTGGGCAGAGCAAAGGCTCGTATGTGTCATTTTCTTGATTGAGTTTCTGCGCATAATCAAATGATTTTATACTTCTCACAATTTTAAAGCAGTATTGCATAATATTCTTGTGTTGGTTGAGTAGTGGTTTGTTGGCACCATATAGTGGCGAATTCTGGGTACTGCATATCATTGTATATTATTGAGATTTACATTGATTAATGTTTGATTGTATTCTAAATTATTGTAAAATAAATCATGTATATTTTGCATAGACAATTGTACCCTTCTTTTTTTACTGATTGCACAAAATAATTAGGTTCTTGATTGAACTCTTGGAGATGTTTATGTCCATCTCACGGATCAATGTCATTTGATTAATTTTTCTTTTGATCCATAATTTTTTTTTATATAGAGCATTTGGTCTTTATATAACCCGACATAAAATTGGAGGTCCCACCGAGATCAAGTTAATTCTTTGATTATTTGTGCAAATAGTAAAACGTTCCATACTTTTCTTCGCTAACCATATTATTCATAGATGTGTATAACTGTGTTGTAAGAAAATGAGTGCAGCCGGTAGTGAAGTGGATAGTGATGTTGCAACAGGAGATAGTCCATCTAGCCCAGAGCAGTTAATCCATAACGTTGTTGAATATGTCAATTCACATTTAAATTTGGATCATGATGTGGCTGCATGGATAAGTGAGTTGCTGTAACGGGGTTCCGAGGGTGCACTCGGTCCCCCATTGCCCGCAGAACTGTTGTTTAGCTTTGGGAATGAGGATCTGTGTTTGACCTCATTCCCAGTGCGGCTTTACTAGCTGGGTAGCTCCCTGCTCCTAGTCTGCCTTGAGCGCCGAGCTGATCACTCGGTGCTCGACTGGTTGGTCTGTCGGTCATGTGACGCTGGCCACGTCACATGACCCTCACTCCCCACTATAAATACAGGCAGCCTGCTGGCTACAGGTTGCCTGTTAATTTAGGTTCCACCTGTGATTTGGTCTTTCCTGGCGTACTTCCCTCCTGCTGAATTCCTGACGATCCTCTGCCTGCTCCTTGTGTACTTTGCTGCTCTCCTGGTATTTGACCCCGGCCTCCTCCTGACGATCTTCTGCTGACTCTTTTGGTACTTCACGTCTCTCCTGGTATTTATGACCCCGGCTTCTCCTGACAATTCTCTGCTTGCTCCATTTGTACTTTGTAGCTTTCCTGGTATTGACTCGGTCCGTTCACGTCCTGTTGTTTGTTTGTCTGTCTGTCAAGTTAGGGATTGCCGTCCAGTTGTCCCCTGTCATTAGGACTCGCGAGGCAAGTAGGCAGGGCCAGGGGTAAGGGTGGAGCGCAGTGGTCACTCCCCTCCCCCCTGTGTGTGTGTGTACGCGACCGCTACAGTTGCAGGCAGAAGCCAAGAGAGAATGTGTGGATGTATTGACGCCACTTGGCACAGTCAGGAGACATCTAATTTATCTTGATGTGCTTAAAAATACCGCCAGTAAAAACCAACACCTCCCTAAGATGTTGCTATCAATTCTGTATGCATTATTAGAGGTCAGCATTTTCTCAGAGTAGACTTGTGCATATATAACGAATATGCAAGCATATGTATCCCATATGGAAGAAAGATTAGAATCTGTAAAGGCATCGATCGAGGACTTAAAATGTGAGCTCGATCACAGCCATACTGCCTATCACAAATTAAAAAGTGAGGCAGAGGAGCTGCACATCCGTTATAGCAGTTTGCAGCAAACAAACAAAATAAGCCAAACTGTAGCCATTATTGAAAGTGATATGTCTGATCATGAGGGATCTCCAAACCCTCCCGTTTTCACACCCGAAAATGCAGATATGTCATCATCACGTGCTCTTAAAGCGCAATCCATCCGAGACCCTAAGCCACCCGAGTGTGATGGTATGATTACACAGGAGGCCTTAAACCAATTAAGTCAGGCGTGTCAAGCTGTAACCGCCTTACTAAGTGCTAGCAGCACAAAAGGCCACAGAAGTCCCCCTCCACATCCTCCCCTAGAGAGGAATGTTAGGGTTAAGTCACCTATGCCAAGTGGGTCTGATGTAAGTGAGCGGAGCGTGAGTGATTGTGACAGTGATGTGGGAAAGCGTGTGATCCATTCTTTACCATGCAGGCATAAGTTTGCCTATCAGGGACATAAGAGTTTCAGATGACCGACATATGCTGAGGTGGTCTCTAGAAAGAAAAATACTCAGTGTTCAGAAAAGTATCAGAGCTCCTAGAGTATCATTAAGTTTCTAAATGTCACTGTGCCCAAATTCTCTAAAAAGGTTTCTCCTGAAATTGCTAATCACTTAGAACAGTACCAGTCCACCATGGATTCTTTAAAAACTTATTCTGATGCGGACAGTATCAGATTCCTACCATTGGCATTTGATGGTAAATATCGCCACTACTTTATTTTGATTAGTGAGAGGGGAATTCATGATTTGCAGGATGTTTTGCACGAGGAAAAATTTGAATTCGGCCCTTACCGTACTGTGACTGCTGCAAAACGTGATTGTCACGGATGATGTTGCAGAAAGCTGGACCTTATAAATAAACATCCGGCTGGCTTGATCCCAAACTAAGGCGCATATGGGTGAGCCCTATAAAACCCCTAGAGCTCTCCCTGACTGCTATGCCCATGCAAGGGTCTCTATGGTAGACGATTGCATGCCCACGTGCCTAATACTGTGTGACACCTGAAAACCCTATAATAGTGAGGGGACACAACCACCGGCTCCCTACACTTAATACGGATGGAGTCAGGGTCACCTAGAATCAAGCCAGCAAGGATACACAAATAAAGCAAAAAGTCTTATCTGAGGAAACAGCAGCAGCAGCCTCCAGCAGTGAACACCTCATCCAGGAAGTAGTATAAACCGCAAAGTGAGGCAGTATGGGAGGGAATATAAAGGGAGACAATTAGTCTAAATAGGTGACACCTGGGAGAAGGAAAGGAGATGACAAAGTGAAACCAAAACAAAGAATATCATGCAAGAGGTAGAGAAGAACGTCTGCCAGACCTTCTCACAGAACTGGCGGTGACAGTGATATCTATAAACTCACATGTAGACCCAATCAAAGTACCCGAGAATTCCTCCCTTATCCTTAAAAATGCCTATGGGTTGGTGTATAGACCCCCAAACTGGGAGTCTGAGGAGTTCAAACAACTCTTTTATGATGCAATGCCCATACAAATTAAGCTTAGCTTGGCTAGAAATCTTGATCTTAAAGCTCCCTTGGACAGGTTGGTGACGGCTGCCACCTCACTGTATAATATCAGTGAATGCCATGTTACAGGTGAGAGGAGATATAAAAAGTACCCAGAACAAAGCGTAGCAGAAGCTATGGTAAACCCTGGCTTCAAATTTGAAACGCAGCCACGTAAGTACCCTCAGTCTACAGGACCTGTCCAACAAACCCAGCGACAACAGGTAGGACCTAAGCAAACAAAACCTCAGAGCCCCAATGGGCCATAGGTGGATAACGCCGGTGCTGGGAGGTCTAACTACCGTCCCCAATATTACAATAGGGGTCCCCAGGGATACAGGCCCTGGAATAACAGGCCCAGACAACAGAAGGAAAGTAGGCCTGAGCCCCCTTCTTCACCTAGAAGTTGGTTACCCACTTCTAATAAGGGCACACCACAAGTCCAAACTGTACGCAAATCAAATAATCGATTGGATCCGTTGGCAGATCAAGTGGCCAAATTAAATGAGATCATTAGTAAAATATCCCCGATGTCCACTGGGAAACAGCCTGAGTCTTTTTTTAAGGGAAACTGCAGGTCCCAGCTCAGCCCCATAATACAGGCAGGGCGGGGTCAGAGCCCAGGCCGGTGCAAGGCTACCGAGATGGTTGTAAGAGAATCTAATGTGATTTCTAATCCTACTTTGCCTTGCAGTGTTAAGGAGGAGATGCCTAACAAGTTGCATATGTTGCAGTCTAACCATGTTGATCCGGGCACTAATGTGTCTTCTCCAGTGAGTGATCCTATCATCTCAGCATCCAGTTGCGAGCTTCCGTCTGTAAGCTGTGATGTGATCCAGTTTTCCCCAAAGGTGGAGGCTGCTACTACTCCTGCGTGCCACAGGAATTCCAAGAATTCACAAGAGGTCACAATGCTGCAGAAAGGTCAAATCCTTAATAAGTGTCAAGTAAATGAACACCCTAATTTCTTATGTGATTTATTTCAGGTTGAAGGCCGATATTTTTTTGATTCTTATCTCCAAAATGAATTTATCGGGCCAATCAGGGGTTTACTTGACACAGGATCACAAGCCACTATATTGTCATATAGTTATTTACAACAGGTATTAGATGTGACAGCAAAGAGGCCGAGATTGAAATAGTTTGATGGCTCTTTGATAAGTGTCAGCAGAGACACTTTGCAGGTAAGAGGTACATCATGGTTAAAATTTAAAATTGACAAGAAGATAATTAGACATCCCACACTGATTGTGGACCTTTCCTATGATCGGCTGATCATAGGAATCGACCTCCTGAAAAGATTGAGTTCCATAGTAGACTTCATCAATGAAGCTGTCTGGATTCAGGTGAAAGCACCCATTGCCTATGAATACTCTTGCAATGCAAAACCCCAACGTAGTTGTCATGTGATTGAGGAAAGGTTTAACTCTGTTGAAGTTCATTTTAGGAACAATCAAATGCTGGATGTCACGATCCTGAAAAATGGTAAGCCCGAGGAAGCCGTCAATGGTACCACTCATACCATAACCATCCAGAAGGAAAGAATTGAAAAGGTAACCCTGGATGGGGATGCATTAACTATTTCTCTTAAAGGGGGAAGTTATGAAGTCGCGGACATGACCAGGCATACTCAATCTATGGTACGGATTAAGAAGGTTAATTATAACTTATTGATTCCCGTACAGGTGAACAATATGGCCCAGGTGAAATACTCCAAGCTGGATCTGAAATCCGAAGCCAGTTACATGAGCTTAAGTCTCTTGAAACAGATAGCTAACCCTAAAATGATTAAAGTTTCCTCTCCACAGGACCAGTGGGTTCATGACCTGGATGGAGATTCACAGAGTCATAATGTGATTGCAAGATGTCTATTTCTATTTCCATAGGAGATAAGACTATGGAACTTTTGTTCATCGTGTTGAATGAACCACGGTACCAGATGTACATAGGTAATGACCTTCTACACTGATTTGCCGTGCAGACTGATCTGGTCAACAATACTCTATAGTCCAGATTACCTAGAAACCCGGAGGGATTCCAGGATGAAGAGCAAGCCTTGAGATGGGAAAACAGATGCCCTATGCTGTGAATATCATGGTTGCTGATGAGGTAAAAATTCCTGAAAGATCCAAACCATTTCTTTTCCCATTCAAGTAAAGAAGGGACAAAGACTGAAGAATGGGGATGCTTTGATCTGTTTGTCCAACCAGATGCAGCAACTCAGCCTGAAGGTAAAGCCCACTCCTATGATAAATATCCGTCAGGATTAGGGTTGAGCGAACCCGAACTGTAAAGTTCGGGCTCGTACCAAACTTTAGGATTTTTGGACCCCGGACCCGAACCCGAACATTTCAGTAAAGGTTCGGGTTCGGTGTTCGATTTCTTATCACTTTTTGAAAGGCTGCAGAGCAGCCAATCAACAAGCGTTTAACTGTGTGACCTTAGAAGCCATCACAGCCATGCCTACTAATGGCATGGCTGTGATTGGCCAGTGCAGCATGTGACCCAGCCTCTATATAAGCTGGAGTCACGTAGCGCTGCACGTCACTCTGATGTGCTTAGTGTAGGGAGAGGATGCTGCTGCTGTGAGGGAGAGAATAGGAAAGAATCTGTTATCAGAACTCCAATTGAACTCAGCGATCTACATAGATATAGTTGTGTGGGTGCAGTGCACAATATTTTTACCCTGCCCTGAGCCCAGTGCCAGAGAAAAACTACTTTTATCCGTCTGTTAGTTAGGTGGGCGGCGGCGGCCATATTATGCAAGCTCAGTGCACCAGCACTGCATCTGTGCTTTTGTGACATTCAAATCCAAGCTTGAAATACTTTAATAATAATCTGGCTTTGAAAAAACACCCATTTTTGGCAATATCCAACATCTGGTGCCTTTGCAGGATTAGTCAGTGTGCAATTAAAGCTAGAAAAACATCTATAATTTTCTGGGTTTTTAAAAACACCCTTTTTGGGCAAAATACACTATTTTACAGCTCTTGCTGCATTTGCATGTGTGAAATGCAAGTGTTATATACAGCTTTCATATTCTGTTATTAAAAAAACACCCTTTTTTTGCAAAATACTTAATATTGCAGCCCTTGCTGCATCTGTGATTGTTAAAAACAAGTTTTAAAACTTCAATAATTTTCTGGCTTTGAAAAAAAACTATTTTTGGGCAATATCCAACATCTGGTGCCTTTGCAGGATTAGTCAGTGTGCAATTTAAGCTAGAAATACAGCTATAATTTTCTGGGTTTTTAAAAATACCCTTTTTGGGCAAAATACACTATTTTACAGCCCTTGCAGCATCTGCACGTGTGAAATTCAAGCGTTAGATACAGCTTTCATATTCTGTTATAAAAAAAACACCCTTTTTTGCAAAATACTTAATATTGCAGCCCTTGCTGCATCTGTGATTGTTAAGACCAAGTTTTAAAAACTTTAATCATTTTCTGGCTTTGAAAAAACACACATTTTAGGAAATATACAACATCTGGTGCCTTTGCAGGATTAGTCAGTGTGTAATTTAGGCTAGAAATACAGCTATAATTTTCTGGGTTTTTAAAAACATAAACAATACACAATTTTACAGCCTTTGCTGAATCTGCACGTGTGAAATTCATGGGTTATATACTGATGTCATATTCTGTTATTAAACAAACACAGATTTTGGGCAAAAAACGTTAATTGCGGCCTAGTCTACATCTGTACGTGTGAGATACACACTTTAGATACTGTGGTTATATTCTTCTATTAATAAAACACCCTTTTTGGTCAAAATACACAATTTTACAGCCCTTGCTGCATCAGCCCGTGTGAAATTCAAGAGTTATATACTGCTGTCATATTCAGTTATTAAACAAACACCCATTTTGGGCAAAAAAATGTAATTGCGGCCTAGTCTGGATCTGTCAGTGTGAGATACCCACTTTAGATACTGTGGTTCTATTTAGTTATTTGAAAAACAGCCATTTTTGCCAAAAAACTTTAATTGCGGCCTAGTCTGCATCTGTACGTGTGAGATACAACTTTTACATACTGTCGTTCTATTCTGCTATTAATTAAACACCCATTTAGGGTAAGATCCTAAATTAAAGAAATATGAGGAGAGCGTCAAATAAGGGACGTGGGCCCCAGGTTGTGGTGCTGCTGGTGGAGTTCCTGTTGCAGGGAGAGGACGTGGTCGATCTGTGCCAGCTACACGCACAAGTGAAACCACTTCCTCAGGTGCGAGTAGGCGACAAAACCTGCAGCGGTATTTGGTAGGGCCTAATGCGGCTCTACAAATGGTGAGGCCAGAACAAGTACAGGCTATAGTAGATTGGGTTGCTGACAGTGCCTCCAGTTCCTTCACATTGTCTCCCACCCAGTCTCCTGCTGAAAGATCAGAGTTGGCACCTGCAACCGATGTCCATCAGTCTTTCACCTCACCCCCTTGCAAATCAGCCAAGCAGTCTGAGCCCCAAGTCATGCGGCAGTCTCTTCTGCTTTTTGATGACTCTGTTAGCAGGGTTTCCCAGGGCCATCCACCTATCCATACCCCAGAAGTGGAAGAGATTGAGTGCACTAATACACAACCACTTATGTTTCAAGATGAGTACATGGGAGGACCATCGCAGCACGTCTCGGATGATGATAAAACACAGGTGCCAACTGCTGGGGCTTTCGAAAGTGTGCAGACTGACAAGGAGGGCAGGGGTGAAGACTGGAAGATGATATGGAGGACGATGAGGTCCTCGACCCCACATGGATTCAAGGTCATGCGAGTGACCTATGTAGTTAGTCGCACAGAGCTACCAGCACAGCAGAAGAGGGAGCAGGGTGCAAAAGCGGAGGGGCCGTCCCCTAAACAGTACGCCTGCTACGGCCCACCGCAGCAAGGGACCGAGCACACCAAAGCCAGCTCCAAGGAGTTCCCTGCTGTGGCAGTTCTTCAGACAGGACACAAGTGGTTTGCACGCTGTGCAATCAGAGCCTGAAGCGAGGCATAAACGTTCTCAGCCTGAGCACAACCTGCATGACCAGGCATTTAAGTGCAAAGTATGAGCTTGCAAAAACCAAGAAAGGTCTCTGGCTCCTCCTGCTTCCTCTTCTGCTGAAGTCTCGGCCTCTTCATCCACCTCTGAAGTGACAGTGACACCTGCCACCCCACAAACAGAGTATCTGCCAGCAACACCACCACCTGGGTCACCAAGCATCTCTACAATGTCCCACGGAAACGTTCAGCTCTCCATCTCCCAAACACTGGAGAGGAAGAGGAAGTACCCCCTTATCGACCCGCGATCCCTAGCCCTGAATGCCAGCATTTCTAAATTACTGGCCTTTGAATTGCTGTCATTCCGTCTGGTGGAAATGGAGAGTTTAAAAAGACCTTATGGCGGTGGCTGTCCCACAGTACGTCGTGCCCAACCGCCACTACTTTTTCAGGCGAGCCATCCCTTCTCTGCACAACCAAGTGGGGGACAAAATCAGATTTGCACTGCGCAACGCCATCTGTGGCAAGGTGCACCTCACTACGGATACGTGGAACAGTAAGCACGGTCAGGGACGTTATATCTCCATAACAGCACACTGGGTAAATGCAGTGGCGGCTGGGCCTGAGGTGGATAGCAGTTTGGCGCATGTCCTTCCACCACCAAGGATTGCAGGGCGCTTCAGTTTGCCTCCTGTTGCTTCCTCCTCCTACTCCACTTCCTCATCCTCTACCGGCTCCTCATCCGGTCAGCGTAACATCTTCCCTAGTGATAAGCGGCAGGGGTCATATTCGAATTCGCAATATTTCACGAATATTTTGTAGAATATTCGTTGAATATTCGAAAATTCGAAAATTCACGATTTTTTTTTTACTCGAAAAATCGGAAAGGTAATGATTGTGTAATATGCGAATTTTCGGAATTCGAATTTTCGGATTCAAATTTTTTATTGCAAATTTTTCAACTTACAACTATTAGATGAAGATTATAGCACTATATTAGCTAAATTGTTCTATATTCGATTTTTTTCGAATATTCTCTATATTGCTATAACTTAGTTTTTTCGAATATTCGTAATATTCTAAAACAAGAATATATAGCAATATAGGAAATATTAAAAAAAAAAAAGAATATAGAGCAAAATTTGCAAACACTACTACTCCTAAAGTCAAGTATATTGCAGCCTTCTTATTGGCCCACAAGCTAGAAGCAGTGAGGGATCATGTGTACTAATTAAAAAAAATATATATAAATCGAAAAAATAAATTAGAATATTCGAAATTCCGAATATATATAACTATATTCAAAATATTTGCGAATTTTCGAAGTACCTATATTCGCGATAAAAATTCGAAATTCGAATATTCGTGATCAACACTAATCTTCACCACCAACTTCAGCACAACCAGGGGTAAGCGGCAGCAGGCAGTTTTAAAACTTATCTGTTTGGGGGACAAACCCCACACAGCGCAGGAGCTGGACGGGCCTTGAACAACAGACCGATGAGTGGTTGGTGCCAGTGAGCCTCAAGCCCGGCCTGGTGGTGTGCGATAATGGGCGATATCTCGAAGCAGCTCCGGGACTAGCCGGTTTGACGCACATCCCTTGCCTGGCGCATGTGCTGAATTTGGTGGTGCAGAGATTCCTTAAAAATTACCCCGATATGTCAGAGCTGCTGCATAAAGTGCGGGCCGTCTGTGCGCGGTTTTGGGTTTCTCACCGTGCTGCTGCTCGCCTGTCAGCGCTGCAGCGTAATTTCGGCCTTCCCGCTCACCGCTTCATATGCAACGTGCCCACAAGGTACAACTCCACCTTGCACATGCTGGCCAGACTGTGCGAGCAGCAGCAGGCGATAGGGGAGTTTCAGCTGCAGCATGCACGGGTGAGTCGCTCTGCGGAACAGCACCACTTCACCACCAATGACTGGGCCTCAATGCGAGACCTGTGTTCCTTGTTGCGCTGTTTCGAGTACTCCACCAACATGGCCAGTGCTGTTAACGCCGTTCTCAGCGTTACTATTCCACTTCTATGCCTCCTTGAAAAAACGCTCATGGCGATAATGGAAGAGGTTGTGGAACACGCACTCTCCACATACATGGACGCAGTCATACACGCACTCTCCACATACATGGATGCAGTCATACACGCACTCTCCACATACATGGATGCAGTCATACACACACTCTCCACATACATGGATGCAGTCATACACACACTCTCCACATACATGGATGCAGTCATACACGCACTCTCCACATACATGGATGCAGTCATACACGCACTCTCCACATGCATGAACGCAGTCTCCACATACATGGACGCAGTCATACACACACTCTCCACATACATGGATGCACTCTCCACATACATGGACGCGCTCATTCATGAGCTCACCATATACATAGATGCACTCATACACACACTCTCCACATACATTGACGCCCTCATACACACACTCTCCACATACATGGATGCATTCATGCACACAGTCACCACATACATGGACGCACACATATACAATACACATATATAGACACCCAGCTTTCCTGCTGTGCCTCTCCCCCATACTCTAATGCCTCTGCACTTGTGCCATGCAGGATAGCAGGGAAGCTGGATGACATTTCATGATATAATTCACCCAGCTTTCCTACTGTACTGCAGGTCACATGTGCCTAGTCTGGGAAAGCTGAATATAGCCGCAGTAGTTCCCCTGCTACTCACATCACTGGTGCAGTTGTGAAAATCCAACTGATGTTCAGCTTGCTGGGCAGGGAAGGTTCAGGCTGCAGGAATCGCTGCGCGGGTAGAAAAGGGGGTGGGGCTATTATAGCTCCGCCCACATCGGGCCGTCCTGTTGCTGGTCACTGTCCATCATAAGAACTAAGGAGGGGAGAGGCGGAGCAATGTCACTGATGTCAGGAGGTCAGTGACAGAGTGCAAGTGCAGGACTCTGGACCCGTGCAGGAGAAGTCAGCTGCTCTGACAGGGGCCCGGGGTGACGAAGTACAGTGACTGCTCCCGGCCCTCTTCTGAGCTCGGGCCCCGAAGCAGCTGCTTCCCTGATAGTTACGCCACTGGGAAGGGCTCATCTCCACTCCTGCCCGGCTGCTGCCTGCCACATTATTAAAAAAATAAAAAAACTCAGCCGGCGGCACTATGGCCAGTCCGGTCCTGGTTGTCAGTGACAAAGTCAGTTCTGTCCCTAGCTAGTTTGTTACTCTTTTTCATATGAGAGTACCCTGGTTGTGATCATTTGATCAAATTTAGTAAATTCTGCACATGACTTATACACTGCTCAAAAAAATAAAGGGAACACAAAAATAACACATCCTAGATCTGAGTTAATTAAATATTCTTCTGAAATACTTTGTTCTTTACATAGTTGAATGTGCTGACAACAAAATCACACAAAAATTAAAAAATGGAAATCAAATTTTTCAACCCATGGAGGTCTGGATTTGGAGTCACACTCAAAATTTAAGTGGAAAAACACACTACAGGCTGATCCAACTTTGATGTAATGTCCTTAAAACAAGTCAAAATGAGGCTCAGTAGTGTGTGTGGCCTCCACGTGCCTGTATGACCTCCCTACAACGCCTGTGCATGCTCCTGATGAGGTGGCGGATGGTTTCCTGAGGGATCTCCTCCCAGACCTGGACTAAAGCATCTGCCAACTCCTGGACAGTCTGTGGTGCAACGTGACGTTGGTGGATAGAGCGAGACATGATGTCCCAGATGTGCTCAATTGGATTCAGGTCTGGGGAACAAGCGGGCCAGTCCATAGCTTCAATACCTTCATCTTGCAGGTACTTCTGACACACTCCAGCCACATGAGGTCTTGCATTGTCTTGCATTAGGAGGAACCCAGGGCCAACCGCACCAGCATATGGTCTCACAAGGGGTCTGAGGATCTCATCTCGGTACCTAATGGCAGTCAGGCTACCTCTGGCGAGCACATGGAGGGCTGTGCGGCCCTCCAAAGAAATGCCACTCCACACCATTACTGA